>NW_020799095.1:42683667-42851244 GCF_003259725.1 Athene cunicularia
CCTCCGGTCCGTCACGACCGGCTCCCGCTGAGGGTCCCCGTCCGCCGGCCTCCGGCGACCGGCTCCCGGCCCCTCACACCTGCTGTGCCGCGCCTCTCCCCGCCGGTCCCTGGTCACCCCGAGGCCGGTCCAGGCTGCAGCTGCCCCGGCGCCGTGTCCCGGCGGGATGTCTGGGCACACCTCTGAGGAGCCGGCCTCGCCGAGCGTCCCCACATGCTGAAAACTTCCACTGAGACAATCACGAGGCCCCTGAAGTCGAGGTACACCAGTGGAAAGCCACCAAAAATGCATCCAGCCTCCACATATTTAACCCTCCTCCCATTTTAGTGCGTTCAGCCCACTAAATTGCCCTCATATTTGGAAAACACAGGAAATCCCCAGGCCACAACCCACCAGGTGCAGCCTCAGCCTTTGCTGATGTCCACCCCTACCTCATTCTGCTGGAGGTAGAAGTCAGCACTGGCTCCTGATTAAGACTGGTTTACAGCTGTCAAAAATATCAAGTGCTGCCCAGTGAAGACCATTAAACAGCTTCTTTCTGCTGAGGTATTCTCCGACCAACCCCTTCCTCTTTTAGAAGATACTGTCTGCACTAAACGTTCCCGCAGGCTAAAATGACCCACACTAACACAAAGGGATCCTGAAAACAAACTCTCCACGTTTAAGGTCAATGCTCTTCTCCTGTGCCATTCTCCCTGGCAGTCCTTTCCTTGCACTGAGACACTCATGACTGTATGTATGCTCACCAGATTTATCTCCAATGATACCTACTAATACAATCAGTCTCATTGCACTTAAAGTATCTTTCCAAAACTCATTTTAAGTCAAGAAGGTCATAACTTGGAATATTTTGTATTTTTTCCCAGTTTAATACCCACCTAGAGTGGCTATGGAGACAAGAGAGTGAAAGCTAAACTAGCTGTCCCTATGAAATCTTTTTTTCTACTACGAAAATTAAAATTAAGAAACAAAGGAAGCCTCCCACAGAAGTATTAGTGCAGTCTTCCTCATGTACCTTCTGTTTATTAAGAAGGGATTAAAATCAGCTGACCATGTTTTTAATGAGGTTTCAGTCAAGTGGCAATAAAAATGAGCTATTAAATGCTTGCTATAGTGAGGGTAGTGCTGCAAGGTTTTAAGGAGAAATGGTTTGGACTGGATATATCCCTCCCTCCTCTTTCCTGGTTGCTATAGATATAGACTGTTTCTCCTAATCTGCTGAGGAGAAAGATTGCATAAAAATATTGAAAGTAATAGCTGTAATTTTTACCTTTAATAATTCAATAGGCTATATATTGTGCATTCTAGCTAGTCAGTTTTTGATTCTCTCTCTCTAAACATAAACTGCAATTCAATCTGGGTCATGAAATATTTTTCAGCATGTTGTAGCTACAAAACATCTGTGTTTGTCACTTCCCTGTAGCTTCCCTGTGCTTCTGCCTCGGCAAGGATGCCTGCCTGACAGTCAAGGCTGTCCTTCCATGGAAGGGAATGGTGGAAGAGCAGGCTTGAATTTAAACAGTGACTCCAGTGGTCTGTGAGGTATAATTCAGACATATTTCAATTGCAGTAAAAGAAGTTGAGCCTTTCTACTTCTTGCTGGGATAGGGAACTAACTGGTATCTCTCAGATCTATGTGAAAGATGGGAAAGGATTTACTGTGTTTGACGAGATGCAGGAAAATGTTTGCATTGCTGGAAGTGAAACAGTTTTAGCTGTCTCTTCTCTTACAGTTCCTTTATTTCTTTTATTGATCAGTGTTTCAGATCTCATTAATCTTGAGTTGAAACTATTTATTACAATAGATTCTCTTCAATTTTAGACTGCAATTTTTAGACACAATCAGGAGATGCAACTGCAATTTTAAAAGGTGTATCAGTTTGGGGATTATTTGTGGTTATAGGTGGAAGATACTCATTTGGTTTCTTCTTGTGCAGAGTCACATCTTTAATTGAAAATTGAACACAGATGCATTATGAAACCTCTATAATATGTGCTGGAAACTGCCTTAAAAGCCATGTAATTATAGAAACAGTATTTTATTAATTTGTTCCTATTAAGTGTTTCAGAGAGTCTTCCTGAAAGC
The DNA here is from genome assembly GCF_003259725.1 of Athene cunicularia. Classification (NCBI taxonomy): domain Eukaryota; kingdom Metazoa; phylum Chordata; class Aves; order Strigiformes; family Strigidae; genus Athene; species Athene cunicularia. The sequence goes on from NW_020799095.1 coordinate 42,685,754, forward strand.
TGGTTCAGAAGTAGAAGTTCATAACCTCTCCCATTTCTTAGGATGTTTTCATCCAATTTTATTATTTTCCTCTGTTTTTTGGTCGACTTTCATCTATGCTTTCTAATGTAGTGATCATCTCCAAATGGTGACCTATTTGATTTGTAACATACTTATAAACTTGTTTAAGAAATTGGAAGTTTTAAAATTACCGGTAAATAATATAAAAGATTTGGATTTGTGCTTCTTCTGTGTATAATTCATGAGGCTTTGTAGATTGTTCCTGTGGGAAGGTGCTTTTATGAGATGCTGTTATCAACAAAAGCACCTATTCTTCCATTACTTGACATATATATTAGCATTTTAAATATGAACAAATGAGGAAAATTATAGCCCTCCCCCTCTCTCTGTCTCTTGGCCAGGTTTCGCCCAGGAGAGAGATTCTTATCTTTTCTGCAGAAAAAAATTAGCTGAGTACATCGTAGTGTTCCTTAGTCTTTGACGAAACACTGGGGCTGGGAATGTAATATCCTAAATAAATCTTTATTTGTTTATAAGACACAGTTCATTTAAGATTACAGAACTTCTTTTTCAGTGTTTTACAAAGTAATCATCTGTGAATAATATATCCTGATCATGTTTGCTAAATTCCACAGATTTGGGTTTTTCTGCTCCTGTAGAGATGGTTGTATGGATTTTTTTTCAATTAGACATTTTCTTGTTAGCAAATAATTATGCTGAGGAAGCAGTTAAAATGCCTTCCAAGAAACACTAAGCAGTTACTTCAGTAAAAATTGCAGCTCCAACAATTAAAGTATTTTCATGCAGTTGTACAGCTTTTTATGTAGACTAATCTATTCAGAAAGTTGTGGGGGTATTTTATTTTCATATTAAATAGGCTGGTTGAGGTAGAGAACTTGGAAACAAAGTAAACTCTGAACATTCTTAACCATGTTATTTCATTAGACCTAAAATGCTGATACTTTACAACAAAAGTCGTCCTCACATGTATTAGAAAAGAGAGTGTGTGCTTGTTTCAGTGCCTTCATGTTGACCTCTAATCTGTAAAGTGATGCTTATAACCTTCAGTGAGTGTGAGTATAATTTTGCAATATAATTGGATCTTTTGCGCTGCGTGCAATCCCATTTTTAAGTCTGTGTTTTCTTCTTAAATGAGTACATTAATTTCCTGTGGAAATTTCTGGAAACAGTTGTTCCACACACCATGTAAAATTTCCTTCAAAGTTGTATTCAAATCATCATATGCAAAACTTTTTCAAGTCAAACACTTGTGAATTTTTTAACTAATTAACAAAAAGATAAGTTGGTCACATTTCAGTTTATGAAATATTCTTCTAAACCTGTAGCTGTGAGCTCCTGACACATACCATGAGCAAAGACTGTGTCTTACATTTCACTAGGGTTTAAATATATTTGACTATAGAAACTTTATGCAGAGACTTTTAAACATTGTTGCATGTTAATTGTAGGACTTTCACAAAGTACGAGCTGAAAAAAACGCTTTAGACATGGATTAGGAATTTCAAGTGATTAAAGTTGATCAGAAGTAAGAAATTACAAGATTGGGGACCTCATTTACCATTGGTGGAAAACATTTCTCTAGTGTTGATTCTTAAATTACAATAGAAGAGAATAAAGAATAGGACACATGAAAAAATACAGGTTTTTTGGCTTTTCAGTCAGTGCTTCAAATCCAAAGGAAGTAGTGACAGAGAGCTTTTGTCTATGGCTGTTTCACGGGGAATAGAAAAAAAGTATATGTTAACAAAATTAACATAACTTCTCAGCCATCATTGTCAGGTTTTTTGAAAACCCATGAGGACTGAAATTTTGCTTCTTGCAGCAATTTTGAGCTGAGCTGAAGCTTACTGAATTCAGTGTCAACCTTTCCATTGACTTCAGTAGTGTTTGGATCAAAATCTGGTTGAGGCTTGTAGCAGACTGGCTGAGAATGTAGAGGAATTATAGTGTTCCCATCTGCTCAGTAGATAAAATTTCCTGACTTTCCAGTTACATTAATTTGGATCTTCTTACAGGCACTCAGGTCTTTTGATATCATCTTGATTTGATGTAATTATTGATGATCGAGCATGTATATACTACGCTAACAAATAAAAATATCAACAGAATAATTTCATTAAGACCATGCTATGTGCTCAGAACATGAAAGGTTCAGTGTAGGAGGCTGTATGCTTCCCTTTGTCAAAAGCTTTTTGTATGTTCTAGAAATGTCTCTTAAGCAATTAGTTCTGTTAGAAAGCAACTTGAAAGTAGCTCAATATCAAGGTATGTCCATCTGCTAGTTCTGTTGAATTAAAAGTAAGAATATGCATTAATGCTTTTGGCATCATGCCGTGACTGTTCTGCAATATCTTTTTACTATCTAACTTGTTTTTGTTGAAAGTTTCAAATGGACGGGAAGTGAATTATTTCTCTGTCAGTAAAAGGAAGTCATTGCAGGGTACTCTAAAGGTTATTCATAGGATGGGATTTCTAGGAAGATTTTTTTCTTTTTGTTTGGTTTACAGACAAGATTTTTGAAATATAAGCTCCTTTCTGCTTCCTACCTGGTTGTACCCCAACATTTCTCCATATTTTGTGAAATAAAAGGGAGTATTTCTATTTGTCTTCCTTCTTTTTTTGCTACAGACAAATCACACTAGTCCCAAAAACTTCATCATACCACACTGTCATTATACCATGCTGTCAGTCAGCCTGCTGAGCAGAAATTAGGTTACTCCTAGTTGTTAGATATTAGAATGTTTGGGCAATGCTGCTAAAATAACAAAGGCTAGTTAATGTTGATCCAGCAATGACAAATAGGCAGTTGCCTGTGTACTTTGTTACAATGAACATCAATGCTTACAAACAGTGTGGAGAGACTGCCATTAGTGAGAAAAGGGCAACCGCAGTCCCTGAAGGCAGCGGAGCCCCCTGATAAGCAGGGATTTGATCAGATTTCCACTGGCTGGAAAGAAAGTGTAATCTTGGATGTAGGGGATTAATTGGTCATGTGTATACAAATCCATAAGAAGACCTGTGGAAGCCAAAAATCAGTGTACATTCCAACTTCCTGAAAACAATATATATTTTGGCCTCATCCCACTTACACTGTAGCCTAAAATTTAGATAAAATCTCTAAAGTTATTCTTACAAAATCAGCATATATAATGTCTTGCTAAAGTCTGTTGGTGTTTACAGGCAGATTTAGGAGGGCATTCAATAAAGATTGGCGGAAAGATCAATTTGGTTTTTATGATAAAAATGGCAAAGGAGGGAAAGAATTCAAGAGGCAAAATCCACTGCTAATCTTCATCAAAGACAGGATGCTGAGCTGGATGTATATTTGATTAGGCTCTGAATGGTTGTTATTAGTAAATCTAGGAAGGCAGAAAGTAATATTGTTGCTGGTCAAACAGCTTTATGTTTTCAAATGAAGAATAAGCAGGTAAAGATGCAGGTGAAGAAGAACATGCTTGCAGGGAAACAGAAGAGATGCAAAGGAACAGAGACACGTTAGAAATGTGGATGTTTAAAATGAGAATGAGAAATGAAATGTTTAGTAGAAGTAAAATTTTTGGAATTGGAGATTTGTGAGTTGTATAAGATCTGTAAAGATGTAAACTCAAGATTGGGTGGAGTTACTTTTTCTCATGGAAGAGACAGTCAAAGTGCAGCAGAAAAACTGACATGGTAAATGGACCGGTTTGAGGAAATGCTTGTAGACTATGATAAACCGTTCTGGGAATAGAAAAGATTTCTTTCTCTTAATGTAAGGGATGGAATTCATCTAACTAAATGTAATTATTTGAGCTAATCACTCTAGGCTCATTTTAACCTATATCTAGTTTATAAATTTCAATTAATTTTACCCAACTCTACATATCTAACATAGGTCAGATAAATTTCTCCCTGACTGCAGCTATTGCTTTCCACTTAGTATTGTCATATTTCCCAGGCTAGACTGAGTATCTGACTGTAAATATCTACATGGTAGGTACTGCACCTTGGCTTTTCAAAAATCAGATGCTCAGGTTAAACTTGGGGAGAGGTAAGAACATTTGGAGAGTGGTTTACTGTCTCTCCCATTGAGGTGAGACTAATGAAGTAGTTTAAACTAAATTAGGTTGGTTGAGGAACACCTACTACATTACTGCAAACCATAGGCATAGCTTTGAGATATATAGGTCTTGCAAATAAGCTGTTTAGGAAGGTCCTGTGAGTAGTCAGGCAGGTAGATTTGTCTTAGAAGGGACTGAAACATGTGAGGTGACTGAAGGGTATTAGTAGTCCTGGAAAAAAATTTTCTCTGAGAAAATCACCCTGTGGTAATTGCAGGCACATGAAGGTGACCTCTGAATGAGATAAAGAAGAAACAGACATAATAGAATGAGCAAGCAAAGGGGAAAAAAAAAGGCATGTAAATAGACAGGAGGTCTGCAGGTAAGAGAGAGAAATGACAGGAGAGTCTGGTATTGGAGAGCTGAAGAAAGGGGACCGTGAAGACTTACTACTTTTGGACAGTCAAGAGAAGGCATGAAGGACATGGAGGTTCATGTGTACAAAGGATTACTGACTTCTGTGAGTTCTAGGGGCTTTAGTTCTGAGGGGGGGTGGAAGGGCTTTATTTTTAGCTCAACCAATTCATAGTGTCAATATACTATCCTCAGTTGCCATTCAGAACAGCTGTGCTCATCAAAAAATTAGGGAACTTCTTTCTGAAAAGATTAGTGGGGCTTAACTTTATAGAATTTATTCCTTTTGAGAAGGAATTTTTTAAGAAGTAAAGTAGCTTAGTAAATTACTGCATCTTACTGCGTTTTTTCTTATAGTTTCTTTCAGTGAAACATACCTAATATTAAGCATTTTGGTGCAGTCTCTCTGAACAGAGATTTTGCACTTGACATTGCATACCTATTTTGCTTCAAACTAATATGTTGATAAAACAAGCTATTTTAATGTGTAAAAATCAGTATCTGGAAGTTTTATGGGAAGTACAGCTGGTTGTAGTGGGTGTAAGGTCTTTTCTTTCAGTCATAGCTTAACAGCATGCAATGATGGTTACATAAGCTTGAAATCCTAGCCAACAAGGACAAGGCAATGCACAGAGATATATGTGCCTCCCAAAATGTAATATACTTCTAGATGCCCTCATAGAAAACAATGCATCTGAGACCAAGCACACTGTACATATTATAATAAATTTTAAAAATTCAACAAAAGTCAGGAAATATCCAAATGCATGTAAACCCCCCCCCCCCCCTTTTTACTCCCTTTCCCAATTAACCTTTGATCTCTCAAGTTTGAACCTCAAAAAATTTTACAAAATACCTTATAGAAATCAATCTTGAATGCTGAAAGACTGATAGATATTTTCGATTTCTGGCACACAGAAATTTTCTGTTCTCATTATTCTGCAGGAGATCATCATCTGTCTGTCTGTTGCTGTCCTAAAAGGGCTAAGGATATTGTAACCTCTTGTTAACATTCTGCTCTGCACCAGACGGACTATCTTTTCTCTACTGCTTTTTTAGTTGGTTAATACAGTTCAGTTAGAGCAGTTGTTTCAGACACCTGCTTTGCTTCACCTAGAGGGTCATACCCTATCTTCAGGCCTGAGAAAGAGTTTTTGTGTTAAGAAATTTTCTATGTTTTTCCAACTATTATCAGGCTTCATTCAGCTCTGCAGTACAGGGTGTTTGTCAATAACAAAAGTTTATGGTATTCCTGCCAATGACTGCTTCATCTTGCCTTTGTAAGGGTTTGATCGAAACAGAAAAAAATTGATTTAAATCACAGCCCTGCTCACAGCAGTGAAAACAGGGCCAGTATTAGTGCTGTTATCCATGAAATGGCAACAGTGAGATAGGTTTGGGGACAGGATTAGTTTATGCCACTATTGCCCCTGAGTTCTCCATGGCATGAAAGTTTGACTTGTGTTCTTATAAAAGATAGTCTCCTATTAACCTGACCTCTCTTACAAAATTGATTTGTAAGTTAGACATTAAATTCTATTTACTCTTACAGAATTGAATTAAAAATGTGGCATCAAAGATTATAACCCTTGATTAATGCAGATAAATCACCACCAAAGAAAGTGAATGTCCATTCTATTTTTTAAAGAATGTATACATTACGGTGTGTTTCTCTTGGCAAAATGATTTGTTATAATTTTAGTTTAGATTGTGGAATGCATTATATACTTGCTGTTTATATTCCAGCTTTATTTGGTATCTGATATGATAGATGCTAGGCTAGCAAATAGCTTCAGTAAGCTATTAATCATAAAATCTTTTTAGCACAGCTCAGTATTCTCAATATGTAGTCAGTGCAATGCCTTACTTACACTGACAAAATATTATGCCCAACTTCTGTGACCTGGTCTCTCTCATCCCAGCTTCTCAACTAAACAGTGTTTCTTCCTTTCATGGTATGAATCTGTGAATTACAGCAATTCCTTCCATTTGTTGGAGAAGGCTGTAGTCACTGCTGATCATCCCACTTATTACTTATGTCTTAAAGGAAAAAAAAAAAAAAGGAGGGAAAAAGGGAAATTTGGGAATTATACATCTGTCATGACTGTCTGGAAATAGCTGGACTATTAATGAAGACAATATACCAAGGTAAATATCATCAGGCATTTAGGTAGATGAACATGTCTTGGATTTAGCGGCACAATTGGCAGAGATAACCCCCCACCAAATTCTTCAGCACAAGGTATTCCTTTTAGATTTTTGATTTTTGGTTGAGCTATATTTAAGAAATGTCTGGGTTTTTTCCTACCCTTAAAATTTGGGGTAAGATTCTGCAATTTTCCCTTTCCTAATTATGAAGTGAAATTTAAAAGTTGTTAAAATATTCTTGTTAGTACTACCTATTTGGAGGTTTATTTTGGTTAACGATGTCAGCTCATAATTACAGTTTATCAACATACATTACATTCAAGGGATGATTCCAAGGACAAAGGGCAGCTATAAACATTGCATATTCAAAATAAATGTAATAATAGTGAAAACAGGAATTTTGAAAGAGAAACCAAAGTTAACTGATGGTATCTGGTGAATTTCCATCTTAAGAGATGTAGAAAAATAAAACCATCATGTTCTTTGGGACCAATCACACTTTTAGACAGTATAAAATTTATAATGCTATAATCAAATATAACTTAAAAAGTAGAATGGGAAGGTTGTTTTAGTAGTATGTCTGCCTGGTTTTATGCCACTCAACAAGACAAAGATCTACAGTTGAGGCTTATTTTTTCCTGTCCATTTGCTTTCATTTCTCTGAGTAACACCTGCTCTAACAAGTTTATAATCTGAAAGTAAATAACTGAGAAGGGAGGAGGAAATGGACACAGGACACAGGCTTGAGAATAAACAGCTGTCAAATTGCTGACGTTTTAGAAAGTAGAACACAACTTTTATGAAGGATCTGATTCAGCTTGATTGAAGGAACTGATCACACTCGATTGTCAAACTTTCTTAATTAAAGAATTACTTGAGAGAAGTCTAGAACAATACTTTAGCATCTTCAGATTATGGCACTATTTTCATAGTTTAGCAGATAGGGAAGAGCTCTGACATAATTAGTTACCCAGTGATGGGCTGGCTACACAGGGTGTTGAAAGGAGCATGGTTGTGCTTCTTTCTCTTGCAGTTTAGGGAAGTTCATGCCAGAGAGACTAAATTAAACAGTGTTGCATATAAAGGGAGGATGAGCCTCACCAAAGCCTCTGCATGAAGCTGCCAGAATCTGAAACTGTGTGTACATATGTTTGGCCACCTAATGCTCCTTTAACAGGGTGAGCTTCTTGTCATTCATTATCTTCTCGTTCATCCAGTATTAGAATAGTACTAATTTGTTTTCAGATGAAAGTTCACCACTACACAAGGACACTGTTACCAACAGAAGTATATAAAATACGGCCTTTTATGAAGAGCTTATCTAGTTTTCCTGAAGTTGTTTTTGTGTTTGGTATAAATAAGAATGATTGCAGGTTCAGTTCCTTCTGATCTCACAAATATTAGTCCAAGCTTCTTGGCAAAATGATTTAAGGCATCAAATATTTAACTAGGGCTTGCTAGAGCTGTGTTTATAGAACAGGTTTATCTCTATTTAAGACACAGTATTACCAAATAACTATTTTAATGTTTTCTTTCTAGTCAATTTTCTATTGTCTCTGTTGCAGTCTGGAAGATGGCCTTGGCCTGGAAGCACCCATGTTTCCCTGCTGCTTGACAAAAAGATACTCTGCTTAACTGTTCTTAGTTGAGAGAATTCTTCTTGCCAAAGGATGGGCTTTGGCGGCTTGGTGGTGTATCATCTTGCAACCCTGATCCCATAGACTGGGATGCGAGCGTTACCTTATTTGGGATTGCCACTCCCTGGAAAACAGAGGGTATAGTGTTCTGTAGTTTGTCAGCCACACCTGAGTCACTCCTCAGTGTTAGACAATGTTCATGTACCAAAAAAGAAAGCAAGTATTCTACCCTGTGCAGAGTTAAGTAAAACAACTATTATATAAATAGGTGCAGAAAAGATCACATAATATTCTTTTACCTGTAATCCTGGTTTGGCTTCACAAGACTGTCAGATTTACCTAATTACCAGAATGATTAATGAAATTTCACAAAACCAGATTATTTTTGGTCACCTTTCATTCTCCAAAGTGTGTGCTGATTTGAGGTGAAGAATATACCTTTCTACTCTGGTTTCTGTTGAGCAAAGACTCATTCATACCTGTGATTTTTTTTCCACCTTCCAGTCCCTTCAGCTCCTGTCAGCTGTGCTAACAGAATTCAGTTTGACCAGCTTCACCATTGCCACGTAGCCTTTGAAAAGTCCTTCCCAGTTGTGCAGATGTCAACTAAATACCAGTTTGTAAAAAAAAAAAAAACCACAAAACAACCCAACCAGTTTGTAAAAAAAAAAACCAAACATTTACAGACTGCAGATACGACACTTCCTGAATACACATTAGATAAGATACATAACTTCCTTGTAAAGTAGAGCTTCAGAAGTTAATTATACAAATGTGTATAAATGAAAGCAATGAATGCTGATAAAGACCAGCTATGATGGCCAACACAAAAACAGAAAAAAAAAGGGGAGAGTGTTAGGAATAAATACCCTTTAAATGTGCCAAGCTGGAATTTGGTGTCCTATAATAATATCTGTTATGTTGGTGTCAGTATACAACATCTCTTTTTCCTAGTCTTTGTAAGTAAAAAAATCAGTGAACTGTCAGCTTTGTTGGAAAGAGATTAATTTCCTTATGTAGTTTCTTAACACTAGCTCATTTCACAGTATTTTATATTTATTCATCATCTATTTGTAGTCACATTTCATTTGTGAATAACATATGTCAGGTATTATGATGATAGTTTTTTCATGTCATAAATCATAGCAGAACTGTTTCTATAATATTTTATTACCTGAAAGCCTGATTAAGTCTGTCTGTTTAATTTTGATTCTGATTACCAATCGAGATACTTAGGCATGTGCCTAAATACTGGTAAGTGCTATTGTCACTTATTAAACAGGACTGTTCACCTCTTTTGCTTTTAGCATGGGAAAAAAATAGGTCACAGCTGTTTTGATTTTACCTGGAATTTTTTGTAGGATCAGGACTTTTATTTTACTCATTTCTTTGATAAATGAGCACTTCAATGACATCAACATTTCATACACTAGAAAAGTATAATAACAATCTTCCTAATACTGTCACCTGTGTATGTTTTTTAGGGTTACTTAAAGAGTTTGGCATTTCCAAATAAGATAATCAGAACTGTGGGTTTTTTTTAAAAATGAAACTAGATAGGAATTCCTCAGATTACTTATCTGCTATTGGAGTGCCTCCTGCAATAATAATACTTTGTGTGTTTCATTTACTTTTAAAAAATTGATGTGGCACACCACTTTGGGATGAATTAGAAGCTTTGGTTTTCATTCCTCTCCAATGAGTAGGTATCTGGTGACATCTGGGAAGGACTGTAAAAACCTACATTTGAGAAGATGCAAATTAACTGAACATTTCTCTGAAACCAGATTGATGCCAAAAATCTACAAACTGATGCTTTACAACTGCAGGAAAACTGAAAGAGGTTGTTATTCCTTTTCCAAAGATGATCCCCAGTATGCATATTGCCAACTCTGCCCCAGAAGAATGACTTTTAACTCTGGACCTTAAAGATCAGTGAGAGAATACCAGTTATCGTGTAGTTATAGAGCAAATAAATATAAATTCCTGTTATAATCCCCAGGTGCCTCATGAATGATTTTTGTATTCACTCTGCAGTTTCTCAGTTCATATATTATCTATGTGTAGTTATTCTCCATATGTGAGAAACTGGAAATAGCTTTTTATTCTTGGTTTCATCTCAGGAGGTACAAACTTATGTCTGCAAATATTTCTTTTTGCAAATTTAAGCTTTTTTTTTTTTTTTTTTTAATGAAGATGATATGTTGCTATAGGATAAAAAATTATTAGGAATTTTCCCTTAGAGGCAATTGAGAATTCTTTCCTCAGAAGAGAGACTACTGGGTGGCTAAGGGAAAAGAAAGTAGGACAGACCACAGCAAGTGAGAAGTCATTATGGAAATAGCTAAAAACTTTAGTTCACCTTTTCCATTGCATTCTTATCCATGCTGAATATAAACTTGATTTCTCTGAAGAGCTTGTCTGTGCTTTTTTAAGTTGACCTAGAACTCTCTTAAGACAGTGTTTAAATTTGAAGGGCTTATTAGGAAGATGTTACTGTAGCAACAGTAAAGTAATATTTTTCAGATTTGATAAAAAGCTTTAGTGTCTTTCTTGACTGAATCTTTTCCCAATTTTGCAGTAAGAATTTTTTTCAGTGTCATATATGGTATGTGTGGAATGAATTATCCAAAAATAATTAAGTGGTGCAAAGAGGAAAAGGATGTTTTCAGATAGTAACTTTTGTTTTTAAGAATCTTACCTGCAGTAATATTTTGCCATTCCATTATATGACACTTAGAAGTATTAATAGAGTGATGATTTGCTTTTTCTGTGCATCTGCTGGGGGACATATCTCTGTTGGTGGACATATCTCTGTTGGTGGATCAGGACTCCAGGCTGGTATGAGACCCAATAGGCCTGTCTGACAGTGCCGGATTGGCTGGCAGATGGGAAGGTCACACCAAGGTGAGTGTCATGGTGTACTGCCCCATTCTTACTTTTTTTCCCTCAGCAACTGCTACTGATCACTGTTAAAGACAGCTTTTGGTGTAATCTGATATGGCACTTAGTATGGTTTTCTCCTAAGAAACTTTTGACTAGAGCAAACTGAGTAAGTACAAATAGCATTCCCCTGAATAATGCCTGTGTTTCCCTATAGATTGATGGGCACAAGAGACTCGCAGACCAGAGGGTATTTTGACTAATGATAGAACAATTCTAAAGTGGACAAATATTCTAGATGCAGATATACACATACTTTCCTTAAAAGAAAAAAAATATATTCACAGTAATTATGAATCAAAAATTATGCTCGTATTTGCTCATTAGGCCTCAAAAGTAGCATTTTATAAGAAACAAATTTAAGTGAATTTTTGCTAGTAAACTGCTAATACAGTGCCAAGTATTTCTTGCTGGTGTAGGCAGAAAATAAAGTAGGTTAAACGTTTCTTTTTAGAACTGTGCTCTGGCCAGAAGTCTCTAGTCTATCTTAAAGTGCTTCCATCTGGGTTCTGATAGCCATGGACAGTATATCACTAACTTTGGTAGCAGAAAAACCTCATGCCTCTGCATTATACTTTGGATTTCAGTATAGATGAGAAAGTGTGGAGGGAAAGATATTACATCAAGACAGAAAGCCCATTTCAAGTATTATTGCCTTTTGTGCTGGATCATTCTACCCACCTAAGCAATACCATCACTTAGCCATCTGCCTGTTGCAGAAGGCAGCAATTTAAGACTGCATGGCAGTTCTGTAGCATGTGAAAGTTACTGAAATCAAGCTACATGGACTTTTGTGTAAGTGAATTTAAGTATGATTTGGGTATGCCCTTCAGTTATTTCTTTGCTCTTAGCATTAGGAAGGAATAGGACAAGGATTTGTTTTACTTCTTGTTTTAAATATTTGTTTTTCAGTAATCAGTTACTCTTCTGTCTCAGTTTGGAAAAGTTGTCCAGTACTGTTCTAGAAGGATGTGTGCCACTCATAGAATTATGGTATCTGCAACACTTGTGTAATGTGGAGGTTTTACATGAGCACTGGTGACATCCGCTCCTATTCAGTGTATGAGAATTTGTGAGCTACTAATCTGGAATGCTGTATTTTGCACAAAGAGAAGTATATATAATTAAGAGAAGAAAATGTTGAGTTTTTTTCCCTCAAATGGTTGTGAAATAATAAAAGTGCACCATCGTGCATGACATCTGTGTGAGAGGGAAGACTGAATTGAAAGGAAGATGAATTTAAGGAGAAAATAGATCTATAGTACGCTCAGAAAATATGTTATTGAATAAAGTAGAAAGAGGTACAGTAGGTGTGTATTTTGCAGATTTCTCAGATTGGTGGATATTGTAAACTCAGCTGAACCCATTTTTTTCATTTACTTTCACAAATTAATTAAGTCTTAAAAAATAAACGTGGAGGCAAGCAAACAGAAGATGATAATATTGATGAGAAAGGCAATACAGCTTCAGGAAGATCCATTAATGTTTTCTCACCTTGAAATCACACAGTTTAAAGAAGCATAACATTTGAAAGCTTCTTCAAAGGAAGAAGGTAAGAGATTTTATCTAAAATGAAGAATCTTTGTTCCTGCTAAGAGTACTTCTAGCTATCTGAATATGCAGTTTAAAACAGAACAGTTCCTTGAATCTTCTAGCTATCAGAACAGGTTTGTTCTTCTAAAACAAGCCTATAAATATATATTTATTTCTTTCTTTAAAATAAAGGTAATGCAGAATAAATACATTTAACTCTTCACCAAAAATTACTACAGTGAAAGTGGCTGTTGTTTTTCTCATCTTTGGCTGTTGTATATAGGCTATTTGAGCAACAGCAGTGAGTTTTTGTGTGAAGAGCAAGAGATCTCAAATTGCTCCCAAGTGCAATATGGCTATTAGATACCATATAGCTGCTATTTTTAACTTCTTGAGCCATTAGTTTTGTGTGATCATTGGATTAAAACTCTCAGTGAAGCAGAGATACTAAAGTTATGTTTTACAGGAGCCAACAGAACAAGGAAATAATATTTTGTGATAGTTTTGCCTCTGTATATTTTTTATCTTTCACTCATTAATTGCATCAGAGAGTGCTCCTTGAAGAGGTTTTAATTTTATCTGTTCAACATTTGGATTTTTTTTCTTATGGGAGCTTCCTGTATTTCAACATTTGGTTTTGCTCCAGATCAGAACAAAAATTGAAAGATGAGGATGTTTTAATGGAGTAAAACATTTTTGAAAAGATTATTTTTGGAGAAAGCAAAAATACTGAAACATTAAACAAAAAAAATTTTAAGGTAGCACCGAACTTTGTTGCCCTGAACATCCAGGTTTGTCAGCCTGAGGGTAGAGAGAAGGCTTTACTACTCCTGATGTTAGAAATTGTATCCTCAGATCCTCATGTGCCCATGATGGGCAGGAGGAAAATCGCTGAGATACTGCTGTGCAACAGAGGCCCCAGTCTTGTCACTGGGTCAGGCTTCCTTGTTCAACTCATCCATGAGGCATTGCCACACTTTAGAAGATGGATTTAAAACACCTGAAATAAAATCTGGAACAGATGCACTGCAGTGTTAAATTGACCCCACATTAAATATTTTGTTTCAGTTAACTCAGATACTTATTTGCAGTTTATCCACTAAAGTGTTTCATTAGAAGTATCCTGTAGAAGCTCAATTTTCTGAAAACTACATTTTTAATTGAAAGCCCTGTTGACAGTCTCCAAACAGCTTTAGTTTATATAAGGATCAGAATGTTCAGAGAAGTTAGTTGATTTTGTTTAAAAAAAAACCAAAATAAAAAAGTCTTCTAATTTTGCTTACATAAGAGCAGAATGTGAGTTGAATTTTCATGGAAGTGATATTTCTAAGCTTTTACTTCTCCTTCTTGAGGTATCAGCTACCTGGTCTGGTTTATTATAGCAGGAAAAAAAAGCCTGTTTTCCAACTGTCTTCAGAGAATATGCTGGTTTCAATAAAATTGGTGTGGGTTTATGTACTTTCAAAAGCTCCTGCTTTTTCAAAAGATCACGAATGTGTAGATATCTGTCCTCTAGAGGGAATTATGGCAAAAATGGATTCTGCTCATTTTTTTCAATTATTTCCTAATCCCAGACAGACTGGAAATTACACCTATTGACAAACACTATGAGAAATAACAACATACAACAATTCTTTTTCAGCTCTAGCAATTTAGTACTTTCTCAGAATTTAGACTGTATTAGATTAGATATTTGAAATTCTGTCCTTATTTTCTTTTGTTTAAATATTCTTTTGGTAGGAAACAGCTCAATGATATTTTATTGAGAAAACTTTTGCAGCATAGTTAGTTGTGGGGTGTGGGATTCATCTCACTTCAGATGTCTGCAGTTGAGTCAGTCACTCTGTGGCTCATTTATAGTCACTGAAGAGAAAAAGGTACTTATGGTACATAATTGATCTGACCTATTTTATATGTCTGCTTCAGGATAAGATGAATGGTACTCCAAGAACATTTGGCTAAACTGACTAGATTTCCAACTGCAGAAGCAGCTTGGTGTGAACAGAGGCTGCGTTACAAACAGACAAGTGTAGAGGACTATAACTCCCATCCAAACTTTCTAATGTAACTCCATGAACTTTTTAAACCTGACATCCGCATCTTACCTTCAAATGGGATAGTTTCCAAATCCTCTCTCTTAAAAGTACTTTTTGATGCCAAAGTTTACTGTCTTTATCACTGGCTTTGTTGTACCTAAAAACTGTATTGCCTAAAAGGCAAATATATTCTCCTGCAAAGTTTTGAAAACTTAGAGAACCAAAGTAATAGGAACTCTGTAGAATGATAACATGATCTTCCTTCTCTTAAAGTACATTTTATCTCTACATCAATGAAGTATATTATAGTTTGGAATAAAATGATATTTTTGAAAAATCAATTGGTTTTATTTTTTTAAGTAATCTTCTTGATTTGTTTATAGATTCTTTGTTTGAAATAAGCAGTAAGAATTTCCCAAGTAAATTCTAAGTAATTATTAACTCTAAACTGAAAAGATGCAATTAAATTTCAGTTTGTTTTTAATTTCAAAAAATTGTTGGCCATGAAAAATATTCATGCAAATGTACCAGCACAGACACACTTGACTGAAAATACATTTCTTCCTTCTTGTTCTACACTATAACAGATTTCAGGATTTTTGATGATTATTTATTTCATGATGCTTTGTTCATATTCAGCATAGTCTTTTATTTTCTCAGAGTACTAACTTGTCTTGGTACTGTGAAAAGTAAAGAGATGCTTTTTAGGTATTTTTCTTTCACCTGTGTTCATTAGAAAACAAACCTTGTCTTTCCAACTGATGTAGACTATTTTATGTATAGAAAGCCTGCTGTTTTTTTTTAAATTTCTATAATGAACTATATAGTGTTTATTTATTTTATGTTGCTACCAAGTGTGTTGGGAATCTTAAAAACCTGTGAAAAGATGCACTTCCAGCCTGAGGGGCTGATAAATTAGGTAGACAATATAATAAATGCAAGGATTTAGAAGTTGCATAAATGAATAGTAATACAAAGATGATTAACAATATGCTGTTTACATTAACTTATTTCGACAGTGAATGCTTTTCTGTAGTGAGAAGAAAAATTTTTTAGGTCATTGGAGTAAGAGCAATATGTAGTTATAGCGTGCTGGCAACTCAATGGCACTAGGCTGAAAATTTGCTAGTAGACGGGGATAAGGACCAAGGAACAGTTACACACAGGGATGTCTTTTGTGACGGTTCATGACAGTTATGAAGGACTGCATTTTAAATTGATCATTAATAAGTAAAGGAGAAGCTGTATCTTGGTTCAGAAAGGGAACTCCAAATGCATTAGTGGCATGAAAGGAAACAGTGAACAAGAATAAAATAAGTTGGAGAACTCAAGTGTTGAAAGAGGAGGGGGTGACAGGAGAGCAGAGGAATGTTAGGAAGCAGATTATGAAGGGCTTTGAATGTCAAGTGGTCATAGAACTGGATTTGATTTCTGTTTCCTGCTATGTGACATTAGGCAAATCATGACATTTCTCTATTTTTTGTGAGCAGAAAATGTGGATAATACTTGCATATCAAGTAGAGAACTGTGATGAGACTCTGGTCTTGGTGCAATGTAAATGAAATATTTATACTAATTTTAAAAATTCTTGAATGAACATGGTGATGTTAAAGCATGAGATTTGCAGTTTCCTTGACCTTACACCATATTTTTTAGTAGTATCCATTAACATAATTTGCTGCAATCAAGATTTCTGCAAAACTCAATTTCTGTATACAAAGCTTTTTATTTATGGAAAGCAAGTTTCTGCAAGGTGATTTTCTTTCTGATCTGTAGCCGTACTGAATAGTTAATGAGGTAGAATGTTTGGTTTTGGACTTCATGATTCTGAGTTTTTTCTTAAAATACATAGATAGGAGATTATGCTGTATCACTAACTGTTACATTTAGTATCCATATTCATTACATAAGAGAAACATATGAAATAATATTGTCAGCCATGGGAGCAATCCTTGCATCAATTGTACTGATTTTATTTTCCAGTTAAGAACTTGCCACATAAGATATGCTTATAGTGGTACATTTTGTAAAATGAAAATACAGTACAGCAGAGAAACTACGTTGTTCTGGAGGGAATGCCTGGTTTTATGTGGACCATTTTTATGTCAAATGAAGAATTTGTAATGATTCAGGGTTGTCAAAGGCAGGAGAACATCAACTACTTTTTTGATAAACTGCATAAACCCAACAGTTTACATATGGTTGGTCAACATCCAGAATACAGTCTTGTAAGAGGAAAATATTCAAACAGTTTAGGAAAACAATGAATTCTACCAATGCCCATCTTATCTGTTTCTCATGTGCCATTTTGCAGTGCTCTTAGGTACAAGTTTTTAATTTATTTGGAAGATATGCTCACAGTTACATGAAATTCTAATTTGTACCACAGATAGAAACCATAATTTGGAGATGCATGGAGATTCAGCAAGAGATTGAGGCTCCTTTTGTGAAGGTGAAAAACTGAAAAGAATTAAATCTGTTTGAAGTTCAAGAATGGTTGTGAGGTCCCTGATGATTTCACACAGTGCTATCTTTAAGGATTCCTGTTTACCATGTCCAGCTGGCTAAAGTACTATGTCTCATGCTGATATATGATAACAGGCCTGGATTTTACACACTTTCGCTCCCTCTTATCTGGATTTCAGTGGGGTAACACACTGTGGTTTAAAGTTATTTTCTCTTGATAAAGAGTAGGTAATACAGAACATAGCACTGTATGTATTCAGCAACACAGTCAGGGGTAAGTACATTTGAGTTGTTTTCTGTTCTGAACACTAGTCCCCTACAGGTCAAGTTCAAAGCCTATGCCCTTGTTTACAAGAGACTCACTAGCCAGATACCTGATCCTCTCATAGTCCAAGTTATCTAACGTTTCCACCAGAGATATAGGATGAGTCCTGTTGATAAATACTCTGTTTCTCAAAGTCAAATCTTGTCTGCACGGTGGAAAGGGCCTTCTTGGTAGTTTGAGACTTACACAAAAAAAACCTGAAGCAATACTGAGAACAGTCTGAAAGCTGTGTCACATATACTCATTATGTAGGCTTAAATCTCTTATATTCTCTCCGTTAATACAGATACACAGTACATATGCTCGTAATTCATAAAATACAAATAAGCAACACTCCTCCAAAACAAATACCACTGGAATTGAATGAGCAAAGCCAGGAGAAATTCACAAAGAAAGAAAAAAAACAGAGAAAAAAATATTTCCAACAGTTGTGTAGTAGTCATGTAACTTGACATGCACTAGAAAACACTTGGATGTAACAGCAACCCAAAACCACATAATGATACAAATTTCTTCACAAAAATAGGATGGAAATTACATTCGAAGATGGTAATATTTTTATTGACATTTAAAAATAACTTTTATATTTTCTAAATATACCATTTTATACAAAATGAGTGAGAGCTCTGGGGAAAACCTATATCTGAATGAGTCAGTTTGTGGGTGTGTTGGTGTCTTAGGTAAATTAAAATGAAAATAGTTTTTCCTTCTATTCAAATTTCATTGTTTCTGTCATCTGTAATAAACTACTTGCTGTTAATATTCCTGGTATTTTTATTAAAATTATACTTACTAATGATTATGACCCAAAACCTATTTATATGATCCAATGCAAAATCCTGTGCAAAAAGTAGATTTTCAAACATGGAGGTTTGGACTAAGGAGAATTCGGACAGTTTCCTTGATGTCAGTTTTGGAGTTCTGGTAAAAGAAAGAAGTTATTAAATTTGTCATAAAAAAGCCATAATGAGTGATGGAAAGTGAAACAGGAGAACTCAACAGATGAACTTGTGGCTCCAAGACTGGTGATACCATCAGGGCTTCAGATTTTTCAGTCATGGGTTAGTGTACAGGAGGCCAGACCTTTTGGCATTAGATGGGATGCACCTGTCCCAGAGGGGGAATTGGATCTTGGAGCAGGAGTTAGCTGGGCTCATTGAGAGTGCTTTAAACTATATTTGAAGGGGGAAGGGGGCAAAACACCAGCCCATGTGAAGTCCACGTATAGCAATGCACACAGCATGGGTAACAAACAGGAGGAGCTTGAAGCCATGATGAAACAGGAAAATTATGATGCAATGGCTATTACAGAAACATGGTGGGATGTCTCCCATGACTGGCATGCACCAGTTGATGGCTACAAGCTCTTTAGGAGGGATAGATAAGGAAGGAGAGGTGGTGGGGTGGTGCTGTATGTTAGGGACTGTTATTTTTGCTTCAAGCACAAGTGTAGTGAAGACAGGGTGGGGTGTCTTTGTGTTAGAATCAGGGAGAAGGCCAATAGGGAAGATATTGTAGTAGGAGTCTACTATAGGCCACCCAACCAGGACACAGAGGTGGATGAAAATTTCTATAGGCATTTAGGTGAAATCTCGCGATTGCTTGACCTTGTTCTTGTGGGTGACTTTAACTTCCCAGACATCTGCAGGAAATACAAACAGCAGAGTGGGTCCAGTCCTGGAGACTCCTGTGTGGGAGATAACTTCATGACACAGCCGGTGAGTGAACCGACAAGAGAAGGTGTCCTCCTGGATCTCCTCTTTGTGAGCAGAGAAGGACTGGTGGGTGATGTGGCAGTTGGAGGCCGACTTGGGCACAGCGATCATGAAATAATCGAGTTATCTATTCTTAGGGAGGCCAAGAGAAGGGGAAGCAGAACTGATATCCTGGACTTCCAAAGGACTGACTTTGTCTTATTTGGGTACTTGCTTGACAGGATCCCTTGGGAGATGGTCCTGAAGGGTATAGGAGTCCAGGAAGGCTGGGCACTCTTTAAGAAGGAAGTGTTCATGGCTCAGGAGCAGGTGGTCCCCAGGTGCTGTAAGAGAAGCCAGTGGCAGAGAAGACCACCCCGGCTAAACAGGGAGCTTTAGCTGCAACCCAGGGAGAAAAGGAGACTTTACAGCCTTTGGAAGAAGGGGCTGGCCACTCACAGTGATTACAAAGATGCTGTGAGGCTATGCAGGGTGGAACTCAGGAGGTCTAAAGCCCACCTGGAAATTAATCTGGCTTCAGCAATCAAGGACAACAAGAAATGTTTGTATAAGTATGTCAACAGCAAAAGAAAGACCAGGGAGAACCTCCATCCCCTGCTAGACACAGGAGGAAACATGGAAACAAGGGATGAGTAAAAGGCTGAGGTGCTTAATGGCTTCTTTGCCTCAGTCTTTAATAACAAGACTAGTTGTACTGAGGGAATCCAGCTACTCAGCCAGAAGACAGACACTGGGAGAACGATCCCCCCAAATTCCAGGAGGAGACAGTCAGTGACCTGCTGCATCACACAGGCACACACAGGTCTATGGGACCGGATGGGATACACCCGAGGGTGCTGAAGGAGCTGGCTGGGGTGCTCACCGAGCTGCTTTCCATCATTTACCAGCAGTCCTGGCTGACTGGGGAGGTCCCGACTGATTGGAAATTGGCCAGTGTGACGCCCATCTATAAGAAGGGTCGGAAAGATGATCCAAGAAATTACAGGCCTGTCAGCTTCATGTCAGTGCCCGGGAAGCTGCTGGATCAGCTCATCCTGAGTACCATCACACAACACATGCGGGACAACCAGTCAGCGTGGGTTTATGAAAGGCAGGTCCTGCCTGACAAACCTGATCTCCTTCTACAACAGGGTGACCTGCTTATTGGATGAGGGAAAGGCTGTGGATGTTGTTTACCTTGACTTTAGTAAGGCCTTTGACACTGTTTCCCACAGCATTCTCCTGGCAAAACTGGCTGCTTGAGGCTTGGATGGGCACACGCTTTGCTGGGTAAAAACCTGTGTGGATGGCTGGGCCCAGAGAGTTGTGGTGAACGGAGTTAAATCTGGTTGGGGGCCGGTCATGAGTGGTGTCCCCCAGGGCTCGGTTTTGGGGCCACTCCTGTTTAACATCTTTACTGATGATCTAGACGAGGGGATCAAGTGCACCCTCAGTCAGTTTGCAGATGACACCAGGTTGGGTGGGAGTGTTGATCTGCTCGAGGGTAGGGAGGCTCTGCAGAGAGACCTGGACAGGCTGGAGCCATGGGCTGAGCCCAACTGGAGGAGTTTCCATAAGGGCAAATGCCGGGGGCTGCCCTTGGGCCACAACAACCCCCAGCAGCGCTACAGGCTTGGGGAGGAGTGGCTGGAGAGCTGCCAGTCAGAGAGGGACCTGGGGGGGGTTGATTGACAGCCAGCTGAACAGGAGCCAGCAGTGTGCCCAGGGGGCCAAGGAGGCCAATGGCATCCTGGCTTGTGTCAGCAATAGCGTGGCCAGCAGGGACAAGGAAGGGATCTGACCCCTGGACTCGGCACTGGTGAGGCCGCCCCTCGATTCCTGTGTTCAGTTTTGGGCCCCTCACTACAAAAACGACATTGAATGACTCGAGCGTGTCCAGAGAAGGGCAACGGAGCTGGTGCAGGGTCTGGAGCACAGGTCGTACGGGGAGCGGCTGAGGGAACTGGGGGGGTTTAGTCTGGAGAAGAGGAGGCTGAGGGGAGACCTCATCGCCCTCTACAGCTGCCTGAGAGGAGGTTGCAGAGAGCTGGGGATGAGCCTCTTTAACCAAGTAACAAGCGATAGGACAGGAGGAAATGGCCTCAAGTTGCTCCAGGGAAGGTTTAGACTGGATATTAGGAAGCATTTCTTTACAGAACGGGTTGTTGGGCTTTGGAATGGGCTGCCCAGGGAGGTGGTGGAGTCCCCATCCCTGGAGGTGTTCAAGAGCTGGGTTGACACAGCGCTGAGGGATCTGGTGTAGTTGGGAACTGTTAATGTTAGGTTAATGGTTGGACTGGATGATCTTCAAGGTCTTTTCCAACCTAGATGATTCTATGATCCTGTGATTCTGAAGCTGAATAATTTCATGTTACAAGATGATTTTTTTTAATCACTGGTATGATAAGCTGTTGAATGGATTCAAATGGGGCATATGATGCAATACTTTTACTCAAGCAGAAATTGTGGACTGATTGCAGCGACCACTTGATGACATTCTCTGATGTTTTTAATGTAGAATGCTGTCACCATGGTCTTTTCTAACCTTGAAATTTATCAATCACACTTCTGTTTGTCTCTTACATTAGAGTGCATTACATTGCTGTGAAATGTATTTTGTATAGATTTTTCCTTTTTCACTGTTCCTGTACTCTTTGTGCAGTGTGAATGGTGGTACCTATTAATTCCAGATTAAAATGATTTTATAGTAGTTTTATGATTAAAACAAAGCAATTTTTACTTTTTCTAAATAATGTGGCCTAAGAACATCTGGCCAATTTTACCAGCATACAAAGACAAAAATTTTTATCAGCTTCACTTATAATCTTATTTGATGGCAAAGCGTTGTTTTATTTTAATGTATTTTGTAATGTGTTGACCTGTAGAAAATTGGTATAGATGACTATTTTGTATTAATAATTTTTACATTGTCTGCTTGCAGTCATATAAGTAAGCATATCTAAATGTTACTATTTCTGTACAAATTGCAGAAGGGTGGAGGTCCTTATTCCTAATAAGATTAGGAGTCCTAATAAGAAGTGCTAAACAATTTTTTTTTTTTCTTTTTTTTCTCTTTGCAGTGTTTTTAAATTGATGTTTGAGGGCTTGCTTCTGAAACACTCAGGTCAATAAGAGCAAGATCAAATCCTGAAGTAGTAAAACAGAGAAATAATTTCTTAAATAAACTGTCATCGGACTTCTTCCTAGTTCTTGTTTTTCATCTGGGCAAGTCTTGGAGAAGAATGTATTCTTCCAAGGCAGCTTTTCCCTTGAAGACAGTGGTGTATAAATTTTGGGATAGACGATGAAATCCTCAACATGTAACAATTTTCCATGCATATGTCTGTGTTTTTATATATATATATATATATATATATATATATATATATATATGTATATTTTATTAATACTGAAATCAAGTCTAGGGTTCTCATGAATTCATGTACTGGTTCAGCAGTGCTCACTGCTACTCACTGTTTTCTTAAATTCTCATTGTGTTGCAGACACATGCACACTGAAGCCTTCTTCACGGTTTTCTGTTGTGATTCACCACCAGTACTAGAAGGCATTAGAGCCACCACTGGATTCTTCTGCATTTGCCTCTTTAGTTCCTTCTCCAGTGTTTGCAGCTGGATAATTCAAACATGGCTGGCTGATTTTATGGAAACTGGGAATGGAGTTACACATAGAAAAATCTGACTAATCTGAATTAAAAATACAGCAATAATATCTTTTGACCCCGAAGCACTGAATGAATTTTTATTCTTTTGATGGAAAAGAGATCATTATTCTTTTTGGCCTGGTATTTTGCTGCAGTGCAGCTTTCTATGCCGCCTTCTGCAGCTTTTTCTGGTGTGTTTCTCACTGAAGAAATAGAATGAGTCCTGTGACTTCAGGGCAGTACAGGATCGCACCCCACACCAGCTCATATAGACTGTTTAGTCTTCTTATTTATTGCCAAAATCTACATCAGAGGAAAAGAAGACAGCAGGTGTTCCACATATAGCACGGAGAGAAATGCATTTGAACTTCTGTCTTTCAGCATTCTGCAACTGCTGCAGACATTTTTAGGGAACAAGCAGAGGCTGAACTACAGTCATCTTTCAAAAATAAACAGAAAGTTTATTCAAACACTACTTCGTCCATTACCCCTCTACTATTTTTTATGATTAGACAATAGAATTCTTTAATTTTAGGAATGGCTCCTAATGACTTACCCCCTGCTGTTCTGTTTAAGTTTCATACAAATTACAGGAAAAAATAACTGGTAGACAATACAGCAATAGTAAAAAAAAAACAGCTGTGACCATAGAAATATCAAAAGATCCCACCTTCCCTTTGTTTGTTTGAAGTAGAATTTTATATGTAACAACAAAAGTATACCTAGGGAAAAAAAAAAAAAATTGTTTTTAAAGATATTTTCCTTGAAAATTTCTGTGCTGTCAAGACAAATGGGATATGAGTCATTAGGAGGTGTGGTCTAATTTACATTCAGCTCATGTCATGTTTTGCAAGAATAGATTAAATGCTTTTCAGCAGCGCTAAACTTTTCTTGTTGACAGCAGGAGCAATTGTGGTTTGCATAATAAAACTGGCAATATAAAATAATTTCACCATATTTTGCTTCCATTTCATAATGCAGGAATTTGTGTAACTGAAAATGTCAATAAGGAGATAAATTAATGGCTTTCACAGTGAAAAAATAATAGTATGATTTTCTCATGGCAAAAGATACAGCAGGTATCTGAAAAAATAAGACAAGAACAGCTATTTTTGAAGCAGCAGAGGTTTCTATTATTCCATATTCTTGCACATATGTTTTTTTTTCTAGCTATTGAAATGTTACAGATTTTTTTTCTAGCTCTTGAAGATACTGAAATATTTCTGTCCTTTCAAAATTATTAAGAGAGAGCTGCAATAGTTAGAGGTACTTCAAAGTAGCACTTTGTGCTAAAGAAAGGCGTGGCCTTATGGACTGGGAATCTTAATATATGGCCAACTTCAGTTTATTTGAGATAATGGTGCATAAATGTCACAGCTGTTTTGCTAAATGACAAGAAACATTGAAAGCGAGCCAGAAAATGTTTAGACAGTGAAAGCAGCAAAGAAAGAATATATTCAGTGATCACTAATGAAGGCTGTTACCTAATATCTGTAAGTGCATGACTGAAGAAGCTACAGAGAATGTTATTATGTGTCTGGTGACATATAGTATAGCCATTGGTGATGACCCACTTTGTAACTGTCATCCAAATACTGACCGACCTCTGTTCTTCGTCAGAAAACTTGCTCGTTGTTTTCTGGGAAGGAATTTTTTTTTTTTTTTCCAGCTAGTAAGACTGATTATTTTCTTTCTAAATATTTATTTTATTAAATTTTACAAGCAATATAAGAAATTTCAATATTTAGAAATTATTTTATGCCTTTTAAAAGATCTTATGTTTTAGAAATCTGATGGACACACATATCTCAACGTACTTTGTTCAATACAGACTTACAAAGCCAGCTTCGCTAGCAACCATGTGTTGATTCTGGATCTGAGAATTACTGAAATAGTGAGGGAATTGTCTTGGTAGGGGTGAGGTGTTTCAAGAGTTGGGAGATTTCCCCTCAGAATCATGGGGTAGTTTTATCATAGGATGAAATTTTATCTGACATGTCACAGCTCAGCAAATGAAGGCTAGAAACATGATGTAGGGCAGATTAATGTAGGAAAAAAGAGAAAATGAGAATGTTTTTTAAATCTGAATTATGGAAAACCTAAATTATGGAGCATATGTGTATGTTTCTATATAATTATGGACATTTGAAAACTTTCCCTATCTAGTGGTTCTAGTCAACACTAATGAATTAAACCAAAAATCTTACAAGATGTGATTACCTATATCCAGAATAGAACTACCTTGGCAATACATCTACTTGTGATGGAAAGCCCACGTTCTTGACAGGGCTGCCACTCATTTCTAGAGGAAAGGTTTCTGGCTCTATTAGTCAAAAATTTGTGTAACTTAACATCACTCAAGGTGGTATCACTTTATGTAGAACACAGGATTACTGGAGATGCAAAACTAAGATTTAAAGGTGGGACATTGTTAGGCTAGAATCCTCTACATAAATTTGAGATCTAAAACTGCTTTAACTGAAGCATAATGAAAGGCAGTTTGGCTGGAACAACATATATTACTGGTGAATTGTAGCAAATTTATGTTGACCTGATATTAAATTGTTTGATTTTTAAAGATGCTGTGTTAGATTAATTTTTAGGAACAAATACAAACATTTCATAAATAATAACAAAAGAAAGGTGGAAATGAAGAGCTGGACTACCAAGGGCCTTTAGACATAATTTACAAAATGGTAGAGATGGTGCCTTCTGCCTCTCTCACCAGGATATTCAGCTATTCCATTTTATTCTGAGCTCTAAAGATAATCAAAGGTTAGTTGGTCTTGTTAAAGCTGTCCCATTCTGTATAAAAGTAATTATGTACTGAGTTGGCCATAGGAACAGTTGGTGAAGTGTCCACAGAAACTGGGGTGCAGGTATTTTGTTTCAGTGAGGCTGGATGGACATTTTTGCTCAAATTCCCCACATTTGATTGATCCGATTGCTAAGGTGCAGCATAGAAGATAAAACCAACCACATTGTGTTTTTTCCATCAAGACTATTAGCAAAATTCAACTCGAATTACTTATCTAGAGTTGGATTTATGAAGCTGAGATCGCCTTGAGGTTATTATATCTTCAGTGAATTAACCATCAGTGAAATAATTCAGTAGATCTAGTATTTAAGAACAAGTTTATTTGTTTTGGTTTGGTGTTTGTTTGTTTGTTTGTTTTTCACTTATATATCAAGTAAGAAATCCAGGCTTTTCATACAGACAATATTTATACCGTGCAGCACTAGGATAAGATTCTAGGAGTACAGACTAGGAACATTTCTCAGATAAGAGAGTAACAGTTCATTTTGTCCAGGACAGAGCATTACAAGCCGCTATCATTACTAGGGGCAGATATTTCCATTTGTCACAGTAGTAATAACTATTTTTAATTGCTGACAGTTAACAATTCCCTGGAAAATAGAAACACCTTATAGCCAGTAATTACAGCCTCTTCTCACCCTTCAGCCCTGGAGGATTCTAGTCCCTGCTAACAATTACAAAATCTGGCATTCCTGGAGCATGCTGCATATTAGGTTAAACCTAAGTAGCTGTCAGGAAGGGGAGATACCATGCCCAAGACAGACAACCAAAGTACGGTTATATTTCCAAAAAGTTTGAGAATTGCTGCTTTACACAGTCCTAGAGGCATAGATTGGAATGAGCTGTCAAATACCATTTTTCACAGACTGTTGCTGAGTTTATATAATGAGTTGGAACCTACCTGCAGAACAGGATGAAAAAAGAGAAGATTAAGAAGACATTGAGCTCCACTGGCTGAGCTCTAGGACAGCAAAAAAAGGCTGAATGAGATTTTTATACACTTAGCTGAAAACTCTGTATCTAGATATTTTACAGGCTGGAATAGTAAATATCTGAGGTTTTGGGTTTTGTATTTTTGTTTTCTTTTTACAAAGCTTTACATGATAAAGGCAGAAACTCAGTAATGGATTATTTGAGGTGGCCTTACAGAACAAAATCCATCTGCTAATACACGCCGTTCTTCGATGAGCTGGCAGCACGGACATATCAACTTGAGTGTGATGTCCAGGCTTGATGTTTAAGTAGATTTGCTTTGTATTAAAGAGCAGGAATTTAACTGTATGAAAGTAGTATATACTTTTTTTTTTTTTTTTTTTTTTTTTTTTTTTTTTTTTCATGCTTAGTTGCAATACTAATAGTGAATTAACCTGGAAAAAAGATGACAGTTTTCCAAGTGTAAACAGTGCAAAAAGAGATACAAAAGGAAGGAGACAAATAGATGTACAGTGCTTGGCTGGAGGAGTTATAACAGGTTGGCTGATTCACAGACAAATACTGAAAGAATTTAATATGTAGAAGTCTGAATCAATGATTTGTAAGAGATAACAGATGTAGCCAGAAACACCTTTACTAGCTTAGTACACTGAACACTGTTTCTGACCATCTGAAAGTGTTGTTATAAATGTCAATTACAGGCTATGTTTTCCTTCTGCTGCATATCTTTGTTCAGACAGTATGTACTTGTTAGTTATTCTGATTTGGCTAAAATTTCAAGTATCCATGTGCAATGCGGTTTCTTCTGCCTTCCTTTTCCTCCAGGAAACATTCTCTTAATTCAAATATTTCCTGTCTTCTTGGAGTGAGGAACAGTCATAAAATGTAGAAAACCAGAATTAGCAGTTTGGTCTATCCATTCTCTTTTGTTCAAGGAAGGAATTTATTAGATGAATTCTGATATAGCTTTATGTTGTTTTTTTTCTGTCGGGGTTTTTTGTGGTTTTTTTTTTTTTAAGAGTAGAAAAAAATGCAAAATACAGTCTGTTGAGGTGTGAGACCTAATACAAAAACAATGTGAGACAGACTGTTTTGCATAGATTTTAGATTCCTACTTGACTGGCTAAAATCCAAAAAAAGTCTCCTGTGATTTACTTTTAACTAGTTGGCAGATGTTGAATGATCTGAGCAAGTGTCTTTGTTGCTGTTCCATAGTAAATATGTAGCAGACTGACTGTTTATAATCTCTGTAATAGGGGATTTGTCAGTCTTTCTTTATTACCTGTAAAATGGATTAGGACAATAGTAAGATTGCACTGGTTCTCTTAGGAACCTAAGAGAGTTAAATGGCCATCCTTATTGAGGATTTTAATGAAAAATATGTCTTCAGTGATCATATTAAAAATATCAACACTACTGGCTCTGCTTCAGCCTTCCCTATTTCTCCTCATTCAACTAGATCATAGTACTTAGTTTCCACCTTTTCTAAAATTACTGGGAAATTACATTCTTCTTTCGACAGAGAGTACTGAGCATCTTACTAGAGCCAATTTATGATTTAAAGTCTGTTCTCAGTGATGCAGTAGTAATGAAGTTGCAGATCTGGCTGGACAGATAGAAGAGGTTTATTTTTCCACAGATGTATGTTTTTCCATCTCTTATCTTTACATACTTTTTCTTTTCAGGCTTTATTAGAAATGAATTGAAAAGATCAACATTGACACACACGATGTGTCCATGATTCCAATCTGGAAGCCACTTTTACCTTCTACCCTCCTTGCTGTGGAAGCACATTACTGTTCAGCTGAAAAAAAACTTCAAATAAATCCAGTCAAATATAAAGCAGTTGCATGAGAAAATGTACATTTTAAAACATCACATGGCAACTGGGAAAAACCACACAATTTAAAATGAAAAACTAAGCCACAAATACCCATTAGGCCATTAGGCATATATGATCAGTTAAATGTCATGTTGGACCTAAAGCATATACATGTAAAAAAAGTGTATACAGGAAAAATGAAGAATCTGATAGACCAGTCTGGATAAATCATGTAGTTAATTGTAAAAGAGACACTCAAATTCAGGTTTTTATTTCATCAACATGAGCAAATCTTCCTGTGGTTCTCCTTTGCAGTCTAAATCAGTCTGCCTTTCTTACCCACTGCTGCTAACAGGAAAAAACTGTGTGAGTTCATTTGTATGGTACAGTAAGAGAACACGAGACAGTCAAAACAATTTATTAGAATGAATATAGTCTATTTTTCTCAGGAAATAGCTCACAGTGAAACACCGGAATAAAAACAGTTCTAAGATGGTCACACAGGTAAGGAGACCCTGCTTAACTGTTTATCTGAAGAGATACAGTTTCAACTCTTCCAAAGTATCAGCTAAATATTATTGCTGATACATTGGTTCAGTGTTGTCTGGGAACACAGGAGGCGACTGACAGCCAATATGAAATAGAAAGTAAACCTGTTTTATTTACTGAGGTATTAAGCAAACTTCAGCAATCATTGTTAATGCTTTGGATGATATCCAAGGCAGAAGACGAGAGTCCTGTTGGCTCAGGAGCATGAGGAAGCTTACTGGAAAACAGGAAGGTTAATGATACTACTTATCTTACATACCAGGACTTTAGCAAAAGGCTAGAGGATCACATAGAAGTTCAGCAGCTTTTTTTTGTGATGTTCTGACTTTTAAAATAAGACAGCATAGCATTGGGCCTGTAACTATATATTTAAAAATACATGAGAATTTTTAAGCATGTTTGAATGGTTGTATAAAAATCAATCTGAAATATATCTAAAAGACAAATATATCACAGACATATCCCCAACTTGGTCAAAATTTTTGTTGTAGCTGAAGGTAAATAAGACTTGAGGAAAGGCAGGTAAAGGTTGTATCTGTAATAGAATGAAGGTGGCTTTAGGGTTTTGTCAGTAATTTTCCTCTTAAAAAAAAAACCCAAACCAACAAAACAACAAACCTGCTAAAGTAATCAAATTAGTGACCAAAATTCCTGTGAATATCTTGGGAATCCCACACCTCTTTATGGCAGCCTAGAATGCTTAGAGACTCTGAGGGAAAAGATAAAATTTATAGCTTTTATATGCCCTAAAGTTGCACAGGTCATTTAAATGATCTGTGCAAAATGGTTACATCTGAATGCTGGGTGGAAAACAGCTCATGAAAATAATTTTGCTGCTAGCTGTCTTGATGAATACTTCTCTAAATTGCTTCTGTACAACAGGGAGCTCATATACCACTAATTTAATTTATAGATGGTTCAAGGTGGACGAAATGAGCCCCATCCCTCCTGTAAAACTGGAGTGGTTTGAAGTTTCATTTATTTTTACCCAGCTGCCACAGAAATCTCTTGAATATATTTATATTCTATTTAAATTAATTGTTATCCACTTCAGTAAACAGAGCTCTACAAAATTCCTTCAGTTTACAGAGGTTTGAAGCCAATAAATGCTGCATGGTAAATTCTGAGA
This sequence comes from Athene cunicularia, assembly GCF_003259725.1. NCBI lineage: Eukaryota > Metazoa > Chordata > Aves > Strigiformes > Strigidae > Athene > Athene cunicularia. Next base: position 42,715,923 of record NW_020799095.1, read on the forward strand.
TCTCTACAAAATAAATGTGTGTGAGGATTATGCTAGTACAAACACAGCAATACCTAAACTACAGATTCCCAAAGGAACTTCCATCATACTCCTTTATTATTTTTAAGAGCATTTTTGCTTGCTTTCTAGATGCTGTCTTTGTGTCGCTTCTATTATATTGCATTTGTTTTTCTGTTCAGGATTTCAGCAATGCTATAAGCTACAGATTTACTTAAAGAGATCAAGGAGTCTATACCTTCTGCTAAATCCAGCCACTTTCACATGATACCCATGTGCAGATATGCAGCTTCCTCGTTCAGATGGGCTCCATTTGTTCCTGAAGCTGAAAGTTATATTGTTCTCATATGTCGCTCTATTTCCTTTAGAAGCTTAATTTACACTAAAAAATAAGTTTCTACCTGCAGTTTTTAATATGAATATTAGCTGTGATTTAGAGTAATCTCCATATTTAGAGATATTAGATGGTCAACTGGCAACTTTCTATTAAGTTGTATGATATAGTTGCATACTATTGGCAGATGGACTAGATGATCTTTGTCAGGCCCTTTCAACTGAAATAATCTATTGTATTCCTTTCTATTCTACTATTCTCTACTGCTGAATGTCTATTTCCAGAATGCTATAATCAACTTTATGTAATGCAAATTTTGGAAGGTTTGGTCAGAAAATGATGAGAAAGGGCAAGCTCAGAAGAGCAGCAGTACAATAAGGAGAATTAAGGTAGAGGGAGATTAGTAGGATTGAAAAGAATCTATAAAAGAAATTAATACTGTAATAACACTGGAAAACAAATAGAAAAACTAGAAGTATTTAAGAAGAGAAACGTTGATATTTATTACCACATCTCATTAAAACTGATAAGGAATATTTTTGTCTACGTGTTACTTCTTGAAAAAAGTTTTCCTTTTTCTTTTTTAACAGCAATGGTATTCCTGACACATTTCCTTCAGCTACATAAGATGCCATTTTTTTCTTAGCTGCAGGGCATAGTAATTTATTTTCTTTGACCATACTGCTCTATAAGCAAGCTATCTCCTGAGCAAAACAGCCTATTCTTAATCCACTAAAAATCAGCAAGGTATTTAATATTAAAACAATTGTGGAAGTGAAGCAGGTGTCAAAAGAAGTGCCTTTCTATGACTTCAGTAAGAACAGAAGAACAATATGGCAGAAAATAAGGGTTAGTGGTAATTATCTGCTAATGATTAAATCCTGTGCACAAGCTGCAAGTGAATGGAGTTACAAAATCATCAATACACATGAAAGGTCTTTGGTAGCTCATTAAATAAAAAACTAAAAATGAACTGAGAAACTGGTTCTTGAATATGCAGTAAAACAGAGATTACAGTCTGCACTAATAAACCAAATGCCTGACCCATTGTCTGACCCACAGTAACAGACTATAGACAATTATTTCACACAAACTGCCATTTTCATTTTTGAAAGCAGCACAGATTGATCACTGCATTGTGGAACAAATCCAATATAAAATCAAACTCTGAATAATTTATGACAGTGCTTGTAAGCTTATATTAAAAAACTCCTCAAATATATGTCTTCCAAAGGCCAGAGAAAAGTAATGAGTTTATATTTGTCTTATTTCTGCAGTGTGGACAGCTTCGTCAGTGTATAGAGAGAGACTATTCATGACTTGAAATCACAGAAATGACTTTTTAAAATACAAAATTACAGAATCCCTATCTTTTTTATAACATTCCTGTGTTTTTTTCCTGATTTTACCATAATGCTTGATTAAGACCGATGGTATTTCAGGTGGTTTCCTATTGTTATTGGCATATATAGATTGAAAAAGACTGTTTAAATGGAAGCTTTATGAAATCCTAAAAAAAATCCCAATATAAGCAGAAGTACTTCCTCCTCCCACTTAATCTATGGTGTCTAGATCTCATTCTAGAATGGGTAGTCTAGCTATATAAGTGTCTAGTTATTTACTGCCCAAATGGAAAGAGCATAATGAAAAAAGGACATAATACTAATTGTACTGGTCAGATTATCAGTACAGTTCTGATTCAGAATATCTTTCACCAGTCATGTTGCCAGAAATGCACATCTGCCATTATGCTAGTGAAATAAAATTTTGTGGATGACAGCATTAACCATGATTCTCTTCATGATTGTCACCATATGATTTGCAGGTGAGGTCCATGGCTATTTATTTAAAATATGAATGGTTTACCAATACGTTTTATATTTTTTTTTTCTCTGCCCTTGGGGAAAAAAAAAAAAAATTACTTATTGTTCTGTTTTCTGTTCTCTCAACCCCCACCCAGAGTCAGTACAATTCTCCAGTATTAAAAAGTTTGAGAGGCTAATTCATCATAGCAGTACGGCCAATAAGTCTCATGATGAACTTGGCTCTGTGCTTTGCTGTTTATTGACAAAATTAGGGGAATTTAGGAACACTGCCTAGTTCTGCTCTGCTGAATTCTGAAGTACACAAAAAGCAATAAGAATATTAACTAACCCTATTCCACTCCCCCAGGCCTGCTCCTGCTAATGAGACCCTCAAAATTTTGCTGCTGGTCTATCAAAATTTCTCCCAGTTCATTCTTCCCTTACTGTATTTGGAAAACAATATATAATTTCTTTTTGGAGCTGAGAAAGATGAGGAACCCCTTTGGGTGGGGATATTAAGAGTTGCCCTCCCTTGCCTTCTTTTGACCTCTATTTAATATGCAGAATCTGGTAGAAAATTGAAATATCAGAAGAAGGAGAAAAAAGAAGGGTAGAAGATGAAAAGAAGATATTCCAACCTCTGTTACATTTGCTTATCAAGAAAACCTCTAATTTATCACCAGGTTTATTCATTACTCTGAAAAATAGATGAAGGCTTTCAATTAACATCCCCTTTGAATGTAAGAATAATTCTGGTGTTAAAGACTAGAATTCTGTGATCATAAGACTAACTTTTTCTTAACTGGATCCCAACTCAAGTTTTCAGATACTCAAGAAAACCTTAAATTCCTTATGTGATGGGTCACCTTATTGTTGAGTTGTGGAAGTTTGCTGCACTGTGCACATATATTTAATGTCTATTTTATGGTAATACATCTCATGAGCCAATATAGGCTTCTTAAATCCATTATTCAAAACTTACATTTCTGTCACTGCAGTAGATTTGTGGTGAGTAATTTCAGTATTTTGAACAGTAGCCATCAGCTGAATGACTCAGAGCAAAGGGTTTTACACAAATGCAGATCATAACAGTATAAATTCTTTCATAAAAAGATTGAATCATTGACAGTAAATGTTCTCAATAAAGACAAATTCCAAGGGCCCAATTAAGTCTTTTTTAATGCAACCTTTGTGTTGTGAAAGAAAGAACTTGTATTAAAAATAAAATGGCATGTACTTTCTAATTTAATATAATTTTTGCATAAATATTCTGCATTCTCCATAATAAATTTATGGAGAAGAATTACATGTTATCGTACATGAGAGGACAGGATGGGCTTTAGAGAACCATTGAAGCTTTCGGGTAGAGTAGACAATTAGATGCCTGCATCTAATGTTTACATTTTTATTTGTAATGCCTTTGATAAAAAATTAGATAAGAACGGAAGGGTGTGATAATGAAATAGCTTTTGCAGTGAAACAAGTTGGTGACTGTTCAGTCTTTTGAAGGGATGTTAAAAGGAAATAAGAGATGTTGAAATAGAACTGAAATGGGGACGATATGGAAAATGTCAAAAGTAAGAGACAAAACAGTATTTCTAAAAGTACTGAAAGACTGAACAGTTCATACCAAGTCCAGTTCTCATCTTCACATTTGAATTATGAGGAGTGCAGGTGGATAGAAAGTAACTTTTAAGGATTAGTAAATAACGGTGACAACTGAAAAAGACTAAGATTTTCCTAGTTTATATTTGTATTCAATTATTTGTCTCCATGGAGTCAACAGAACTAACCAGAAAGTAGTAGTAAAGATACTGGAGAGAAACTGGAAAGTCATGTTTTCAATTTAAGAATAGAAATTGTAGTTTTGAAGCAGAAAGCCTCTTTAGAAAAGGCATGTGAAAGAAGGAAAGCACTAGAAAGTACTAAAAAGGAAATTGCTAGATGCTTGGGAAATGCCTGTTAATAAAGGAAAGTGATTACAATCTCTGTATTTCCTGAAAGGTTGCTAAGAGAGCAAAGAGAAAAAAATATTTGATTGTATGATTGCAAAAATCAAACCTACTTCTATCATAAAAGGTAAAATTGATACACACTATCTAAATAAATTAGTTAACAATAATGAAAGAAGCAAGAACTTTTTGAATGTATTTGTCTCTCAGACGGTAAAAGCCAAGTGCTATTTCAGCAGAAGTAAAAGTCTGAATGAAAAATGGCTCAGGAAGAATCCGCCAGGGAACAGCAAAGGCAGTCTGCTCCCTAAAGGAAAGTGAGCCAGAAACTGAGGATGGTAACAAGGCTGGCAGCGGCAGTCCCACTACACCTGAGCAAGGCAAACAGGACAGATCTGGTGACCTTAGATGGGTTTAGCTGAAAATCCAGGTGTCACAGATGGAGTGACACACTTGACTTGTAAGAGAGAAGCAGCAAGATGCTTATTCATACAAAACAGTGATTTAACTAAGTTTGACAGTAAAAGTGACAGTGGTTTAACAAGATTTGATGGCAAGGTACACTTGATTATTTACTGCATAGAGGACAGGTTCAGACAAAACTGTCAGGGAGATCCTTCCATTGAGTCATGAGGTTTGCAATCTAAACCCCTTCTCAGAGGAGAGTTTAGGTTTGGATAGTTCCATACTTAGTCCCAGACTTGGTCAACAGTTTATGTCTAAAGGATTATATGTGCACAATCAATCCTTTATATCACTTAGGATTTCAAAGTTTAGCATGTTATTAATCACCGAGAATCTGTTGCTGCAAAGACTGTCTCAGCCTCGAGGAGTAGCCTTGAGAGGCATCCCTGATCAAGGGGAGATGCTGGTGTGCAGCCCAGTGACATGCAGGAGAGCTCAACGGGCCCTGGGCTGTCTACTCTTTATGGAGTAGGATAATTGACTTATAGTCATATTTACATACTGACTACAGGTGTTAGTTTCTTCCAAATTTGCCTTGAGTCGGACATTGACCAGCACTGTGGTTAGGTGGGTGCACTGATCAAATCAGCCCTTGGCTACTGTGTTTCCCCCTGTTTCATGTTTCCTTTTCCCTGTTACCTGTTTCCCTCAAATCCTCTTTGAGACAAGTGCAGCCATCACGACCAGACACATCCATTATGACTGCCAGGGGTGTATCACATGAGCAGGCGGGTTGGGGATGGGGAGAGCATGCTGCCACACCAGGCCACTGAGCAAACCCACAGTGATGAGAAAGGCCTGAGATCAGGCGGGGATATTAAGTCTGAAGGCCTGGGTCAGGGTCTGGATCAGTAGGGTGCATGCCCAGGCATTGTTACGGTGGCAACACAGCTGCAGTGCAGTGCAGACTAGGGTGCAGGGTCTCAGCTTAACAGCAGCTCCCAAGAGATAGAGTGGGGAGCCACCACTTTGAGCTATTTTTTTCATAATGGCTCCTATCAGTGAGCTGGCCTCGAGCTGCCTTGCTTCTAGGGGAAGAGGAGAGAATTCAGCCCTGAGAGCACCACAGGTGGTTTGCATAAGGAAGAGTTCCCATGATTTGGGAATCTAGAAGAGGATTGGCTGAAGGATAAAATCAGAATATAATAAGGCAACAGGTGATTTTTTTAATGTGTGGCAGAAGAGACAAATAACAGACCTAATGCAAGGAAGACCTTTCCCCCAAAAAAAGTTAAAGAAGAGAGGCAAAAGGGAAGACATGAGATAAAGAAGCATGTTGCTTAAGGCATAGTTGATGTTTTCAAAATGAGAAAATGGAAACTAGACAAATATGAAGGGACTGAGAATACGAACAGCGTAGGAAATGTGGAAGTGATACCAAAATTAAGCAAGAAAAGGCAGCAAAAATAAGGACCAGATCCAAAGAAGAACTTGGTCGCTGTTAGGACCACCTGTGCCAGTAATACATATAAAATAAGTGTTTGTCCAAGCAATTTTTGTTTATGTAGCAGTGTTTTCTGAATGAGGAACAGGAAGAGTTAGGCATGTGATAGGAATAGGGCTTTTCAGAGCATGCAAGGACGGGAAATACACAGCCATAATTGGGAGTGGAGAAACAGCAGTCTAAACTTCTCTCTTGTCTGGATTTGGGCACCAGTCTCAAAGTTGTAGTTAAACTTCCATGTAGTTGAGACTGTAGTTTTTCACCTTTTTACTTTGACACTTATACTGTGAAGGTGAATTAAATAGACATCTCTCAAAATATTTTTGTGAAAGGGTTTGCTGTCTTTTGAAACTCACACTGCCAACCCTCAGCAGAGAGAGCCTGCTGCACCGAAGAGATGACTAAGTGATTTTTGAGTGATTTCTCCATTTCCAGAGATGTCATTATGTCTTCAGGCCTATATCCCCAGGGAAGAGTATAATTGCTTTGGGAAAAAAAGAAATCTTCAGTGAAATGTACCCATCAAGAGGTCTACCTCTCCTTACAGTTCCAGACTAAAAAACCCCAACTGTCACCCAAACTGCGTCATATTGTAGGAGCATGAGGTTATGTCTTTGTTAATAACCTAATCATGGACAGAATTTGGGCCTGAGCATGGATATATCACTGCCTATACTGCTGAGCTGCTGGCATGATCACGTCCATGGTGGAGTATGGAGTGTGAAATAAGCACTTTTCCAGGCAATACCCAGGCAAGGACTGGGGAAATCTCTGGGGCCCCCAGTATAAAGAAGGATATAGCGGGTCCAGAGGAGGTCACGAAGATGATCAGGGGGTGGACCACCACCCCTGTGAGGACAGGCTGAGAGAGTTGGGGTTGTTCAGCCTGGAGAAGAGAAGGCTCGGGGGAGACCTTCTAGTGGCCTTCCAGGAGAGATGGGGAGGGACTCTATCAGGGATTGTAGGGATAGGACGAGGGGTAATGGTTTTAAACTGAAAGAGGATAGATTTAGATTAGATATAAGTAAGAAATTCTTTACTGTTAGGGTGGTGAGACACTGGCACAGGTTGCCCAGAGAAGCTGTGGCTGCCCCTCCCTGGCAGTGTTCAAGGCCAGGTTGGACGGGGCTTTGAGCAACCTGGGCTAGTGGAAGGTGTCCCTGCCCATGGCAGGGGGGTTGGGACTAGATGAGCTTTAAGGTCCCTTCCAACGCAAACCAGTCTGTGATTCTATGATGATTCTATGATATATTATGGGCCAAAGACCACATCAAAGAGGCACATAGGATGCAGCTGTTCTGTTTTGGAGGGCAAGGAGATAGGATTGGAGTGAGAGAAGTCAGCAAAATGGATGTGAGCCACGCTGTGCTAATCAATACCGAGGCCAAACAACTGTTGCTGGCCCATTTCATTTATTTTCAGAAGCATCCTGAAAGAACATGTGCCAGCATCCCAGAGTTATCTTGACATTTGAAGTTGTCTTAAGACTTAAGTAATTGTAAGACTGGCTAGCAAGCCTGTAATAGTACAGGCATTAGGTGTTGTTGTGGTCAGGTAAGTTGTTCCTTGATTTAAAATCAATCTTTTAAACCATGTTTTGTGTCAGTGATTACCTGCTGTCTCTATTGAGTCAGAGTTGCAGAATGTGAAAGCTTATAAGAGTAAGATAAGGAGTTTCAAAGAGTTAAAAGCCCAGTTCCCAGTGACTGTGAGTGAGCACTGAGAAGCCTAGTCCTTTAGATCTCTTTGAGAATCCTATCTGAAAATAAAAATTGGATAAAGTGTGGGATTTATTGGTTCTGACTAAAAAAATGAATAGTAGCAGCAAGGTTTCAGACAAGCTGTGGACTGAAATAACAGAAGAGAAGTGATATGAATTTTCTAACCAGACCTGTCAGTTTTCCTGTCCTTATTAAGAAGAACAGAACATCTGCAAATGGGGCAGACATGATCTTGAAAATAAGTCCTGAATCAATCAATTCAGCAAAGAACAATCTGTACACATGATTTTGGTTTTGGCAAATCATCAAACAGCTATTAACTGGAAAGCTAAATGGGATCAGTAGTCAAAGCCTGGCTGGAAGATAATAAAATCAAAAAAAGCATTATAATATGCATTGCTTAAGTATGAATAGTCAAGGAACATTTGAATTAATGTGGCAGGATTCAACTACCGATTAAGAGACCTATGTTTAGATGTCTCCATGTAGGTGTCTATACATGAATTAGTTGTCTATGCTCCCATTACAGTCAATATAATCTGTTAAATTTAGAGAGCTTTTCAGCTGACCAAATCTGAGTAGTTAAGTTAGAGTGAACTGAATAGCTGTTGACTTTTATGTCTACTGGTTACCTATCACAGCTACTTCATTCTTTGTAAAGAATACGCCTTTCATCACAGGAAACTGTGCAATGTTTGCATGGTTTATAAACAAGAATTTAGGATATGACCAAAATACCTTGGACACCCAACTGTCTTTTTCACAGATTAAAAAATATATCCCTTCACTGCAATATCTGTATCCAGATGAACATCAATAACCATATGCTACAGAGAAATAATACCTGGAACTGAATATCACATGGAACTTCTGTATCTATTTTTGGCTTCTATTTACTTGGCCCTATTTTTAGCTGTGGAACATTGCTACCTGCCAGTGAACCTGGTATGAGCTCTTCTAGGCCACACTCAGGATCCATCCAGCCCCATAACACTCTCTTTGTGCATTGCCTATAGCATTTACCTAAAAGAGTACAGAAGAATAGGGCAAGCATGTAGTTATATTTCTCTGGTGTACTTTTCCAGCCTTCAGAAATGTCCAGATTATAGCATATTCTTGGTCATTAATTTCTAGAGTTTTATAAGAGTAATTTTTTTTTTTTAAGTGTGCTTATTGTAGTTGAATGGATGGTGAAATTATTTCTTCCTATTTACATTTTCCATATTTACTCCCTCCCTCAGCTGGGGAACAAGATAAATCCTTTCACTCTTTTTTTCTTAGAAATTAGTATTAGTTAGGGTTTAGTTATTTGACCATAACTGAGGACAGAGATTATGTTTTCATGGAACTGTGTATCACAAGTCTAAGATCTTGTTCCCTAATCATAATAGTTAAAAGGAGAAATGAGTTCCTCTTCATCTAACCTCTATTTTGGCAAACACCATTTACACCCTAAGTGTTGTTAATCTAATCTTAGTTTGCATTAATGTCAAATAAACTTCATAGGAAGCAGCTTAAAATAAGCAATTTTTCACTATAATTGTGGTTCTACCTTTTAGACTTTGTTAAAATTGAGAATTATTTTGTAATCATACCTTTTCAAGGGGGAAGAAAATCAAGGATAACAAAAGTTTTCTAAATCAATAGGAAACAGATGTGGTTCTCTAGAAGATTCCCGCCTTCAGACTTCTTTACTATTTTGTTCACAACGTTAAAGTAAATCATCTCTAAAATAAATAGTACTGTGGGGCATAGTATTTCGATGAACTACCTGAGTTTGGAGGGAAGTTCTACCCAAGTACAATTTTATAGGCATCAAGAGGAGTGGAAAATTTCATCTTGTTTCAGTAGTAACAAGAAACCTACAGTTTATTCATCCTATAACAATATTACTCCACTATGTATTTTTCTTTTTAAGACTATTTATACAAATTAAGAATGCTACTCTATGGTCTAGTTTTAGATTTTGCTTAATTTCTATATTAGAATAATAACATAAGAGCAGTTGTTCATAAGATTACATATAGATACTAATCCTAATTAAAAAGTGATGAATGGGATATACTTTGAAAAATTAAATTAGAGATTAATGAAACGAGAAGATGCTGTTTCCTCAACTACTGTGGTTCTAAATCTCTAAATTATGGTGATAATTGGGAAAATTAGGAAACAGTAAGTGTATGCTTTTTGAGTAGAATTATATTAATCACTGTAGCTTGGAAAAGTCTGACACAGACAGAATGGTTGAGGTAAAAAAGCTCCCATAACTTGTAAGCCTTTTGGATGGAAGTGAATGGGAGTATAGCTCTGGCAAAATTTTGATCATAAATAAACTAGTGTAAAGAAACACTATCACTATGAAAATTATATTTTGCTTTGGAGATGCTAATTTTCTTTGTTTCATTATGTTTATGATTATAGTTATTAGTATGAACAAAAATTTATCAAGAATATTAATTGAAACGACTATAATTTTATGTTTATATTAAAAAAAAGGACCAAATCTAAAAAAGACTAAAAATGTCAATACTTTTTTCTTTTGATTAATTTGCCAGAATTTTTTCTTCTCTTTCTACTGTATGTTAGGCTTAATTAATCCTATTTCTTCTTTTTGCCTAAGTAGATAATTTTGCACATAGCCTGGAGCAGGACTGGCAGCTTTGAAAAGAAAGGTTTTAACTGTGATGTTATATACCAGTTTCTTCTGAAGTGAGGTCATTTGGGATTTTTTACCTCTCATTTTGAGCTCTGGATGAAGTTTGATCACCCCAGAGAGCATCATTGTGGCAGGATACCAGATGCTCTCTGTCCCTCTTACCTGTGCCATCCCCAAGGATTCAGCTTTCTGCTACTGCACTGTTACCATTCATCATCACAGAGCCTGAGTGTGACTACTTTGATTTTCATTCTGCGTAAGTGTGTTTGTGATAAAATTTGGCCAATAATATTTGTTCCCACTGAGCTACAATATTAACTCTGCATTAGAGCATAAGGAAAAAACCCGCATTAATTAGAAAGTAGTATAAATTTTGTATCTAGAGACTTTTTTCAAAGTGGAGATACATCACAGTGACAAGTAAGAACAGCTGAGATGTAGTAGTGTGGAATAACTGATTACTTATTGTCAGACACAGCAGTGATTAACTGGTGAGAAAAATTCCTCTGTTACTCTGACAATCACCAATAAATTACTGTGTCTTTTCCCTAACTTTAAATATTTACAAGCAGCACAGGAGAAAAATGTATTCTTCATTCTCTGTACGTATTTTCTGTGTCTTGTATTATCACTTACTAAAAGTATTATGATACGGTGCTATTTAGTATCTCTCAAAATCCACAGCTTTAAGACATTGTCTTCTGTTCAGCTATATTACAAAAAAGGTGACATGTTTCTGTTTCCTTTTAAATATGTCCTGTGGATGTGTTAAATTTAGTTGTTGAATTTAATGGAAACCCAGAGATGAGTTTAACCACTGATCTCCTGCAGCAAAGAGTTATCATTCATCTTGTAGTTTTGTGAATGTCATGTTTGGTTATTGAACTGCTTTTAAAGCAAAATGCTCTGGATTCTTCACTGATACGAATCAGAGTGGACAAAAAGTAATTGCTTCTATCTACCCCCTGGAATTTTAGAGGTTTATAAATGTGCTAATATGGCCACTCTAACTTGATTACTCAGATTTCTAGATTTGGAATAGTGTTTCATTTTGATGGAAACTATGTGACTATTTTAAAATTGAAAATAACGTTTTAGTAAAATCTGAGGCCTGGCTTGTAATTCTTTCCGTCGTTTTGTTTCATGTGATACTTGTTCCTCTAATCTTGAATTCTTTTTATGTTGCTGTATTTTTTCCATGTCCAGTTACTTTTCTGGTTCCTCAAATGCTATTCAAATGCATTTTTGTAAAACATTATCTACTTTTCTGTGAAATAATTTTTAATAATAATTTCCAAACAGAAATGGGCATAGAGACGTAGCATATTATGTTAGGAATTTAGAAAGATAGTAAATTTTCTAATAATTACAAAAGTACATCAGTGTTGTAAAAAATGGAAATATTATGATGCTTCCTAAAATCTGGATTAATTTTTAATGTACATTTTAATTTTTTTATGATCATATTTTACAGCTTTTTTCCATAATCTTGAGTGGTGGAAGTTTATTGCCCAAACTATTTTATTTTATTTTATTTTATTTTATTTTATTTTATTTTATTTTATTTTATTTTATTTTATTTTATTTTATTTATTTTTATTTTTTCTGGCAATAAAATCTGATGGGTTGGCTGCACTGGTAATAATTTGTTTCTCCTGATTCAACCTAAACCCCTTTGGATAACTGATTTTTGCCTGATTTTTATGATTTATATAGGTGTTTCCAGAAACTGAAAGAAGGCATAGATCACATCCTACAACAACAATAACAACAACAAAAATTAGAGAGAAATATTTTAATATTTTGGAACAAGTGTCTGTTTTACATCAAACGATTCATTTGCACAGGAGGGCTACAAGCTAGTGTAACTTAGAGGATTTTTATCTCTCAAAAAGTTTTCAATTGTGAAATTTTTGAGAAGTTACTGTTTGAACCAGGGAGTGCGCAGGGAGTGCTAGATAGACAATCCTTTTCCAAAACTGGAAGTCAGATTTGTCCTTAGTTATTTGAAGCAGCAAAGTTAATCTTACTTTACAGATTATATATGTGTTTGATTTAATGTGAATGCCTATGTCCTTTATATGTAGTATACTTCACAAAACCACAAAGTAATGAAAATGCTCAAGAGAAGGATTATTTGATCATCCTTTTGGACTGTCATGGTCTTGAAAGAGTAACAATGGCAGCTAAAATTATTCTAGACAAATATATCTGCTGCAAAGAATGACCTTGATTTGGAAATGATAGTTCATTCAGCATTGCTTGTCAGCAATAATTAAGCACAAGAACTGGTCTGGAATGAGGGATCTTTCCGTGGGAGCTAAGATCAGCCTGTGGCAAGCAGCGGGAAGGCACAGGGCCTTCAGTAGAGATAAAATAATTTGGAAAGAATAGAGGTGCTGAGCTGGGCTCCAGTTTAGTTTTGGCCACAACCTCCAGTCAAAGATTTGGAATAGTACATCTGAATACTCTTCCTGAAGAATTCCAAGGTTTTTATAGGAAGTGGACTACAGAACGAAATAGCACTTTTCAGTTCTGGCAACAATATAAATAAGTATTAACTGCATAGTTCCATGCGCATTGTAAAGTAGCACAAAGTTACCCCGCTGCCAAACAAGCTGTCCGGCTCATCTGCCTTCAGCTGAGCTGGCAATCATTCCCTGCTCCCACTATGCTGCCCTCATACTGCCCCTTTCCTCTGCAGGCTGGTAGAACTAATTCCAGCTAGAACTAGCCGGAGGTGAAAGAGGCAGGAATGAAATCTCAGGACTGTGATCATGCCACTCTATCCAGTATTAAGTGCTCACGGAACTGTTATTTTCCAGAGATTCTTTCCTTCTCTCTGTCTCTGCAGATAATCATGTCCTCTTCTTCCTGAGACAGAGCCACCGTAAAATCTCCTCAAGGCTACTTATCATCAACGAGCTACTATATTCTAGTGTCATAGAAAGATTTGCTCCAGGACAGGTATTTTTTTTCATAGAAAGTGAAAGTAGCTGGAGCCGGTAATGGGTTGCAAATGACTCAATTAATTTACCAGGTGTCAGAAGTTCAAAATGGTTGTCAGATCTAGTCACAGTGAAATTTTTACCAGGTATGAGGATTTTCTGTTAACAGTGTGTTTTTAAAATCCCTAATTACATATTTTCAAAAACTATCAGGACTATTCTTATTTTGCTCTCTGTCCTTTTATCTCTTTTTACTTCTTTATCCTGGTTAGGTTGCTGTGGCTTCACACATCTATAAGGCTGTTTTCAGTTATTTGTCAGATCAACAAATTGTTAGGATTTGTTAAAATTAACTCACAACATTTGTAAAACTAATTCAAATACTATTTTTGACTACAAGAAGGCAGAACGAAGAGAACAATCTAGCATGAAGCCCTAAGGTTTTAGCAGAGGCTTATTTTACTTTAGCCCAGTGCCTAGACCTAAGGGGTTTTAACAGCATGCTACTCAACTTCAGAAGCAGGGATGCAGGGAAAATGGCAACACTACTCTGGCATGAGAAAACTAAGGGAACCAGTGCTAAAACAGCCACCTGGTGAGAAACATTGAGTCAATGAACTTGGATATCTTCTGAAAGCATTTTTGTGTTGAAAGTGGAGCCATACACTTCTGATGAATCATGCTGCATCTATAGTATATCCACGTCCCAATGTGTCACATCAATAGGGGATTAAAAGAGAATGACAAGTAAAAGCAAGGAGTAACAGTGTGATGGAATGTAAGTAACATTAGAGCGTCTCTTTTTTTTCCCAACATGCTATTTAGGAGGTCTGTGCTTTGAGGTATAATACAAAAGGCCACTAGTGGAGTGAAATGTGAAGGATGAGTAGGCGTTAGTGATGTGCAAAATAGCAAGCTTGCTTTTAAATGGTTTGGCAAAGACCTAGCTGTGAAAAATAAGACACTGTTGACAACTTGGAATCCCCGTAAGTGTGATGTCCCTTCTCCTTGAGTAGTCTTAAAATTGAAATAGTGATATGCTTTCAGTTATGCGCAATTGCCTTCTCATTACTGAAAATAAATTAGGAAAAAAATTATTAACTTATACAAGGAAAAGGTGAGGAAATGCTTTCAAATTTGAAAATTATGTCTCCATTTTTAAATAATGAAGGAGTTTTATTTACATGTATACCCACTTTAAATAAAAGAGGATAGCAAATTAGGAGTATTTACTGTGATTTTGTTGCAACATTTTGTGACAAACCAGGTTGATGTCTTTGCTGATGATCTCTTGCTATTCCTGGCACATGCCTTTCGTGTGGTTTTAGCTTAAATTCTCATATGGAGCTTATAACTTCAGGTCGAAAATGTTCTTAAGAAATACATATGATAATGTGCTACTTGGTATTTTAAAATGAAAGTACTAAACTGCTCTGCTACTCCATTTTGTCAAATAAATATTCCAATGTAGTTAGAAATCTAATTAAACTTTCAGATAGAAGGAATTTTTTTAAATGTTGTGATCTGAAAGTGTTCTTTGCACTTTTGTCTCCAAAATGGAAGAACACAATGAATCACCCAAGTGTAACTGCACACCACCTTTGCAGAAATAACAGGCCTTGCAGAAGAAAGCCTGAAATCTGTTAAAGTGGTATGAGGGGAAAGAATGGACTCCTGGAAATTTAATTGCCAGCACAAGGTCAGCTTAATGCAGTGCCAGTCTTGCAATCTTCTTCTGCTTTTAGCAAAGGGTATAGTCCTATAGGTTAAGTGGTAAAGGTCTCCTCTACAGAGCAGACAGCTGCTGATGCACAGGATTTGCTACAGTTGCAGTTAATTAGATTTTTTTTTTTCCCTTTAAAACAAAAGAGTAAAGAAAACACATCCCCAAAATATGAAAATATTGCTTCTTAGAGTTTTTCAGCATGTGCACACATAAACTTTACTGAAAGTGTGAATTTAAAGGGGATTTGTTGTTCCACGTTTGTTACACACCCACTCTGTGTGGGCACTCAGAAGTAAAGTGATTTTCTTTGAGTTGAGTTTAACTGGTGAGTTAGCTTTTTTCACAGAATCACAGAATGGCTGAGGTTGGCAAGGACCTCTGGAGGTCATCATGTCCAATGTACTAACTCAAGCAGGGCCACCTGGAGCCCAGGACCAAGTCCAGATGGCTTTTGAGTACCTCTTAAGAGAGGGAGATGCCACAAACTCTCTGGGCAACCTGTGTCAGTGCTGTCACACTCACGGTAAAAAAGTGTTTTCTGATGTTCAGAGGGCACCTCCTGTGTTTCAGTTTGTTCCCATTGCCTCTGGTCCTGTCACTAGATACCACTGGGAAGAATTTAGTTCCATCTTCTTTGCATTCTCCCTTCAGATATTTGTACATATTAATGGGACCTCCCCTGAGCCTTCTCATGCAGGTTAAACAGCCCCAGGTCTCTCAGCTTTCCTCATAGGAGAGATGCTCCAGTCCCTTAATCATCTTTGTGACCCTTTGTTTGACTCTCTGCAATATGTCCATATGATGAGGAGCCCAGAACTGGACCCAGTACTCCAGGTGTGGCCTCAGCATTGCTGGGTAGAGGGGAAGGATCACCCCTTCAACCTACTGATAACACTCCTTGAATGAAACTCAGGATACCGTTAGCTGACTTCATGGCAAGGATATATTATGTGGCCAAGCCTTTGGCTGCAGCATTTGGCACTTTAATCTGGAAATCACCTGTTTTAAATTATTCCCTTTGCACACATACACTGTAATAGTTTTTTATCATGTACTCAGAGACCATTTTCCCACAAATATCTCTCTCTCAATCAATCCCTGTTCAGTGAATAAGTCTTTACTTAATGTTACATGGTCACATCTACCACTCCTTAGCTTTCAGGATTTTGATTTAATGAATACCTGGAATTTAAATTTACAGAAATGCTAATATATAATTAAGGTGTATATTCTCTGAGGCATGCTTGGAAGGGGCTTACTGTTATTGGGTTCTTTTCTGTATTTGAACTCGTAAATGTTATCTTAATGGAAATAATTACATGATCTTCAAAAGGGTTCCTCATTCTTTTCTGGTTTTGGGATTAGCCATCTGGTCTTCAGTCAAGTGCTGACTTCAGTCAGGCTGTGAGAACTGTAGGAGAATATGCCATTCATATCTGAACTGAAACAGTTGCGATTATCTTCATTGCTGATAATTCAGTGCAATTTATCTCTCTGGCTTTCCCAGATCAGTGTTCAGTAATATAATGCTGAGGGCTGAGATGTGTGGGCTCTGGAGGGCCTATGGCAACACTTTGGGTTCATTCTGAGAGGAAGCACCATTTCAGGTACTTCTATTTATCCCTGTAACCATGGATGTCTGCGGAGATTACCCTTTTCTATACTGCAGAGTAGCCCAATGGGATGAGCCTGGATGCATTTTCCTTTTCAGTGGAGCAGGGGAGGCTATTTGTCTGAGCAATGAATGCTGTCTCAAAACTGCCCTAGCCTGAAGCCTGGTGGTTACACAATTGTGGCAGCACACTAGGAGATAGTGCTTTTTTGTTGATGCCTTAATTACTCTTCTTTTGTAAAAGAGTCACTAAAAACTGAGCTGTTGTTCATGAGGTCTTTATTATTGAAGAAAATTGTCCTTACTGCTGACTCGTGCATTTTTATACAGATATAGATGTTTTCTGTCCTAAAAGAACAGTGGTTAGTCTTTGCATGAGACATCGGTATACAGTCTACCATCATGTTATCATCCAAGAAATGCAAGTGTAGGAGTTACGGGTTATTGTTCTGGTTAATTTGAATGGTGCCATGACAACTCTGGGGCTTGCTGGTAGGCAAAATTTCCTTCCTAAGGCAACCAGGCTGTCTATAATGTATTCAGCCCGTACCTGCTCTTTTTCCTTGCGCAGTGTCTTTTGGGGAGTTAACCTCCTGTGGTAATTTAAATGCTTTAAATATTGTTCTCCACTCTTTGCAGTGAGCAGAGTGGGCACTGGAAATTCAGTTTGAGCATATAGCATCTGAGGACTCAAAAGATGTCTCTGACTCTTGGATGTCCTGTTACCTCTTTCAGATGACATGCTTACCCTACTCTCTTTATGGGTAAAGAGTGCCATAATCAAATGCATACATTATTGACCAGCTTGGGATTTGGGAGCATTACAGCTACATGCTAATAAAGTGCACTGGCTGGGGTAATTTATCAGGGTTCCAGTACACAGTCTAGCACCAAAGAACCCATAAAGACATTCCTAGCAAATTAAGATGGTGGTGTTTAGTGGCATAGGGCGAGCATGCCCTCTACATCCTTTCTTCTAGAGGAAAAGATGTGTGCAACCAGATACACTGCCAATTTAAGAACCTACTAGGGTGACTGGTGACGATTTATTTAGGGTGTAAATGTTTTAAATAGCCTTGAATTCATTAAGCATTTATTTCTCTACCAGAGCAGACAACCTATGTCTTTATTTATATATTAATTTTTGCTCTTGGTGTGGAAAATTAATTGAATCTTTCTATCTAACTTCTTGCACACTAGAAAACTATGGAGATTAATTAAATCAAGGTGAACTGTAAACATTTAATTTACAAAAAAGTCAACACTAGGAAATTTTTTCTTTCAAAATTCTCCTCATGCCAAGATGACTGGAAAATGTATAATGGAAATTCAGTTTAAACATAGAATGATAGAACAGTTTGCGTTGGAAGGGACCTTAAAGATCATCTAGTTCCAACCCCCCCTGCCATGGGCAGGGACACCTTCCACTAGCCCAGGTTGCTCAAAGCCCCGTCCAACCTGGCCTTGAACACTGCCAGGGAGGGGCAGCCACAGCTTCTCTGGGCAGCCTGTGCCAATGTCTCACCATCCTCACAGTGAAGAATTTCTTCCTTACATCTATTCTAAATCTACCTTCTTTCAGTTTAAAGCCATTACATGTTGTCGTATCCCTATACTCCCTGATAAATAGTCCCTCTCCACCTTTCCTATAGGCCCCCTTTAGGGACTGGAAGGCTGCTAAAATGTTTGCCCAGAACCTTCTCTTCTCTCAGCTGAATAACAACTCTCTCAGCTTGTCCTCATAGGGGAGGTGGTCCATCCCCCTGATCATTGTAGCCTTCTCTGGACTTGTTTGAGCAGATCTGTGTCCTTCTTATGTTGAGGGCCCCCTAGCTGGACACCGAACTCCAGGTGGGGTCTCACAAGGGCAGAGCAGAGGCGGAGAATCACCTCCCTGGACCTGCTGGCCACACTTCTCTTGATGCAGCCCAGGATACAGTTGGCTTTCTGGGCTGCGGGCACACACTGCTGGCTCATGTCCAGCTTTTCATCCACCAACACCCACAAGTTCTTCTCCACAGGGCTGCTGTCAGTCCACTCATCGCCCAGCCTGTATCTGTGCTCCAGCCCATGTGCAGGACCTTGCACTTGGCCTTGTTGAACTTCCTGAGGTTTGCATGGACCCACCTCTTAAGCCTGTCCAGGTCCCTCTGGATGGCTCATCCCTTCCCTCCAGTGTGTCAACCACACTACACAGCTTGGTGTCGTGCAGATTTGGCTGAGGGTGCACTCAATGCCACTGTCCATGTCACTGACAAAGTTGTTAAACAGCACCACTCCCAATACCAACCCCTGAGGAATGGAGAAAGCCTATGATAAGATGCTTTCTAACTTGTGTTCAAAGTATGTGTATTATTTATCATCTTCCTCAATGTTTTGTTTCTGTTGTTTTTAGCATGTGTCTTTGTTTCATTCAAGTAATACATTGGGAGGACTTGTTTAGGAGCAAACTGTACACGGTAATGCAAATATCTTAATTTTTATTTTAGAAATCAACCTTTGCATGAGAAAAAAATATAAGGTGCAAGGAATGCCCAATACAACATTGTTTGCATATTGGTTATGTATTTATGAAGAAAAAAGTTACCAGAAATATGAGTTCAGATAAAATCTCCCATTTTTCTATTGTGTGTTTGCTTCTGTTTAGATGATATGTGCCATGAAATGCAACCGGTGTGCAGGAAAGTCTGAAGGTAATATAGCTGTAGCATGGAGACAAGATCTTCAACATGGTTTTTTAATTGATAGTAAACTGAGTTTTGTCTTTTTAAATTTTTCATTCACTAAGAACTAAGACCAAATTAATTTTGGAAGCATTTCTTAAAAATTATAAAATAATCTGTTGTAGCACTTGGACTGCTTACCCACTGACAGTTTGATTGTTGGTTTCAAATTTCTAGATGCTTATGCTTTCTTCTGAAGCACTGA
Source organism: Athene cunicularia (assembly GCF_003259725.1). NCBI lineage: Eukaryota > Metazoa > Chordata > Aves > Strigiformes > Strigidae > Athene > Athene cunicularia. Next base: position 42,735,511 of record NW_020799095.1, read on the forward strand.
ATAACACACTTGCTTTAATTTAGCACTCCTCCAGACTCCTTTTTTTTTACTAAATTTTGCTTTAGTATAATCTTGTTGACTTTGGCTTCTGATCACTTGTACAGTTATTACAGGGAAGTTAACTCAAAAGTTTGTGCTCTGCTCTTTCTGTAAAGCAAGGTTCTCTTATGGTCCATTTTGTTTTCTATTATGGCTGACACCTTTAGGTTGCTAATGCTGTGTTTTCTGTTCCATTTTCTTGTTTGTCAAGTGTCAGGAACTTGTCTTGTTATCCTAGTGGGGATCTGCGCTGCTGATTAATAGCACAAGTGGCTAAAAATAGGTGGAGTTTGAGTAGGCTGCATTTGCTGATAATAGATTTTTATGCCTTTTATCCAGTGTTCTCAAACATAATTCTGATCAGGTGACAAAATGACCACTTATACTCACAAAATGAACAATTTTTTGTATCATTTTCTTAAAGTCATTCTCTGCAGAATGAAAATTTCTTGTGTGTGTAACAGGGAAGGCACAAACGTGTTAATCAGTTTAAATGTTATCTACTATTATTTTTCTGCCATCAGTGAGAGGCTCCTACTGAGGGAGGCTGTTGTATTATGAAGAGCACCAGTTGCAAACATATTTTATAACTTTCCAACGTGGGAGACTTGCCTTCTTGTCTAAAAAATATAATGAGTTTTGGTTTCATTTGCAAATCTGAATTCTACTGAGCAAATGTATGTCTAATGAAGACACCGGTTGTTATTTTGTTGCTTAGCTGGAAATATACATTATGATACTTACTTATTTTTTTCTAAATCCATATGTAAGTTGTAATTCTTGAAATGAAGTTTACAGTTATGGCTGTCATTAACTATCATTATAAAACCAAATATAGGCAACTGCAGGCCCCTTGAACATTTTTCTTCAGTACTACAACAGTTAGGTTCACTGTGCTCTTTTGTAGGATAAGTTGACTTTCCAAAAAGTGATAGACCCCTGGTGCAGAATTATAAATATTACATGTTATGCTTTAGATGTAGACTGGCAGTATTAATTAATCCTCAGATGTATTGAAAAGATTCTACTCACGTAAAACTTGTGAAGCAATGCAGAGGAAAACTGAGCACTTTATAGGAGAGCAGGTGGCACAGGTTATGTAGTGAGTATAAAAAGTTACTCTTCTTGCTCCCTTTTATCACATGCTAATACATTTGCAAAAGTTTAATCTTTGGAGCTTAAACTTTGCAAGTTTTGCTCTTTCCAGAAGATTCATGTGCTTGGGAAAACCGTGGCAAGTCCTTTCATATTTTTAATTAGCTGTATATGTTAATGTATTTGCCCACTGGAAAGGAAGAGTCAGAAATTTTACAGTAGTTCAAAGAGCAGTAAAACTCTAATATAAGAACCATAGATTTTGTGTTTTCCTTTGGTTACACATTACTGCTTGAATAAATGAAATAACAAAATTATTTTTTAAAAACACTCAAGTTGAAAATATTGTTCAGTGCATAAAGGAAGAAAATTTCATTAGCATGAAAAATGCTGTTAGTTGGATATAATCTGTGCATGTCTGCATAACTTTTGTCATATGAACACAAAATGCCCTACCCTACCCTACCTAAATCTCCTTGGCATTTAGATCCCAGAAGTCTATCTCTGAATTTATTGAAAGTAAATATTGATGTTCAAAGGTAGAAAGATTAAGTAAACTGAAACCTGGTTTCCAGCCTAGTCTAAATTCTACTATTTGAATCTTTTATACCTTAGAACTTATTTTATGACTGAAAAATAGGAAAATAATATTATCTTTACTGATGATCTAATTGGATTGTAATGAAGATGGTAATGCTTTCTGGCCTGTAAAGCAGTTTATCTTCTGCTGATGGCTTAAAAATGGTTTATCTGTTATATGTGGGAAAGGTAATGTACTGAGAAACTAAGAGAAAAGCAGGGAAGCATTCTGGTCTAACAGCATTGTAATAGATACTAGGAACCAGAAGACCTAATATGTTAAAACAGAAGAAGAAAAAAACAGTCCCCCACTCTTATATTTAAAAAACAAAACAAAACAAAACAAACTACCAAGTGTCAGGCTAGACACTTTTTCTATTCTACTGGAGTATTTTGTCATCTGTCTAGACTCTTAAGATCCTAAAGGCAAAAAGAGATACACGAGTGGCACGTAGACCACTTCTAGGACTGTTAATTGCTTACTTTTCACAACATCTGGCACACATGATATAACACATTTCCTTCTGCCTGTTAAAAGTAGATAATATTTATTTACCTGCCTGTCACTAGGGCTTTGAAGAGTCTCATGGAAGCCAAAAGAATAAATGAGCTCTGAAGGGGAAATGATACTTCTCAGACATCACAGTCCAGATACAGCCTCTAACTCTAGGTTTTTAAACAGTGTGTCGCCTCTCACTGGAAAAGTTTTCTGACACTCTCTCCCTGAACATCTGCTGATGGCCAATTTCAGAGACAGAATCCAGGTCTGGACAGAGCTCCCCTGATAAAAACGGCCTGTCTGATGTTCTTAAAATTTGCATGCTATTGTGGGACACATTAAGTTTCATGCTGATGATTTTACGGTGCCACCTCAGTTGACCAAATAGCAGTTGTCGTAAAAGTGGGAGAAAAACATTTCATCTTCTGTTACCTGTGTTTCCTTCTTCTGAGATGAGGAGGTATAAAAGAGCCCTTGGAGTATGGAAATTGAAAAGGTCTTGGCTGGAAATCATTGACTGCTGCCTTCTACAGAGCAGAACAGGAAACAAAATGGGAGCAAAATTTCACTATGCAGGAACAGCATATACAGAGTTAAGCTTGAACTGGGCCACATAATAGGAATTTATTATGTTTTCCTTTCTCATTATTTCTCCTGGCTTTTAATAATTTCCATTAAAAAAGTAACTTCTTCATTTAGTCATGATAAATTAGTCATCCACCAGTGTTTGAGGTATTGGCCCCAGGTGAACTAGCCTACTACAGTAAAGTACAATTCAGAACCTGTGTAGCCTTTGTGACTGAGTTTGGATATGGTCTCCATTTCTTTGTGCTTGGATTCCAGCTGCTGTAACCAGTTATGGAGGGCTCATACACTGCTGTTCTCTGTTAGGACCTTGCTGCAGAAAGTTACCTGCTGGTGCTGTTCCTTACATCTTTTTGACTGCATGAAACATCCAGATCCTATCTGGTCATATTTATCTGCAAGAAGCTGCTGAAGCTATAAAGTCATCCCACGGTGTTTTAGCATATGTTGGAAAATGAAATACTGTCAAACTCCTACAGTACTTGAAATAGACTTGAAATAGCCTTACATTTTTGGTCCTTCACACTTTTTCTGTAGAGATCATTCAGGGATTCAGATGCAGTGGGGCACAGAAATAGAGAATGAATCTCTCACTTGTGGGACTAAAAATTAACCTTCTAAACTAAGGTAGTTTTAGACAAGTAGACTATCTAGTTTCATGACTACTTTCTGTGTTAACACAGTATTAGAGCTTCTTATTGTTCTGTGCAGTAAGTGATGCCCAAGTTTGTGTTTTGAAAAGAGAAATGTCTAGAAGTTTTGTATGAATGAAATCTTGTCATTTTTTAAGCCTGATGACTACCAGCATAGATGATGGTCTAAACCCATGGTATTTGTTATTCTATCATACCTATTCAGTGTGTCCAGCGATGAAATTTTATGTTCTGATCAGTAGTATAAATCTGCAAAATAACATTCTTGGAGCCAGTTGCAAAAAGTGGGATCTTGTAATTAATTTTGTGATGACAATATTTCACTGCTATGTGTACAGTTAAAACACCTTTAGAGATAGGAGAAATACTGAATATCAGTGTCTTGTCATAAACAATTATGAAGCTATCCATCCTGGTTTGAGGATGGTGGGTGCTATCCTGCTTGAATTTTGTAGTGTAATTATTTTACCTTTTGTGTGTATATATATGTGTATGTGTGTTTTATGAGTCTTCTTTACAGAGTGGTTTATTACCCCATGACTTCACAGTGATTAAATAGTAATGCAAGGAAGACTGAAGTGTTAATTTCCTTTACCCTACTCTTCTTTAAACAGCCAGCATAGAGTAAGCCCTCTTAAAATAATTTCTGTTCTAATATTGACTGCAGAAGTACAGAATGAGATTCTACCCTCCCATTGAGTTGAAAGGAGAAAAAAACAAGCTAAAGTTTCTAAATCATTAATTTACTTCCACAGATGAACATTTTTAAGTTGGCAGATGAATGTTTCTAGAATTAAAAATTTTAGTGCTTCCAGAAGCACTGTATTATTAGTTTTCTAAACTGCCTTTAAAACACACACCAAAAAAATACAATCCCAAATACATAAGCTAGAGGCAGATCTGTGAGGAACGTTCTGGATTTTTTTCATGTATGCAATGATTATTTGAAACCATTCCTGGCTATGTTCAGTGTGATTTTTGGGCTGCAGCTGTCTTGCTGAATATTCATTATGAAATGCTTTTATTTAAAAATAAACCCATTAGATTTGTTTTCATCACACAAACTTGTCTTTCACTATGTGCCAGTGACCTGGCATGGTGACTGCATCTCTGTCTTAGGTCTCCGTGGAAAATCTTCGTGTTTTAGACTTATTTTTCTAAGAACATTCAACAATATTTAGATAATTTCAAGTATTTTTAGGAATGGATCCTAAAAATATAATGCAAAGTTATTCAGCTGTTTCCCACCATCTCCTTTAAAGGCCAAGGTGGGCCTACTTTCATTTGTGCTAGGCCTCCATCTCTACCATAATACTTCCAGGCAAAATTGTGTGCTTTTCAGTGTGGAGTTATTTCTGATATTCACAGAGTTGCTTATAAAAAACAGAAGGCATTCTATGTGACTAAATTGAAATATAGGGAAGGGAAAGCATATTTTTCCTTTTTCACGTCGAAAGAAAGGTTAATATGCTTGTCTGTTCCTAGTTTAGTTGAGGAACAGTATCTCTTCTGTAATGCAGCAAGAGCACTTCTCTTTAGTATGTTTTGTTTATTTTAACTCCTATTGCTGTCCTGCACATTTAAGATCCAGACTTGTTATTTCAAAAATCAGTGAAGGCTTGTCAGTGCTTATACCAGGAACAAGATATTCCCTTGGTGGCTGTTGCACTCTGTATTGTGGAAATACGGCCACCTGCAACACTGGAAAATGAGGCATGTAGGAGCAGGCAAGCCAAGGTTAGATTTCCAACAGAACTAGTATCAAGTAGAGACATTCAACAAATCTTAAAACTTAAAACCAGTGTATAGTGCCTCCTTTTCCATTGTTTCTTCCTCTTGAGTCCTTGTATCCTCTGAATCTGTATTTTTCAAAAGTATTCAGATAAATGAGTCTCAACAAAATTACCAGTTTTGAAGAACTAGACTTTTGGGTTTTAACATCTCAAAGAAGACAGTTAGAGGGGTCTCATCTCAGGTCATTGTAGTACTTAGACAGTTGACACTTACCTCTAAGATCACGACAGAGAAACCTGCAAGACTGAGTGACAGAAATAGGACTTCTATGATATGGTTCACCTGAATTATTAGAAAACAAGGCTGGATTCAATTGCCTAAAGAAGGGCACCTTCTATTGTTTCAGGTGCTGTGAGTATGTGGGTATTCTGCCTAACTTCCCTGACACTCCATGAAGGATTTAATCTCCCACGTCTTGTACCATATCTCTCAGTGCTATATTGGTATCTTAGTTTGTGGTATCTCAGATGGCACTAGATGCCAATGTTTCGGCAACAAATTTCATCCTTATTTTTGTGTAATAACAATCACAATCACAATAATAATATATCAACAATAATAATATTTCCTACATATAGAATACATTTATAATACATACATGCTTAATACATGTATATTCATACACGTGTAATACAGAAATATACCTGTAGTTTTCAAAGACAAATACTGATTCTGTTTTGCAAAGTGGGTAACACTGACTGTAGCAGTTAGTAAGATTAGCAGTCATCTTTGATCTGTAACCACAACTGTTTGGTTAGTGCTTTTCATCCGCCATGCCTCCTGCTGATATAGGTGGTACATATTCAGGAGCTTCTCAAGTAAAAACATAATGTATGTTATTATTTTACAAAAAGAGAAGGTAGAAACTAAACAGAAAATAACAAGAAACAAAAGCAAAGTACTTCTATGTTCCCGTCATCATAAAGGAGAAAACACACATAGTGGAAAATAGCTTCCATATTGTTAGGCAGTTGTGAATCACCTTAAATCTCTTAGGATATTTTAGTAAAAATTATATTAAAGAAGCTTCTACGAAGTAATGAAATGGTAAGTCTTTTCTTCTGATATATTTACCTTTTTATTTATTTTTTTTTTTAATCTTCTTCAGGATATAGAATCAGTTATCCATATGGGAATGCAAATTTTATGAAGTGAGCTATGTGGATTGTGGAAGGAAAGAAGACCGATTAATCTTTTGTGAGGCTGGCTGTCAGCATTCTGTAGTTACACACTAGACTAGTAGTAGCAATAAAGGTGTTTACACATCTGGAAAGGTAGTGGCTGAGGGGGATAACTATGGCCTAAACTCACTGTTGTGCTCGTAAAGTCCTTATTACTGAATGGTACAGTTTGTGAGATTAGGCAGGCTGTGGAGGTGTGGTGGAGGTCTCAGAAGAGAACAGATTAGAGCAAAATTATTGTGCTGTCAAAGAACAATGAAAAGAGAATCCCTACACATCCCTAGAGAAGGTTTTATTGACAGCGCAGGTAAGGCTCTAGTATCCAGCTGTTGTTTTGAAAGTGTGCAGAAACTTTCATATCTCTTTGTAAATAAAGCATTGCAACTAAAAGCAAGAGTAGATGTGTAGTAATTATATTTTATATGTGTATTCTACCTTTAACCCAGAATTACATAAATTGCTTGCTATCGTACCATCACATGTCAATGGACAGAGCTGCTGAGTATAAGGAAAATAAGGATTTTCCGGGAGGTAGGGAGGATGCAGATATGTTCACATGCTGTCAGCCAGGAGCAGCCCTCTCCCATTCCATTACAGTTGCCTGTAATGTGTGTGTCCTTATACTCTGTTTAAATTGAGAAGATGAAGAGCTGGGTTACTCTGAGGTCTGCTCAGAGAACTGTTTTTTCATTGAACATATACACATTAACCATATTTTTAGATAGAAAGTGGTGCAAAGTATTCTTTGTTTTAGTTGTTTTAGTTGTTCTGACATCACGTTAATATCTAAAGGGAAGTTGAATTGATAGACAAAACCTCTTAGCTGTAAAAATCCTGAGACTATCCTGAACCAGCCAACTTCCAGACAAGAGTCTGTCAGTGCATGATTTTAAACAGCAGAATAACAATACAGCTCATATTCTGTGAACTCCATTTTTTTTTTCCATGTGCCCCTCAGAGAAAACGTTCTAGGAAATTATACAAAAGGAAGAGAACTGTAGATACAGTGATTGCTTTTCTGGTCCTTGACCTGATACTCTTCAACTGTCTGCTGGAAACTGAAGCTACCTTCTCGAAAAGGAGTGAATTTAATAGTTAAGCTTTGTTCTCAGCAAAGCTGAATGAAGAATAGTAGCTGTGTATTGTTTCCTTGTACAGATTAGTGTGTAATAACACATCACTCTTCCATGTTTTGCATTTTTGACATACCTTTAATGAAACAGTTTCAGAGCTTTCAGACACTCTTGTCACAATCTCATGTTGGTTTGAAAGAACAATTCAAATGAGGTTGCACTGTAAAAAAAAAAAAAAAAAGTTCATTTATTCATTTGGGCATAATTTTAATATTCTTGTTCCTGTACTTCTGGTGCGTGCTGTATAATTTGTAGAACAGAGGGTAAAGGTCCCAAAGCTTTGTTTTGTTTGGGTGATTTATTTTTTGGGTTTTGTGGGGATTTTTAGGGGCCTTATAATTAGGATTTTTTGTAAATACTATGTTGATGTACAAAACATTGTGTACACATTGTACTTTGCTATCTGCAGAGTATTAAATTCAGAAACAACATGAGATTAGATTTGTAAGATATTAATCAAATAGAAAGTCTCCAAGTATATTTCCAAAGACTAAGGTTTAGTGGTTTTGGCTGAAGTTCAACTCCTGAAGGAAAAGAGTATTTTTTGAATAATACGGGTTCATTAAAATAATTTAAGAATTCTTAAGAAGGCTCCCATATGAGGTGCCAGACTGATTCTAAACCTCACTGAATATCATGTCTCACAGAATTATGCAAATGCCAGTCAACTTACAGTCAACTGTAGACTAAAGATTCATGTCTGGAACTTCATGAAATATTATCACAAAACATTTCTGGAGGAAAAAAAAAATCCAGTCTTGAATTAATGAAACTCTGAAATAGGCTTGCAAACCATCAATGGGATTATTGTAAAACAACATCTGTTCTCAGGATGCCTGCAAGAAATGAGAAAGCTCATTTTTGCTAAACTCTCTGAAATCCCAAGGCAGCACTCCTTGTACTCAGTGTAACAATGCTATCAGGGAAACTCAGGTCTGTTCTTATCTCTGCCACTGGCTTATCTCTGTACTTTGGACTTTTTATCACTTTTAACTCATCATGCATTACAGACATTTCTGTGAAGGTTATTCTCCTTCACTGCTTTTCTCACTCTCTTATTTTCTCCTGTTTTCCCTTTTCTTGTACATTCTTTTTCTTATTGCATAGTGAAGTGTTTACTATTTCCTCCATCAAACAATGGTTCTCTCTCCCTCTCTCCAGTGTTTTCGTCTACATTTCTACTTTTTACTGTTTCCAAGTTTCTAAGTTTCCTCATCCATCTTCATTCTCTCTATTTTATTTTATTTTTTTTAAAAAAAAAGAAGCCTCTGAAGTAAATTTTGGCAATCCCTTTATGAAGATAATATACCTCATTCGTCTTTTGTTGTGCAGGCTCTGGGCAAATTATCGTTACTAGTGAGAGAATGGATTCAGCAGGCACAGACAGCTCTGGAGTTCAGACCAGCTTTGTGGTGAAGGAAGCTGGACGGTAATTTCCCATTGGTGAATAGTGATGTGAACATCCCTGTTCCCTTCTCTTTTTCATTATGTGCTTTCTACCTGGTAACTCTCAGGAGCAAAGAACATCTACAATGGGATAGGGAATGAGCACAGGGTAGGCTGTAGTGATGGGAATAAAGATTGCTGCATAAATGCAAGAAGTAAATGTAATTGGCTTGTTATAAGAAATGATGTTACGATGAGATGTGTAGAAATTCAGTAAAGTACCTGCCTATTTTTGTGGGATATGTTACCTTCTGTATGAAATTTATTTTCAGCCAACGTGATTTAGAGACTTTGAGTGATACTAAAGAAATACAGATGTCCTTGACTTTAGACTTCAGCTTAAGTTTAGATGGGAATATGAAAAATATGCAACACCAGCGTTCACTTGTTCTCAGAAATAGATTGTTATCCTCAGGTAGATCATGACACTGTACAACACCAGTGTGCTACACATGACATGCATAGTACAGGTTTCATGAATTGTAACTGCAGTGTAATCACTCTGACTTTAGCTACTGCTCATCCAGAGGAATATGATAGAGGATGCACACAAGATTCAGACATACTTTTTCTTTACTTTATATATGCCTTATTTTCCCTTTCGTTAAAATCAAGCTGTTAAATAAGTCAAATTCACAGCAGAAAGAAGCAATCTGAGATGAGACTTGAAGAACAATCTATCACTTCATTAGAAGTATCTGTATAACAAGTCAAGAAAGAATGACAGATGATGTTCTTGAAGCCATACAGAAATTTGTACAACTGGTCGTCTGAGGCTTGGAAGTCTCCTTACCTGTCTGATACTTGGCCACTTCAGGGCCCTAACTAGAATTCTTGTCCACTTCCATACTTTTTAGTATGCCACCATCTCACCCCTCTTACAGGGAATATAAACTCAGAAGTTCTTGTACTGTAGAGTTCAGTGGCAGGCAAGGAGCTCTTTCATATTCTCTGTTGAAATCCCTTCACTTTTTGAGAAAAGGTAGAGGGCATTTGCTTTACTTAAATCACCATTAAAAAACATACTCTTCAAGAAATAGTTGCTTGCATTATACTGAATACTTTCCAGTACCTTTATGCAGCTACTTCCTTTTCTTTAAGGTTCAGAACATTTCTGTGAGATATGAAGTTAAATAAAGGCATACAAAGGTTATTATTCATATTGAATATGAATATCATTCATAATGATCATTAGCACTCCACACTTAGCCAGATCTCCGTTTTGCCAGCCACTTATAAACACATGATAACAATGATAAACTTTAGCATTTAACTAGACAAGACACCCAAAATACAGAGGAAAAGTTGTGGTGAAATGATTTGCCCAGGCCAGCAGCAAAAATCAAGACCAAGACTAGAATACCTGTGTGCTGGATTGTAGGTCTGGTTTATAAACAGCTTGGTATCATCTCCCCTTTATGATATTCAGATATTCAGGGGACATGAAACATCAAGTGTTTGTTAACATTGGTTTATTGCCTGTTTAATAAAAGTTCTAAAATTTTTCTTCCTACTGCTCAAGTTTCGCACAAATGCTTTGAAGATTATTATTTACAGAGGAAAAATAACAAAGATAATAAACATTAAATTAAAAAGTAAGTATTTGGGCCCTAATTCACAAAGCTATTCAGGCACTTTGATTCCGTCAAAATCAACAGGTGTTAGAAGCTGAGTTAATGAGAGCTGGTGCCTGTGGGCCTATAATATAGGAATGACTTTTGGCTACTCTTAACGGTGAAAAGCACCTATATAAACTCCTGAAGGCATTCAGGCTTCAGATTTTTTTTTCCTAAATAAATTAATTTTCTCAAGGGCAGTTTTTTCTTGTTGTTTAAAGGAGATTAACAGTTAGATGTACTTCTAGAATCTGGGAGGTTTTTTCTAGAGAGAGAAAAATAGGTTTTTGTGTACTTTTTAGGAAAGAACCAGAATCTGAATTCTGGTGCTACTCTGCATGCATCCTATTTGTCCTGTTTCAGAATTATCTCTCATTTTCTTGGCTTCCTCCCCAAAATTGCTTTAATCATTAGTCTTTTTCTTAACTACTTCTCTGATATGTGTCATTATGGTGGCTGCCTCTCAACAGTTAGCCTGAGGAAAAAAAAAACCATCTCACTGGCATTACAGGATAGGCAGAGCTACTTCAGAGACAAAGGCATGATGTATTCTGTGACAGCTGGCTCTAATGCCAGCCTCAGATACATCAGGGTGAGTCGGGAGTAATTAGAGCACAATTACTGGTCAAAATCATGACCATTCACTCTCAGTTCCAGATTTTCTTTGAAATCAGTGTCATTTCACAACAGTAAATAGAAGCTGATCATTTTACTCTGTAATGAATTTAAAGTACTGTCTGGAATGAGTTTTGAATCAATACAGGATAGATTTAATTCTTTATAGGCATAACAAAGTATTGCCCCTTTGTAGTTGTGATGCCCATCTACATGGTTACATATGCTACAAGTCTAACAGGACCTGAATAAAGCAATGAGGTCCTATACATTGATTACATGTCAAGAGATAATTTGTATTGATTGGAACAGCTGAGTTCTTGGTAGCTTAACAAAAATTTCTAGTATATAAACATTTATAAAATTCTTTCATTTTTCTGTGGAAAGAGAAAAGCTTTAGGCATCTTCACAGAGTACTGTTAACTTTGGTGTGCTATTAGTATCCTTGTATAACCTATTTCTCATAACTCTGTCCCATATTAGAGGATGCTGCAGCTTCATTCACAATTCAAATTCCCAGGGTAAATTATATAGATAAATCTTGGTGCGACAGTCCATTGAATTTTACCTAATATTATTCTTTTTCCTTCAAGAACTTTAAGAAACTATGAGTTTCTGCATTGACTTTCATTATTTTTCTCCAACACATGAATAATTAATGTGGATTACTCTGGACCATTTAAACTCTTTATTCAAGAAATTTCCAAGTGTATAAAATAGTGTCTCTTTCATAAGATGAACTCAGGTGATTTCAGAACTCTAAATAAACATTATAATGTGATCCAAAATTGCGTGATAAAGGTATGAAGCTGTTTTTCCAAACACACTCCCAATAATAGAAATAATAGCAATTTAAAGTGTTTTCAATATCTATCAGGCTTCAATATGGATACACAGATTCAGAGTACTGGTTGAGTTCTGTCTGCCTATTTGGAGTTTATCTGTTAAGTGTAGCTCCCAAACTCCTCCTGTGTGCTGTTGTCCAGATTAGAATTACTTTCCTGTGATAAATGACTGTGAACTATCCCCCTGCACTTCAGACTCTGCTGAGTTGTATGATCCTTTTATCCTTTCCCAAGTTTATAGAATTACAGAATGGTTTGGGTTGGAAAGCACCTTAAAGATCATCTAGTTCCAACCCCACTGCCATGGGCAGGGACACCTTCCACTAGATCACGTTGTTCAAAGCCCCATCCAGCCTGGCCAAGTTGTTTTTGCCAAGTCCACATGATAATTTACCCAGCTCAAATTAACCGTGAAATAGAGATGGAACAAAAAGGAGATGGATTTTCTAAGAAGAATGAGGAAAGGAAAAAGAAGGGATCCTATGTGACAGGTGCTGGTCATGCTGCAGCTGTTGGTATAGGCATCATTGGTTAGAAGATGCTGTACTGTTTTCTAAGTAAAACAGAATAAAAAAAGCCAATCATTCTAAAGGGGTCCTCTGCAAAAATTTTATTCTGCCTTTGAAGTCTGCTCAAGAAAGTGTTGGAAGAGACATAATAGCCTTAAATATTGGGTAGTTTGTTATTTTTAGAGGCAATATAACTGGATGAGAATTGCTGTGAATTCCAGTTATGTTTTTTATAAGTACCAAGGAGATATTCATTAAGAATCTCTGACAAATAATGAAAAGAAAATTTTGTTGCTTGTTAGAGGAAAATGATAAATGTATCTTTTTTCCTTCCTTTGATTATGTGAATAATGGGAGTTTCCCCAAAACGTGAGGCAACTGAACATGGCTGTTGGAGACTGGTTAACTTCAGATGATGGGACATAGATTCTTTACCATGTCAAATTTTATATGAAAGAACTATCTTCCAAAGCACACGCCCCCCAGTCATAGTTCCTATTTCCTCTAGTTCATGACCTCTTTGACCAAGTTTATCTTAACGCTGGCTGTGGAAGAAGGCAGAATTATGTTATAATTAGGTCTTAGAATTCACTCCCATTCTGCAATTTTGTAAAACAAGTATACAGGAATAGACTGACAGTTACTGATGGGTAAAATGAAGTTGACAGATAAAATGATGACAGTAGTTCCTTCACAGAATGAATATGACAGAGGCCACTGAACTGCAATGCTTGCTGACCTATGTGCAATAACATTGAGGAAGACTTTTCTGGTAACATCATACTCTGCTGTATGTAAACGTCAGTGTAACCTTTTAATATCTTATGGCTATGAATAATGTTAGAAGACTTTACTGCCCACAGATTTTGTGGGGAAGGTTATTGTGCAGTTGATGTATTTAAACAGCAAAGTGGAATTATTCATTTAGAGTCAATGATGTTCAGCCCCCAGATTCTCTGCTAAGTGCAAAAGAAGTTCTGCTTAGTCACAGGTGTGATTTCAGTGGGTGTCGGGTGATTTCAGTTTACTGCCCAGTAAGGAAATTAGTTTTAGCAACTGGTGGCCAGAAGGAGGTATTGAATCACAGTTATTGAAGACCTGGTCTGGGTCTTGATGACATTCTGTGTACAGCTTGTGAGCACTTCAGTGAGCATTTTCTAATTTGAATGAATGTATCGTACATTTTATTATGTTAATATGCTAATTTTGTCCCAGTATGAACTACCATCATGGGAAAGATCTTTTGTTTGGGGCTGTGTTGCTTGAGCAAAATCACATTTGACTCCTGCCACAGTTAATGGGTGTGGGTAAAAGGTTTAGGTCTTGATCCTAAGAAGTAATAATTTTAATGTTAGTTTTTAAATGATATTCAGTTTGTTCTCCAATAATGGGTTTATCTGCAAATTTTTTATTTAAATGTAGAGCATGTTAGTGTTCAATGTAATTAAGTATTAGTGGAGATACTTTTTTTCCAGGTTATACCTGTGCTCCCTGTTTGCCATATGAGTTAGTGATGCTCTCTGTTAAAGAAACAGAGTTGGAAAATATATTGAAAGAATTGTAATTTTTCAGAGGAGACAATGCAAGTTCTTTTCATATTTACTGTGAAAAAATTACAAAGGTACACCAAAATACCCATTGCCTGTATCAGCCATGTTCTTTCTGAGCCTGGGGCAAATGCAAATGCTCTTCTGGAGCTTTCCCAGTGATGGCCTTTCCTCATCTCTTTGCCTCATGGGCTATTATTACTGCTTGCATCTTCAATTATTCTTAGTAGTGACCTTTCCACAGTGCTCCCCAGAAGAAAAGCCCTACATCATTGCAATCATGGCATTAGTAATCAGATGTTAATAGTATTTTCACCAGAAAGCAATTCTCTTCTGTAGATGTGTACAGGCTCAGGACTAATTACATGCAAAAGAAAAGATGTCTTTTTTTTTTTTTTTATGCAGAAAGAACAAAGAACAAGCTGTTACATCGAGAGAAATAGTATCATACATCACAGCATTTTTATTTTGCCTTTTTAGTGCATAAATCCACACATGTTAAAGGGCAAGTGTTATAAAGAAGGTAATTGAAGCACTAATAGTACCATTATTGAGGTTTCAGAGGCAAATCTTGGCTGTAAGTTTACTACTAACATTTTCCCTTTTTGACTGAAAACCCAATTCCATGGTGAATTATTCTGGCTAGGGTCATATTTCAATATACAAAATCAATGTGTATAAAAATGATTGAAAGAAGGAGTAATTCTGAGATGAGGAAGTGTTAACACCATATGGTAACACTTAGGGGAAATCTTTCCTTACATGACTTTCAAAACTTTTCATGTAAGAGATTGCACAGTTCTTCGGTTAACCACTGCAGGGATTTCTTTTGTCATCTTTATGACTGTTAATTTGGATTACAGTGAGGCCTGGATTCCTCGCCAGGGATCAGTGTTTTGTTGTATGAGGCTTTGTACATGCACACAATTAAAAAAAAAATAAAAATCTGATCTCAAGAGTTTACAGTATTACAAAAACATCAGGCACCTACTACCTTACAAAAACTTAAAAGGTGATGTAAAGGAAGAAGATCAAAGCTCATTATGCTGTCAGATATTTTTCTCTCTCTCTGGGGAGAAAGAGCCCCTTTAATATTATTTTGACCACCATTTGATATTCTTTTGCAATTAAACTACTATTCCAAGCAGTTGTTGATAAACCATCACAGGTTCTGATGTCTTGATAAAGTGTGCTTCTCAATGAAGAATATTCTGGATATCCAGAGAACCTGAAGAAATAGGGAGAACGTGGCTGAACCTACTCCATTGCTGAAAATCTCTGAGTAGACACAAGATAGAACAAATTCTGCGCCTCTCTTATCTCCTGTCTCCTTACTTCTCTCCTAATCAACACATCAAAAGTAGGTAGATGAGGAATGCCTGAGTGTGCTAGAAGGGAAGTGGAAGGCACCCATGGAAAAAGGTGAGACTGGTGATCCAGAAATTACCAGCAATCAATAATGATAAAAAAGTGACAAGCATGCTGTTTACCTACATGAGTGAAAGGAGAGGGCGCAGGTAGAAGGGTAGCAGATGAGTACAGCGTGCACGTGCTTGGGATGGACAGAAAGGGACTGCTGTATTCTGGTGGTGGAACAATGCTTTCTTGGAGAGAAGAAGAGAATAGGTAGGAGTTAGAGAAAAATACTCTCAGAAGGAGAATGAAGGAGTCTGGAACAGGTGGGGATGGATTGGATAGACCATAACTTTAGCAGACTGAGCAAAATTTTCTCTCACCTCTATTAGTGAGAGGAATATCTCAACCAGATGATTCTCCATTTAGTTTTCTGCACAAATCCCATGTTTGACTCTTCCTACCAATCAGTTAATGCTATCATTCCTTATTGCTGTTGTGCACTATCTTGACTTTTTTTCAGTTAGAGCTATCCTAGTTCTGTGAGCTGAGCACCTTTAAAATGTTATTCTTGGACCATATTTCTTAATCCTCTGATAGGGAAATATAATAAACATGTGCTCTCTACTTAAGAGTCATTCACAGCTGCTGGTAAAGACCTAGAGAAGCCCATCAGGCATGCTCAGTGTTGACATGCCCAGGTGTTTCTTTTTTTTTATTTCTCTCATTAGCAGTGTTTAGCAGTACTTACCCTTCAGAGTCTCCTTACCAGATAGCAACTAAATCTGAATAAGCAGATAAATGTGGAGTGAGCTTTTTTCTTAGACTATTAAAAATGCTAATAATAATCAGCATATTTTGATTAAAGAAACACATACTGGCTAAAATCTCATGATGAGGTGAGGTTGTGTTGGTCTGAAAATGTGAAGAGATGTTAGGTTGCAAGAGTGTGAAAGAAAGAAACAGAGAACCTTCAACAACAGAAAGGATTTGGGAGGTCTGTATTTTCTTATTTCTGACTGCTAAATATAGAAAGAACTTAGTTGTTCTTACCTATTGTTTTCTTATTTTGATTATTATAAGACTTTTCTTGACAAAGGGGGGGTATGGCCCATTTTTTCTATTAGATAATAAAAATGTTTACAGATTTGGGGCATTCTTTAGAAGAGGTGTTTAATGTAAGATCATCATGAATTGCTTAACTGGGGGAAAGGACAGAGAAATAAACATAGCATAATCTATTTGACCAGTGCATGTTTAAGAATTATTTTCCTGATAAGTGAATTGCTACAGCTTTTTCTAGATGAAGTTTGAGGTATTTCAGCAGGTGCCTTGATTGTTGTAACCTTCAGAAGCACCTTGAATAAATCCAAACCATATATTCCAGTGTGGTTCAAATGTTTCTTTTTTGTCTTTAAGAAAGCAGAACTGCTGTGTACCTGATGAAAGGAGGAAGCAAAGAGTTTTATTAGTGTCTCATGAGCAAACTTTCTTGACAAAGAGATTTAAAGTTTTAGGTCCTGTACTTGCAAGATTATTTTGTGATTATGTTGTGCTGACTGAGAAACAGTACCAGAGATGAAGGGTAGAGGAGAAGAAAGGGAAGGAGACTTTGTGAGGCCCTATGGAATCTCCTTTTCTGAGTGGTTAACAAAGAAGGCACCATGTCAGAGTATTGTAATATATAGCTTAGATACCTACCCTCATTTTAAGCAGTCATAAAGTTAAAAAAACATTGAGAAAATGTGTGTATGTATGAGTAGGTTCAGTATAAATGGTCCCTGTACCCGACACAATTTAATAGAATTGAAGACTGCTAAAGCTTGTGTTTGGAGGCAAGTCTGAAGTTAGGTATTTATTTATTTTTCTTGATTTCTGTCTGAGAGACATACTTACCTTGGTGTATGGAAGTTCACTATATTGACATATTACACAGTCAGCCTGGGCTTTTCTGACCAGTGGTGAGCTTTACTCATGTAAGCTCTTCTGGAATTCACCATGGTAGATGATTAAGAAGGTAGTTTATAAGTGCATGATCTATGTTAGTAGGAGTTAATGGACATATACCACACCTTTTCAAATACCTATGTTTAAGAATGAAAAAACATAGTTATCCAAGTATATGTGATAATCCTTACTGCTGTGCTAACTGTTTTTTAAATAGCTCCAATGGATGTCAGGGAACTACTCTCCCTCTATTACAAGATGCACAGCATGGACTTGTGTGCCTTGGTTAAATGGGGGAGAGGATGACCAACTAACCTTCTTGGGGCTGCTCGTGCACCTGTGCACAAGTCATTGCTCCAAACTTCTTTGTCACTACTGAGATGCAGGGATCATATAAGTGTTAGCAGAGAGATGAATCTTTAACGCAAGTCAATTAAGAAGCTGTGTTTAAATTCTAGATTAAGCAATATATGTGTACCTGTTCGGTTTTAGTCTCTGTCAGCTGCTTCAATAGTTACATGAAGAATTTGTTATTGCAGAGCTGCTGTATGAAGATTGGTAGTTTGGGTTTTGGGTGTTTTGGTGGGGGGTTTTGTGTGGTATTTGGGGTTTTTTGGTGGGGTTTGAGGGTACTGCATCAATGTGTGTTGGGAGATGATCTCTGGTAAGGGGGTTGTTTGATAGAAAGTTAAATGTAAATTTGATCCCATAAGGCATGAACTGAATTAAGTGCTTCTAGGAGACAATATCACTTCACTCTTCAGTGGTGACTTATTATCACCATTACTGTTAGTAGGTAGATTATATTTAAAATGAAACATGATGCTTCTTAATGTCACAGCAAATAACAACAAAAGATAAATTAGTAGTTAAATTAGCATATTGACTGGCTAGGTGAAATATACATAAGAATCAACTCTAGCAATAAATAGCTTGAAACAAAATGTTTTTCGAGCAGTTTTGGAGGTCCTTGCTTATTTTAGAATACCATAGATGGATATAGCTTGCCATGTGTTGACTTGATTAATTTGCTCTCCAAGACATAATTTTCCAAGGATAATTGCATCAGATGCTCTGCTGCAGTGAGCATCAAATAACCAACTATTATTAAAAGAGAAACTAAAACATGCAAAGTTTTCTTTTGTGTTTTTCCTGGAAAATAAACTAGGTGACAAAGCAAAACGTATCAAGCACAATCAGAATGCATTTCAATCAGATTTCTGTACATAGGTAGCCTGGTGTTTATTTCTTTGTACCTGAACATAATAATTTTTTTATCTTGTATATGGATTTTTCTGCTTCTGAGAATATCAGTATATTATAGGATGGCCTGCCTCTAGCAGGTGGCCATGGGCAGCAGGTGCCTGTGATCATAGCTCCCAGGTGCTTCAGAATCAGCAGGGTCTGGGTGAACCAGTCACTGTTTTAATGTGTCACTTCTAGAAATGTTTCTGGTTTAAACTTCTCATCTGACACCTTTTGGATGTACAGAACAGTCACTGCAGGATGGGAAATCAACTACAAAGCTGTCTATTTTCCCTGTCTATTTTCCCTCTGTCACAGAACACTTTCTGCAGCTCTTCACTAGACATGAATGTTCTAGGCTTCTGGCTAACACTCTTTTGTGATTTCTCAGGAAAACAAGGCCAAGAGATTTAAACAGGGATTTTTCTTAACCATAAAACCTTTTAGAAGAGGTGACTTCAGATTTCTGAAAATGTGAATATTGAAGTATACCTTTCATTGGTCTAGTTTATGTTAGCACTTGAAGTCTCTTATTTTTTCTTTTTTTCTGCAAGCATTCCTATTTTTTTTAAGTGATCATTAATATGCTCTTCTTGTCCTGTATACTCTGTGCTGATGTGTTTTGGTCACTGCCTGTCATGATTCTTGTCTTACATTCTTTATGAGTCAATATAAAGTTAAGGCATCCTTCTGCTTTGCTGGGTCAGTACCAAGGCTGCAGTTGGATATCTTCAGTGAGTTTTCAAACACTGTTTCAGGTCAAACAGCTGTCACAGTAGATTTGTGTGGAGCAAAATTATATACATCTCAAAAATATGTCACAAACCACAGTGTAGTTTGTGGATTGTATACACACATGCTGTTCTACCACAGTCTGCATGCAGCTTTCCTGGTCTGAAATGTTCTCTGCCTTTTAAAAGCTATCAAAGGTATATCCGCAGTTTATTGGTGCATAAGTAAAATGAGGAGAGAACACTTCTATCATTAGGTTTTCATTATCTGCTTAAGGTTATGCATAGATCATCTTTGTGAGGAGGTGTGAGATAGATGTAAGGAACTCCTGCTGGTTCTCCAGTATGTCACAAATTCATGGATTAATCAAGGTTGGGAAAGACCTTGAAGACAATCTAGTCCAACCATTAACCTAACACTGACAGTTCCCAACTATACCTTATGTCAGTGCTGTGTCAACCTGACTCTAAAACACCTCCAGGGATGGGGACTCCACCACCTCCCTGGGCAGCCCATTCCAACATCTAACGACCCCTTCTGGAAAGAAATGCTTCCTAATGTCCAGTCTAAACCTTTCTTGGCACAATTTGAGGCCATTATGTCTTGTCCTATTGCTTGCTACTTGGTTAAAGAGACTCATCCCCAGCTCTCTGCAGCCTCCTTTCAGGTAGCTGTAGAGGGCGATGAGGTCTCCCCTCAGCCTCCTCTTCTCCAGACTAAACACCCCCAGTTCCCTCAGCCGCTCCCCGTACGACCTGTGCTCCAGACCCTGCACCAGCTCCGTTGCCCTTCTCTGGACACGCTCGAGTCATTCAATGTCCTTTTTGTAGTGAGGGGCCCAAAACTGAACACAGGAATCGAGGGGCGGCCTCACCAGTGCCGAGTCCAGGGGTCAGATCCCTTCCCTGTCCCTGCTGGCCACGCTATTGCTGACACAAGCCAGGATGCCATTGGCCTTCTTGGCCCCCTGGGCACACTGCTGGCTCCTGTTCAGCTGGCTGTCAATCAACCCCCCAGGTCCCTCTCTGACTGGCAGCTCTCCAGCCACTCCTCCCCAAGCCTGTAGCGCTGCTGGGGGTTGTTGTGGCCCAAGGGCAGCCCCCGGCATTTGGCCTCATTGAAACTCCTCCAGTTGGGCTCAGCCCATGGCTCCAGCCTGTCCAGGTCTCTCTGCAGAGCCTCCCTGCCCTCGAGCAGATCAACACTCCCACCCAACTGGGTGTCATCTGCAAACTGACTGAGGGTGCACTCGATCCCCTCATCTAGATCATCAGTAAAGATGTTAAACAGGAGTGGCCACAAAACCGAGCCCTGGGGGACACCACTCGTGACAGACTGCCAACTGGATTTAACTCCGTTCACCACAACTCTCTGGGCCCGGCCATCCACACAGGTTTTTACCCAGCGAAGCGTGTGACCGTCCAAGCCACGAGCAGCCAGTTTTGCCAGGAGAATGCTGTGGGAAACGGTGTCAAAGGCCTTACTGAAGTCAAGGTAAACAACATCCACAGCCTTTCCTTCATCCAATAAGCAGGTTGCCCTGTTGTAGGAGATGATCAGGTTTGTCAGGCAGGACCTGCCTTTCACAAACCCATCCTGAATGGGCCTGATCATCTGGTTGTCCTGCATGTGTTGTGTGATGGTACTCAGGATGAGCTGCTCCAGCAGCTTCCCGGGCACTGACATGAAGCTGACAGGCCTGTAATTTCTTGAATCATCCTTCCGACCCTTCTTATATATGGGTGTCACATTGGCCAATTTCCAATCAGTCGGGACCTCCCCAGTCAGCCAGGACTGCTGGTAAATGATGGAAAGCAGCTCGGTGAGCACCCCAGCCAGCTCCTTCAGCACCCTCGGGTGTATCCCATCCGGTCCCATAGACCTGTGTGTGTCTGTGTGATGCAGCAGGTCACTGTCTGTCTCCTCCTGGAATTTGGGGGGATCGTTCTCCCAGTGTCTGTCTTCTGGCTGAGGAGGCTGGATTCCCTCAGTACAACTAGTCTTGTTATTAAAGACTGAGGCAAAGAAGCCATTAAGCACCTCAGCCTTTTACTCATCCCTTGTTTCCATGTTTCCTCCCACATCTAGCAGGGGATGGAGGTTCTCCCTGGTCTTTCTTTTGCTGTTGACATACTTATAGAAACGTTTCTTGTTGTCCTTGATTGCTGAAGCCAGATTAATTTCCAGGTGGGCTTTAGACCTCCTGAGTTCCACCCTGCATATCCTCACAGCATCTTTGTAATTACTGTGAGCGGCCAACCCCTTCTTCCAAAGGCTGTAAACTCTCCTTTTCTCCCTGGGTTGCAGCCAAAGCTCCCTGTTTAGCCGGGGTGGTCTTCTCTGCCACTGGCTTCTCTTACAGCACCTGGGGGCAGCCTGCTCCTGAGCCATGAACACTTCCTTCTTAAAGAGTGCCCAGCCTTCCTGGACTCCTATACCCTTCAGGACTGTCAAGTAGAGGCCTAAACAAGATAAAGACAGCCTTTTGGAAGTCCAGGATGGCAGTTCTGCTACCCACTCTCCTGGACTCCCTAGGAATAGAGAACTCGATTATTTCATGATCGCTGTGCCCAAGGCTGCCCCCAACTGCCACATCACCCACCAGTCCTTCTCTGCTCACAAAGAGGAGATCCAGCAGGGCACCTTCTCTTGTCGGTTCACTCACTGGCTGAGTCACGAAGTTATCTCCCACACATTCCACAGATCTCCAGGACTGGTCCTGCTGTGCTATACTGTATTTCCAGCAGATGTCTGGGAAGTTGAAGTCTTCCACAAGAACAAGGGAAAGTGATCATGAGGTTTCTCCTAAGTTCCTATAGAATATTTCATCCACCTCTCTGTCCTGGGTGGGTGGCCTATAGTAGACTCCTACTACAACATCTGCCCTGTTGGCCTTCCCTCTGATTCTAAATTCATGTAGATCTGCTTGCCTAGCTCATACCTATCACTGTGCTAATTAATTCTGCTGAGAGGTACAGTATATTCGTTCAGGTTTAATGATTTGCTAATACAGTTACCTGCGGAAAGGCTCTGTAGGTATATATAAGGTACTCCATCCCCTTGAACTTTTTTTTAGCAGGGTTAGGACTCAGGTAATTCATAGGTAGAGTCTGAGCCTTTCAGGTTTTTTGATAAGAACAGACTAAAGCCATTTGCCTTTCTGATGAACAGAGATGCTTGTACTCTGTGAAGGTGGGCATGGCTGGGGAGAGAGGGCTTGCTCCTGTGTTTAGATGTGGTAAAGTTCCTGTCTTTTTTTGATGCCTAGTGTGAAACTGTTGAAGATACCTTATAGATGGACACAGGGAGTTATAAAAATTAAGTAATTTCCTAGAGAATTTAAAAGGCTTAATTGTGAAAATGTGTTCTATAGGACAGTTTCTGTGTTCAAAATACAGCCTCATTCCTTGGATTTTATCTAGTCCTAGCTCTTCAGGAAAAAAAAAAAAAGTAAAGAAACTACTCACTGGGTTAACAGAGTGCATGCCCTTAACAGTAGCACGATACTTCATGCTGTTTCTGCACTTGGTCCTTGTCCTTATCCTCCAGTGTGGAATGACCAGAGGAGAGGGGTATCTTTCTAACTTCTCTGCTGTCGTTACAAATATCAGCAGGAGTATATTATATTTGAAGATAAAGGGGTAATAACTAATGTTTCATTACCTGGTTAGGTGATACTAAGAGTAGGGCAACAGAATACTTCATCTGTGAAGATGTGTATAAGTGGATGAGCTGGGATTGCAAACTTGATTGCAGTTTCTAGGGTGAGGTATGGGGCTGGTATATTGGGGGCCCATAAAGCAGCATTTTTTGGAACAAATTTCCTGCTTTAAGTGGAAACCCCCCCCCTAGGATATTTTTCATAGACCTGTACTAATTTGTCAGAGCTGTCTGGAGGTATCATGGTGTTGGTATGGATAGCTTAATTTTTAGGCCTTTCTCCAAAGTGTTAGTGCTCCTGAGGATCTAGGCATGGTATATGGTTGCAATTACTAAATTCAAGCCAAATTTGAACAATTTTTACCCAATTCCTAGGCTTGTCTTATTGCAGTACAAATATTCTGAGGAAACTCCTAATTGCTTGGTATATATTATTGCAGTGTATTGCAGCATTACTGTGCTGTGGTATCATAACATATTCAAAATTGAGAATAACGTTCCTTAAATTACTAAATGAGAGACATGCACAGAGAAAACCGAACCCCCAGTAGAGGAATGAGAGAAGAAAAGCATTGAAGGTTATTCTGGACATAGTCAGTAATATGTGCTCTCTAACCAGACCTATTTCCACATTCTTGACTTTCTGTATGGTCCTATTTAGACTCTTAAGGCCAACCCAATATCTGACTCTTGCTGAGAACTTAATAGCCTGAGAGGTCTTCAGTCTGCACTAATTATCTACAGTTTGAAACCTATATTAATTTTTACCTTTCTATTGTGTTTTTAGGCTGTCTGTTTGAGGATGACCTTTGCAAATCTTTTGAAATCTGTGTAAATGGTAAGTCTTCAATATTTGGTTTGCTGTCTACTCTGTCCTCTGCTGTGTAATTGCTATGTTGTCTATTCAATAAGGCAAATCTGTATGAGTGAGCAGGAGAGAAAAGGGAGAAAAAAGAAAAAAAAATAAGTTCCAGGTATGACTATTCTGGTCAGCAGTTATGGGAAATTTAATAGATTTAAAAAACACATAAATATTCTCTCAACCTTGAACAACATCATATTCTTTCATGAGAAACAGGTTGTAATTTAGTTAAATTCACTGAAATATGCTAACACTTAATTTATCATAATACAGGGTAAAAATAACTGTTCTGTTATCTTCAGGTTATTCGTGGTTTTAGAGGATGATGTTGAGTAACTGTCAGTCTCCTCTTCAAAAGGTTGTTAATTATTGTAATAAGAAAGAGGGTCTCGAAGACTACGGTTCTTCTTGATTATGCTGCTACCTTTTTCTGTGATTTTACTTGAATTAAACAGAAGCAGCTTTCTGCTTTCCTTCACAATTTCTTTTCAGTAAGTTAAAGCCAACACAAATGTATAAATGAGTCTAATGGAATAGTAGGAATGACTTTTTCTGATGATAGTAGAAGATTGTTAATGTATTATATGAAATCATTTAAGTCCTCATCAAGCATGTACCATGTTGAGAGACATATCTTTTGAAACAATTACTGTTGTAAATTATGTAGATCCATAATTAGGGATTTAAAAAAAAAATTAAGTACTATATATGAAACTTCTCTTTGTGAATACATAGCATAAAGAAGTTTTGTTTTCCATCAAACACAGGAGCCAGTAATATGGGTCTATAAATAGTTAAATGTATTAATATCCTAATTTAACAAACATTTAAGATGAAATGAGATTAAATTTCCAGTATTATTGAATGTCAGGCAAATGACACGGGAATGGGCTAAAAAAGCAGAAATATATTTGAGGAGTTTGGAAGAATTAAAACAGGTAGAAGATAAGAAACAGTGCATTTATTAACATCTCCAAAGGTAGTTCTTGTGTAAAAGAGTAATTTGAAGTTTTTCCAATGATATGTAAAAATCCTCCATTGACAATTCCCACGATTGACACTGAGAAGGATAGTGGCAGTTTTCTATAGTGGTACATTTTGCTGACTACCAATGATATTCAGTGCCTAGCTGTAGTCTTCCCCAGTGTGAGTATATTTAATTGGGTTTTATGATAGGCCACTGTTGTTAAATCTAGCAGACAGTGTATAATGGGAAATTTATGCAACAGATGATAGTAAAGAAATGTATGTACTTTGGTAGCAACAAGTATTCAATAGAGACTTTGCTGTAAATGTTAATTCACAGCTTCTTGCTCTATTCGTTTTCCAAATTGAAGATGCAGTTTCTAAAAAATCAACGTGATTTTCTTTAGCATGCAAAATAAAACTATGGAAACTGTATCTGAATTCAGAATGGACCCCTTCTGTAGATCTTCTCTTATTTTAGCATAACTGTAACTTAAAGGTCATTAATGAATAAACCAGATGATCAATGATATTTCCTAATGAATGATATTTCCTTAATGGAAAAAAAATACATGTGGGGATTCTGTTAATGTGTTTAAGGTCCCTGTGAGGTATTTCATTTTTTTGCCCTAACTGGGCAAATGTCTGGAGAGGATTTTAAATGCTGTCCTGGATGCAAGTAAAAGTACACCATTCTTGAGAAGACTAACAGAATCTTTGTAAGATCATACTTTGAAGTACTAAAACCGCATCAGATTTTACTGTTGATATGTACCAGAGAAGAGGGCCTCTTGCTTCTGAGCAGTTCTCATTTTTCCTGTCCAAACTGCTTCTGGTTAAACAGTATCTCTGAATTTCTTCAGAAATCCTGATATATTAAAATGTGAGTGCTTTGCTGGATTGAAAGCTCAGGAACTTAAGTTTGTGGAGGTCACTATGCTCAGGAGCAGATCTTACTTTGTGTGTTGCAAGGTCATGGAAAGGTCTGCCTCCTTTGTTGTCACAGAAGTGCAAATTTTTGAAGTACAGTGTGAATGTGGGTAAGAAACAGCAGCTACTTTTGGGTAGCATCTTTGAAGCATCTGTGATCTGCAGATCTGAGTCTGACTCCTGCAGGAAGGCTGATAATTTTGATCTTTCTCTCAGCAAAGGTAACTGAACTGACCGCTTTTTCAAAAATGAAACTGGGTTTGCCTATTGAAGACATAAGTCACAGCATTTGCTATCTCATGTCATCAGCTGGAGACTTCAAGTACTTGTCATGCATCAGACATAAAAGGATAACCAAAACACCAGTAACTGAGCTGTTTCATAACTTTAAAAATTACTATTCTTAATTTGAAGAAGAGATTAAGTGACTTAAAGATTGTGATAACTGTTGATTTGAATGAATAAAAAAGGGGTGTTGGAAGAAATTTATTGCTAAAAGAAATGTAATCCAATTTTAAGATTTGGTATAAACAGCATAACTGTATTGGTTACAGAGTTTGCATCTGCTTAGGACATATGTTATTTTTGCAGGGTAAAGAACCTGCTGTAATAATGATTGTTGACTTTTCTGCTGCTTTCCCTCATCATATAAAGGTCTCTTCTGGCTTCAGTGATGGGTTCTCACTTATGTTTGTTTAATAGCTCCAGGAGCATTCATGCAATATTAATTTATTTCCATAAACCTTTTATCAGTTTCCTGAGCTGCAGTGACTCATCAAGTGGTTAAAAAAGAACATACTGTTTCATGTTTATTTTAATGGTTTAAGGATAAGCCAGGCAAAAAGACTGAGTTAGTTTTCCTGGACTCTTCCTTTGTGAATTTAGAACTTTGCACGGTAAAGTGGCTTAGGTGCCACTTATTTCACTTCTAGTACATCATTACCTCTGTTTTACAGTTGGAAGAACTGA
Source organism: Athene cunicularia (assembly GCF_003259725.1). Taxonomy (NCBI): domain Eukaryota; kingdom Metazoa; phylum Chordata; class Aves; order Strigiformes; family Strigidae; genus Athene; species Athene cunicularia. Next base: position 42,762,311 of record NW_020799095.1, read on the forward strand.
TATTTTCACCCACTGCTTGAAAGCTTGCAGCTAAAAACTTAATATGAAAGGTGGATATGCTTATGAGCTGCAGACCCTAATAGAAAATAATCTGGCATGCTATAATCTTGGAAATGCTTGCTCCCCAGTAAATGCTAATAAACTGCTATAGGTGACAAAGGAAGCAATTAACAACATCTTAATTAAACAAGATATATAGAAGGGGAAAGAATAATATAAGAAATAGGATTTGAAATGTACGCATAGTGACACCGCTGAGGGTAGAGAGGGGTAGGGCATTCACATGTTCACATATGTTTTGCTGTCTGAGTTAGAAGTAGATATTTAAGCAAACGTGTTTGCCTGTGTGTGTATTTTTATTTTCTTAACTATTATGCCTAGAATGTGTTTGTATGAAAAGATAAGAAAAAGAAGCACCAAGAAGGAATTTTTAGATCATCTGACACAGACATTCTTCATTTATTCTTGAACACTCCTTCTATTTATATATGAAACCTAGTACAGTTGGGTAAGTGGGAATATGTCACGTTCTGGTTTGCATTTTAAGGGCTAGGTAAAGCAGTTCATGTAAAATCTGAGCTCACACAGCTTCCTTATTGGAAGGTTTAAACAAACTGACTCCTGAAAGCAGCAAAGCAAAGACTAATTCTTAGCCTTTCTTATGAAACCATGCTATTGAATTCTGGTAGTGCCACTGGGAAAGACACCATGTGGTATAGATAAAAGCATTCATTTCAAAATAACCATCCCTTATTGTCCTCGTTCCTCCCTTTATTAAACTGTTTGAAATGCTCATTTAGGAGGATGGCATTCTCTCCTTTCGGTTTAATCTCCAGATATTTTGCTTCAGAAAGAAGTTTTGTGCTGTGTTTTATCCATGTGTGGATACCATGATATCTTTGCTCCTTATCAACAGAGCCTTTATAAATCAGGGCACTTTTATTTATGAAAGATGTTGTAGCTGCCAGACTCATTCCCACTTGAAATCATAACAGAGTTCATGCAGACAAGATCAGATTGTAGAAAACAGCTCTGTGAGGCCAACCAAAAAAGTTAATTAAACACAGTCATTGGTGCAGTGTGCATCGTTAAGTCAAGCCTCACTGACAGCGACTAAACTTCTCTTAGGAAGACATGGTCTAATGTCCACAGTAGTGTTTGAAGATGCTGTGCTTCTGAAAGGCTGTATAAACAGCTATGCACAGCTGAATCAATATCGCTTTATGTATGCAAGCTGCACTTGTTAGGAGGGACTTAGGTTAGCATGGTGTGTCAGAGGCGTCCAAGCATTGCAGTACAAAGTCATGAACCTTTCCAAGTTTGGATGTCTCTAGATAGTTCAGAATATTAATGTGCTTTCTTCCTCAGTTACAGAGCTCCTTGAACATTTGGAATATAAGTGATTGCATGTGCTGGTGATGAGCCATAAATGGTAAACGTGTGCTACAGATGATAAGGGAAAAGAGTCAGGATCCCTGAAATGGTTTCTTGAACTTAATGTGTTACGCTTTGAGGTTTTCCAGATCATTGCACAGTAGGATGGAATTACAGAGGGAGATGCACCTCAGCATTGTTTAGCTAACAGATGTCTGCAGCTACATCTGTGTTTGCAAGGCACTGCTCTTACAAAAGCTATCGAATTTTTGTCATATAATACTATAAATCTGTGCCTAAGCTTTCTGAAGCTTTTCAGTAAGCATCAGTGCTTGTTATAACTAAATTCAGACTTCTGAGAAGTAACGCTAAGTGCTACCTCTACATACTGCAGCTTTATTGTGTGTACAGAGAAATTCTGTTCTTTCCAAGGATGTGGCAATTCTTCACAAATTACTGAAGTCCTAATACCACCCTATGAGGTAAAACTAATGTAATTTCCAACTTGAATTCTGGGGTGAATAGCAATACATGTATTTTTTGGGTACAAACCTGACCTATTATTTAAATATAGGGATTTATTTTCAATTGTTCTTCATACCAGTTCAAGAAGATCACTGGATTTTTTTTATTTTTTTTTTATGGAGACTTAATTTTTAGATATATGCTTTGAATAAGTATGTCAGAAGAATGTCAGAATCTGGTGTGATACTCAAGGAGTAAACTTTAGGCATCTACCATTGTATAATGGTATTCTGAAAACCCACATCCTCAGAAGTATTTACACACTTCAACTGAAATCAAGGGTGGGTTAACACCTAAATATTCCTGAGAATCTGCATTTATGAGGATAGTGCCTTAGTTATCAGGAATATTTTACATGTCTTAGAGTTCATACACACCTTTTGAAGTAATTGTGTGGGAATGAACACCAAGATTAAAAACTTTTTCCCCTACACTTTTTCTCCATTATATTATGTGACCATCATGTAATAGGAGCCAGTAAATGACTCAGAGTTTGGGATGAAGACTCTGCTTTCCCATTAGCCTGTGTACTCCCTCATGTTAGATCTTGCTTCCCTTTGCCTTATGAAGCTCTAAAGACATCTGTGTTATTGACAATGTCAGAGCTCTTCAGGATTAATGAATGGAAGAGACGTTGCAACACAACTTCTCTTATGAACGGTGATAACCCAATGAAAGGCAGCAAGAGATGATGACTGGGGGAATTTGAGGGATTCCCAATTCTATGCCATCCCATCATGCTGCTGCTTTGCAAATAAATTGCACTAGCTCAGTTTCTAAACTAGGGGTCTGGTTTGCTACTTGAGTATAACACTGTATATTGAGTATACACAGTGTTCACTAACGGGAACACTTTCAACGTTAATGATGAATGTTTCTGAGCTACTTGAGGTAAAAGCACTGTACCATGAGGTTAAAAATGCCAGTGCAGTGATGACTTCATCTGCTTTATCTTTCAGTAGTGCGTGGTGCTTTTTTTTCTCTTTGAAGAAAAGGCCCATCAGTTTTTCAAACTGTGTCTTGTATTTCCATAAATCTTTTATCAGTTTCCTGATAGCTACCTGTGTGATAGTGGGGTTGAAGTGTCTAGCATAACTGGAGTTAAAACTGGAGGAGTGATCAAAGCTGAAGTTACAATCTTCTCATTAGGAAAAGATGCTTAGCATGATAATGCAACTACAATTATCCACTGTCCCAGCTGTCACTAAAAGCTTTATCGTGTTGGTTTTTGTGTTGGGTTTTTTTTGTTTGTTTGTGGGTTTTTTTGGTGGTGGTTTTTGTTTGGTTTTTGTGTGTGTGTGTGTGTGTGTGTGTGTGTGTGGTTTTTTGTTTTTTTTTTGTGGAGAATCTCAAGTTTTAGCTCCTACACAGGACAAAGCCATCACTCAGACGTCACTGGCAGCCTGCTGCTTAGCATCAAGTGAGAGGCAAGTATGTATAACCATAAATCTACCACTAGCCATAGGTAATCCTTTATATTCCTGTGTCCTGTGCCAGTAAATAAGTCTTGGAGCTGCTGAGTGTTGCAGTGTTATTTTATGTGGACAGACCTTCTTTTTCTTACAGCTCAGACAGGAATGCTGCTGTGTTGTCATCTGGTAACTTTCATTTCCATCTTACTGTTGTGACTTGCAGTAGTGTATTTATTTACTTGCTGCAAATACCATCACTGGGTTTCACAGAACCAGGGCAAGCACTGCGAGCAAAATTGCTTAACCAGTGTATGTTTGAGTTGTTTGGGGGGGATTTTGATGTTTGATTCAAGAAGTTTGGTTGAAAGACTCCACCTCCCCACCTGTAAGCAGGGGGCACAGGAGGGACCTAGACCATTGGAAAGTAAGCTTAATTATCTAGTATATCTCTCTTTTACCCAGATTATATCTTTGTGGTGATAAGGTGGAGGAGTCTCCAAAATGTTATGTAATAATCTGATATTAAGTAAGATTGAAGTTCTGGAACTTTTGGATTTGCCCTTTTTTATTTTTTGAATATTCAGTATTTCTCCACTGAATATTTAAGTTGATATGAAGTCTTCACTCTTACACGATGTGTCTGTTCATGTATTAGAAAAAAAAAAAAACCCAAAACCAAATCCTATTTGTCTGCTGCTTTTTGGAACTTGTACTAGGCAGGATGCATGCAATTTAGGGTAACTTCAAAACTATATGTTACTGTGGCATGTTAAATGTTTCATGAAAATATATTTGTGTATTTGAGGTATTGCTGTATCATATCTTATTGGTGTGTGGTGGACCCCCTAGTAAACTCTTCTTGGTTAAGCTATGTAGCAGCTGTTGCCACATTTGTTGGACATGTTCAGAGATGTTCCCTATTTCATTAATTTTTTTTTTTTTTTTTTTTTTTGAGTGCAATTGTAACATTTGGGAGGCCATGGAAAAGTACAGCCTGTTTGAAAAAAGGCATTAGGGAGTCAGTAAAATTTGTGCCTGATGAATCATGAAACACAAGAGCCTGAAAAGGACAGTGTGGTCTGTAGAGAAGAGAATGCAAAGGGATGATGTTCTGGCAATGAGGTGGAAAGCAAATGAATCTAGTTTGGAGTGGCGATGCAGCAGTGTGCCTCTACTGAAAATCCAGCACACTTTCTCCCCTTCCTGTGTAAAGGGTCATTCAGAAGTGTTATGGCTTACTTCATAAGATGTTTGGGTTGTGGCTTTTGAAAAAAATAGAATAATAGGAAGTTCTTTTTCTTTACATTGTTCACTTCTATTAAAGAGAACCAAACCCACAACAAAACACCTGCATAAATTTATTTATGAACAAAGAGTAGTAATAAAAATTGTCAAAATGAGAGCTGTGAAATTGGTGAGTTGGCAATGACAGCAACACAGCCATAGTGTGATTATTGGGCAACTCTAGATTTCAACGAGAATTATTTTTTTCCTTGTGATAAAAGGATATCTTCTGCTTAGTGTGTTGATTACTTACATATTTGTAATTCCCAAAATGAAAACTTTGGATCTACTTACTTATTTTGAACTTCAACTAGTCTCTGTTACGTGTGATATTTGCCTTTGTCCACCTGAATATTAATAAGTAAATACTGTCTCAGTGCAGCAGTGGTTAAATGGGTCAATAAGATTAATTATTATCATTAATTATCAAGGTACTTTAATTAACAGAGGCATTGATGGGAGCGTCTAAAAAAGGATAGATTAGTAAACTTTGAACATATATCGTGCCTGAGAAAATCATACAGTTTTTTAATAATCATGCTGCTTGTATCTTTCTCTTTGAAAACTTCAGTAATCCTGTCTAATACTACATATGCTTAAAATATGGGATCATTAATCAGACTATATATTTTCAAAATGTACCAATTTTACAAAGCCATTAATGACGACTTGACTATTCACTCTCTGCATTTTCATGGGTGTGTGGGAGGCAAAGCTGTAGATTTCTTAAACGTATCCTGAATAACATACTTTTGGATGTTTCTTTGCAGTTACAAGTCTCTCTGTGCTAAAAATGCCATACTTTTTTTTCCTTTTTTCCCCTCCCAATTTTTTTCTTTGTTGTTTCTTCAAAAGTTCTGTTTAAAAATCCTTCTCCCTGTTTGCTGGTCAGACTGTGCATCAGTTGTCTGCTGTTGCATTACAATAGTCATTTAATGAACAACTTTTTGTCGCTGCCTTCATAGTATTTGACAAACACTAATCCATTTTTGACTTTCAATCTGCCTTTAGACTGTAAACATAATAGGAAAAAAAATTATTTATGGTTTACAGGAGAGAATGTTGTGATCCTGGTTAAGTAACTTCTCAAAGAATACAAGACAAGTGAGTAGCAAAACCTTATGACTTGGATCACCTAAAAGCATATCTGCCTCAGAAGAGCAAAACTCTGCTTACAGTTTCTGCAAGACATAGTGACTTTTTTGTCTGAAGATAGCTTGTATGTGAAAATATATTCAATAATAATTAACATCCATGATGTCATGTAAGAAGCTAAGGAGCGAATTACTTTATAATATTCTAAATATGAGATGCAAGTTTGTATGCACATGAAAAACATAAATATTTAATATATATGAAAATAGCTTTCAATGACTATGATTGTTCTGTACATATGAACTAAACAGATGCAACATTTCCTTTATTTTAAAATAAAGAATGTTTTATCTGAAGTTGTGTACCCCTTACTGGAAGTCCTTAATTTGGACTATATTGGGACCAAAGCAGAACATTCATCTGAAGAGAGCTAGGAAGTATATGCCTTCTTTTTATTTTAAGGCTTAGAATAAATGCTCTGTAATAACAGTGAGAGCCTTTTTTTTGTTCAATGACCTTATTTAATAAGAACAATCTGAAAGTGAACTTTCATAGTACTGTTGATTAACATGTAAATTCCTGTTAATGAAAAGTCATTCTCCATTATAAGCCATTTGATTTAACGATTTAAAGCCTTTAATTTAAAGAGTTTTTTCTCATGCCCAAAACCTCCATGGTAACAGCAACAAAAGTTGCTCTAGAAGTAGACAGAAAAATAAATATATTTTATGGTCCCAAACTATTTTAATTTAGTCCTTTACTTAAGTACCTTTGGCTGCTCTTCTGTGTAAATTGAGAAATATTTGGTTTCTCTTTCTGCTGTGTCAGCATGTTCCTCTATTGGCCCGAAGGTAGGATCAGCATGATTTAAGAAGGTTGATAGCAGTAGAGGATGTTAAGGGAGAATAAGGGAATACAACATTTAATACTTGGACTCTAAACTCTTCAAGGAAGGATGTCTGTCAAAAGGAAAATTGTTCTAGTTTTTAATGTAATACAGCAAACATTTATGTTAATATTGAATATGCAATATTGTGATAAGGTTGAAAATGTGTACATAATTAATTCTGTTTAATCTTAGTCCTTTAGAGGTCACTCTTTCTTGCTGGGCTTTATTTCAATTTATCTAAAAAGAGATTTATACTAGCTCCAAAAAGTATCTGTGTTTGGGTTTTTTATTTAAGGAATTAGGTCACATTAGGTAAAATTATTTTGTTATATCATGAAATATTACCCTCAACAAATGAGGCCAAAAAAAAGATTTTTAGGTTTCAATGTATTTTGTTGGCATGGTAATTGAAAATAAGTTATGACAGGAATAGAGGTTAACAACATATTTTAGAATGGAAGGCAGCTGCAGCTTCAAAAAGGTTATTCCTCTGCAAAAACCTGTAGAGAAAATCAGTCTATCACAAAGAATCCTTTTCCTATCCCCAGACATTTCTTGGTCAGCACACATTAACTAAAACTAAGTTCTGGAGTTGCCATACTGTATTTGTTTAGGCTGGGGTAGAGTTAATTTTCGTCACAGTAGCTAGTATGGGGCTGTGTTTTGGATTTGTTCTGAAAACAGTGATGATAATACAGGGATGTTGTAGTTACTGCTGAGCAGTGCTTACACAGAGTCAAGGCCTGTTCTGCTTCTCACCCCACCCTACTACTCACCACCAGCGAGTAGGCTGGGTGTGCACAAGGATTTGGGAGGAGACACAGCCAGGACAGCTGACCCCAGCTGATGGAAGGGACATCCCACACTGTATGACATCATGCTCAGCAATAAACTAGGGGCCAAGGATGGTGTGGGGGCCACTCTCAAGGACTGGCTGGGCATTGGCCAGTTGGTGGCGAGCAATTGTTTTGATTTGCATCACTTGTCTGTCTTCAGTTTTATTTCTCTCTCTTTTGTTGTTTTCCTTTTCATTACAATTTATTGTTATGCTTCAATTATTAAACTGTTCTTATCTCAACCTATGAGTTTTCTTGCTTTTACCCTTCCAATTCTTTTCACTCCCCATCCTTATTGTGGGGCAGCGAGCAAGCTGCTGTGTGGTGCTTAGTTGCCCTCTGGGGTTAAACCATGACAAATACTTTCTCACAGCTGCAATGGCTTGTGAAATTGATGGAATGGTTCCTTCTTGCTTTGGTTAAACAAGTATCCCACAAATGCAGATCAGCTTGCTCAAATAATACCATATGATTTCTCCCCAGTTATGAGGAGAACAGCTACGTTATTTCATGATAGAACAAAGGAAATGATAGTTCAAAAGTCTAGGGCTAAGAGGTTTTCATCATACATTTCATTTGCGTACAGCAGTACATGAGTAAATATTTTCATTTTTAATCTGAATGTCCCTGCGCTAGATATAAACGGGAAATGGGCATTTGTTAATTAAGCTGCAGTAAGTGCAAATTTCAGTGCCATTACAAGCTGCCTTTTTAGAAACCATGACAATGACATTAAGCATTTGCTAAACAAAATCTGCTCCTGTATGTCATGCAGTTTGCCTACTGTTTACTATTAAGAAGTTGTTGGCACAGGCAGAAGACATTTTGTTAAAAACAATAAATAAACAGAATTTTCTTGGTCTGAAATCAGATGTTTGCAGAAGTATAGTCTTAGATGGAAAAAGGAGAGGAGGCATAAATATTTTTCCTCCTACTTTTCAGGCTTTCCTTTTTTATGAGATGGTGCTTGTACATTTGGTACTGTGATTTTTATGGAGCTGCAGCTCTCCTTATTATGTGAACCTGCATCTCCAAGCAGAGAAATACTTTCTAACCACATGAAAATACAAATCTGTTACATCCTTGCAAGGAAGGCTTTTTATAGACATCTCCTGCAGGACATTTGGGACCATAATTTTTGAGTCCCTGTCAGCCTCACAGAGTTGGAAATGTTAGTTCTTGCACCCAGAACAGCACCCTGGCATAATCTCTGCCTTCCCCATGGCAGCTGATCATCTTTCAGTAACATGGGGAGGAATCATGCAGCCAGGAGAAGACAAGGAGGGGGTTTAATCCTATTGCATGAAATTTGGGATGCTCACTTGGATGTAAATACACATACTACAAAGAGAGCTTTTGGATTAAAAAAAAATAAAAAAAATCCAGAGATAATAAATCCCCTGAAGTTGAAAATTGTAAATAAGAGGCTGTGAACTACCTCTTTTTCTCAAAGTACTGCAAAACTTAGTCCCATTCTCAGTTCATATCCCCTAGACTGTTCTTTATGTTGCTTCCAGTCATTGAACCCCAAGCTAACTCTCTTGCTAGAAAAAATAGCACATTACAGCTATATAATCAATGCCATAGTCTAAAACCACTCCATTAAAGGAGAAAAAAATGCAAACTATGTGAGAAATCTCATCTGTCTCTTGTATAGAAAGATAATTATGATGATATGTGAGGTTTTCTTAGTGGAAAATACAAATTAATGCAGGTCATTGATTTTTAAAAAGCGTTATCCATTGCTAGACAAGGATATTTTGTAAGTGGCCTAACATACTTGCAGAGGAGCAGAGCCATATGTCACTGCATCAGGGTTGTCCTTTGGCTTGAATAAAATGAGAATGTGAAAGATTTTATTGCTTTGGGTGTTAATACTTGTTGTAATCAAGATGAAACAGAATTATGTACAATATCAGTGTGATACTGTAGCTCAAGTGGCAACAACTTTATGGAGGAGCAGATTGATTTATTTCTACTTGTTTACTGTCTGTGCCTGTGAGCTGTGCTGTCTGCATGGCTGGATCTGTGCTCTGCAGAGGTCTGTGAGTATTGTGCACCGAGAGGCTAACTCTCCCCCATGAGCAGCATCTTGGAAATGTCTTACACAATTGCACTTGAAGAAACTGTGAAGAGTACTGATTAGTGGCTGTTTTTACGGAAGGTGGAAGAGAATCTGAGTAGGGCTTTAACAATTCATAATTTCATCTTTGGCTCTTACAGTATCTGAATCAACTTCAGACTCAGCTGAAGAACGTAGCTTTTTCTGGAAGGCTGCGAAGATGATAAGATATTCTGACTTCAACTGCTCCTTACAGCTGCTTTGGTGAGGTGGACAGGGTCAGCAAAAGTAGTGGTTTGCTCTTTCAGCTGGGCCCCAGCAAGCGCTGTTCTCTGGAGCTCCTCAGCTCAGTGTTGTTTTTCCACGTCTGGCCATGCTGTCCTTGCCGTATCAGAGCTGAGTGTGACAGTGATCTGACACCTTCTTGCCATAGCTGGGGATGCCCTCTGGGAAAGCTGATTTTTTTGCAAACTGAGTGTGGGGATGCTGAAAGGGGAGGGGGGGGGGAAGAAAGATGGTTCAAGACTGTGGAGGGACCCTGGAGGCATGTAAGAGTGGGAGGAAGAAGTGAGAGGATCCCAAAGGTGGTAAAAGGCTGGGGACACTGTGGCTCCTACCAGCACTCCTTCCTATTCACACCCTCACCCTTCCGTCCCTGGGTGTCACCGTAAGTGAAATTCAGTTTTGCCTCCATGGATAAGGGATTTTCTAGGCAGTGAAAGGAGCCTCAGAGTTGGGTAAGGAGAAGATGTGACTCTGGATACTTTTCTGAAAACGACACCTATGGAGAAAGCATGATGGTGAAGAGGTGTGGATCCAGTGCAAATATCTTTTATTTTTGTTTTGTCAAGACTGGGGAAAGAAAGCTATTTCTGTTGGGCCAGGCACTCAGATTAACTTGTATTGTCTGCTGCAGCAGCCAGTTGGGTGAAAAGCACAGAAATTGTTTAGCCTACCAGATCCCTACAGAGAATCATTGGACATTGTTTCTGTTGACACTCCTTTATACCTCCACTTCCATTCCTAAATCTGTTACTAAACCAAATAAATATTAATCTTGAATATTTGCTCTTTAGATTCAAAGGACCCCTCCACACATCTTACTGTGCTAGGTCTTACTGTGCCAAGTCAAATGTCAGTAGTAGCTTAGGGGTTTCTAAAAGCCTATATGAACCTGAGATATATGTAATGTTTTGGTAAAGCTATACCTTGCCAGCAATTTTGAAAACAATAAAAACCAGTCTTAATGAGGGTTATTGTATATATTCAGAAATGGTATGTAAATAATATTTGCTGTAGGCATGTTTTGACTTTTATATTATCTTATATTTGAATCCATAATTTAGTATAGTTCAAAAATAATTATTATTTTCACCTTTTTAAAAGAATATTTACTTTTAAAAGGGAAACTTGCCTTTTTCTTTGTGGAGGAAACGTATGATATTTTGGAAAAAACAATTGTCACTCTTTGCTTATTTGCATTAAGAGTGCTTGTGCGAGGAAAAGTCTAAAAGTTTTAGTTTACTCGGGTGAGTTAACTCCAGTGCCAGAGATCTGGAAGATCTTATCCAAGATAGAGACACATAATGAGGAGAAAGTTTTATTTTTCCTGCATCTTCCACGTCCTTTTGAGGCCTTATTTTTAGTGAATATACAGTATGAAAAAATAGTAAATTAAATCTTTTGTCTAAATTGAGAACTTATGAAAGAATGTGTCAGGGCCATAAGACACAGCACTTGCATGGACATCCCTCTTGTTTTGTAGGTATTTTGAGAGTTAAATTGTTTGTTTGTTTTCCCTAGTCAGTCAAAAAAGCAAAAATTCTGTGATGACCTGATGTGATTGTTTAATAACTCTTCTGCTATTTCTGAGAAGTCGAGAGTCTATTTGTCACCAGTGCCGAATAAAGCCAGTAGGCAGGCATAGCAGGTTAAGATGTCTGACTATATTAATCATAATGCCTGTTTAAACAGGTTTAGTCTGTTATTGTTGTCTTGCCCTAACCAGCAGTGGTTCAACAGTAACTGGATGAATTACCTAATCTCTAAATGCCACTACTATTTGTTTTGCCTGATGCATTTGCAAGGTTGCTAAGTTAGGATGAAAGGTGCTAGCAGTGTAGAGCTGTTAGTCAGATGGGCTTGATTGACAGTCCACAATGTCAGGGTTGTGATTGAAACTACTGCAAAGGGAAGCATAACTAGAGCAACATAACCTGTGATTCCACAAAAATACCATTACTTAAGTAGCAATGTGATCTGTCAGGGGTTGGTGCCAATGTGGTGTGTGGAGTTGTGGATGGGTGCCATAAAGGCAGCTTCGTCAATGTTATGGGAAATTCTGAATGAATAGATAAAGCCAGATGCCAAGTTCTACTCCAGAATTACCTAATAACCTTCTTTGTGTGTTCATTGTTGTTTCAGTGACAATGTGAAACTGGTAAGCGAGAACATTACAGACGTGCATTCACTACTCTAACAAGTTTCACTCTCAAAAATACTTGCTTTCTCTGAAGTGAGTTTGAGTAACAATAACATGGCCTAGAAAGTAATTTTTAGTACGGGATTTCAAATACTTGATGTACATTCTATTTTTGTTTCTGTGAGAATTGATTTATCAGATGTAGTGGTGTTATGTATGATAGAAAGGAAATTCAAAGAAATTGTCTCGTATGAGATTAGTCTGAGAAATCTAGGAATACTAGTTAATTTGCCATATATCCAGCCATGTACTTTTTCCTGCTAAAATTAGTTGTCAGAGAATGGAAGAGAATCAGTGAAATTGGTGTGCAGTAACAAGAAGTAATAACATAATGTGGAAAGCTGATGAATTCAGGACTGGTTTTGGTAATAGGCAGTAGAGGTAGCAAAGAATTTCGTAGCTGCAGAAGATTCAGAGAACTTGAATTATTTTAACCTTTTTTAAGAGAATATTTATTTTTTAAATGGGAAACTTGTCTTTTTGATGGGGGAAAAGTACAATGGCCTTATGAAAAATAATTTACAGAATTGGTCCCTAATAGAGCTGGCAGATACCAAAGAGAAGAAAAATAAATAAATCAAGGCTTAGAAAAACTAATTAAAGATGGCAAAGTTTTGTAGTATTTATGTGAACACTTGCAGCTTTGCAAATCTTTGCTGTTTAGAATGATTCAGCATCAGCCATGAGTGGCAGCACTGACTGATAGTTTGTAGTTTGTTTAAAAGTATTTGGGTTCCCTTAGTAAGGTCACTGTTATGTCAGGAAAAAGCTTGTAAGTTTTCTAATGTCTTAGAAGTAACTTGTTGAAATGCAATTATTTTTTTCTTTGTGGCATACTACCTCTCTTACAACAGTGTTTATGTGTACCTATATTATGCAACATAAACCTGGTCAAATATGATGTGCATAAAGTCTTCAAGGAAATTGGTATTAAGATGTTCTCCTACTATATGAAAGAAAAGTTAAAATTATGTTTGTGTTATGCATACTTGTGGTATACTTTCTACAGCTTTTGAAAACTCGCCTAAAAGAAGCTGTTAACTAAATAGTAAGATATTATGGTCTTGAGCATAGCTTCAGCAGATACGACTCTCACGTTTGCTTGTTTGTGCTGCTGTGGCCAGGATTTCCCTTCCAAATCCTAAGTCTCATTTGGTTGCTCTCTCCAGCTTCCAGACACTCCTTCCCCATCCTTCCTGGTGTCTTCACGATCAGAAGCAGGCAGCCTGGTTCTGCCTTTTCCTTTCCCTTCTCTGGTCAGAAATATTGCTAATGTGAAAATAGCACTTGCTCTTTTCTGTTCCCTGACTGTTGTGGCTGGATCATCACTCAGAGTGTCTGTGGCTCATGCTGGCAAGGATGATGTGGGTTCTCCTTTCTGCCTTGTACCCCACAAGGGTTGTGTTCTCTGTGGGCTGTGTAGTCCAGTGGCTGTTAGGATGGAGAGGATTGCCTGTTGGGCTGGGGTTTGGCTAGGCACAATTTATGAAGACATGTCTGGCCCTTGGTGCATGCATATTGCTTTCATCCCGGGAATACCCTGGGTCCAGCTGAAGTAATCTTGGTGCATTCAGAGAGAGCTGGATATATGGCAGAAACACGGTCCCCTCTGCCACTCTAAACAGGTGGCAGGAGGGAGCAAGATGTTCCCCCAGGCTTTCAGCCTTTGGTTTGCATGGAGAGAAGGTGGAATAAGACCGATTATTAAGCTGGGTTGTGTCTTCTGCTTGGCCAGAGGCATGTTATGTTGGCCAGACAGTTTGCAGATGACCTTTGTGCAAATAGAAGGGGTCTGCCAGAGCCCATGTTGTAACGTACTGTATTCTAACGTCAAAAATCTGCGAGCACAGACGCTAAGGTGATACTGGGATTTAAACTCAGTTTAATGACTGTGTCCTGTCCTTCACACACTTCCATACCCCACTAAGGGTCTCTTCCCGAACGATCAGAAACACAAGCCCCATTTTTCCTCCAGGGAAGGTCCTTCTGACAGCAGTAGGCCCAGACTGGGCCCATCACTGGGTATGGTAGTCCATTTGCCAGGTGGAACAGAATTTTTTGGGGGTCTTGTGGCTGGAGGCATGAATTTGGCCGGTAAAGTTCCTCTGGGCTGTGCCTGAGGTTGTGTTGCTGGTGGGAGGTGTCTCACAGCTGTGGGAGATCCCTGCCAGGCCAGTGATGGGGCTTTGTGAAATCCTCCTGTGGCTGGAGATGTGCTCATGGCATGAGGTCACTGCAGCTGCATGGATATTTCCCCAGGCCCTTTCAGTTAAGAACAGAGCAGAAGTGGTATTTTTTCATGTTTTGGGTTTGTGGTGGGTTTTTTTGTTTGTTTGGGGGTTTTTTTTGTTTTATTTTTTTAAACCCCAAACTGAGAACCATAAAGATATTTGCTGAATGTGCTTTGGGAGCATAATTTGGGCCACAACTCTAACAAGTGATAGTCAGTCAATCATGTCCCTTTTGGGGCACAGTTCTGATCCTTATTCCATTCTCCCTTACGTACACAGGTTTATTTTGCTGTAATAATCACAGATGCAGAAATAAGGAAGGCTTCATTTTCAGACAGTCCAGGGGTATGTGAAGTTCACATTCAAGAGTATGGCGTTAGCAAACTAATTTGTTTATAAAGGAGAAATTATAGCAGTACTTGCTATCTGGAAAATGTACAGCCTAAATAACTGATATTAAACATATCTAGCATAATGGTTATCTTCTATGTGATGAGAATATTGTCTGGGGAGTAGTTGCAGTAGCAGAACTACGATGTTTGCTTTGCAGTTCTCTGACCTGCTTATTAGACAACATTGTTATTACACAGATGAATTTATATGAGAGGTGTTTTGGGGGGCTGTTGTTGTTAAGGGTCTGTCAGCATTTTTGTTTTAAATGTTTTATGAATATAGGCAAACTGTATTTTAAGCGACTGCTCATTCTCGGTCAGTAATAGGCAGAATACACCCTTATATGATCAAAATATGTTTTATTTTTGCGATTTTATATGAGAAATAGTTGCAAATAAAAGTAGGGAAAATCTAGAAGTGCGAAAATACATACATTTTATGCATAATTAAAAGATTGTACTTTTCAATTATGCATGATTTTAGAGTTGATAATATTTTATGGGTAGTAGTAGAGGGGAAATTAAATGTTATGCAAAATGCAATGTTTTGCATTATGACAATTATTTGGGGGGGGGTTATTTCATATTTTTATTCTAATACAATATTTTTGTTGAAAGAGAACTGGTGTAGCAGTACTGTCATATTGGGAAGAAAATGTTTAATTTTGAGAAAATTCTTAACTTGCTATGAAATTTAAAATAATGAACAGTCTGTTTTTTCCCAGAATGAATTGCTCTCTCCTGTTCCCTTTCATTAGTCGTTCCTTGACTTCTGACCTTTTCCTGCATTAATGCAGAGCTGTCTCTTGACTCCTCATCAGAGCCTCTCCCTCTTGTACCCTGCTGAGGCACACATCCCTCAGAAGCACATGCAAGAGTGGATCATACAGAAGCCACAGCTAAGGATCTAGATATTCCCTGTGGATGTCACTGAAGGGTGGTGACAGGTAGGGCTGATCAGAAAGAATTCAGAGTCTGGGCCATTGTGGTAAATCCTGAAATTTCACAAGCAAAGGGAATTTTGAAACTTGAGTTTTAACAACACAACAAACTAGTCCACTCTTCCCATAACTAATACAGCATTTTTGTTCAGTTATTCAAAAGAAGACTGAAAACTTCATTTTTGGTAGTTTTTGTTTTATTTTTAAATTTTCTTTTAATAGAAAAGCAACCTATTAGACTGTGGAGCTGAGTTCTTAAACTGGGATTCCTACAGCATGACAACAGTGTAACTAGCCTAAAGTGTTATGCTTCAGTGGTAGCTGGACCAGATGGTAGCTGGTAAATCCTTTTATTATATGATGTGGTTGGCCATTCGTTACACATACAGAATAGCTAGGGAAGACTCTTGGTAATGCTTGTACACCTTAGGAAGTCTGTAGATAGTTCCACCTTAGTACTGATGTGTTATTTATTGGCAAGTCAGCACAAATAGGTGTAAATTACTTTGATTTAACATTGTGCTGACCCTGCTTATATCATAGATGAACAGATGGTATGGAAAACGTTTTGTACTTATGCCAGAGAAAGGCTACGAGACTGAAAAGTAAACCTTAGGCTGAAAGTCTTGGACATGATGAGCTCAATGTTAACATCTCTGGATGAGCTGGCAGAACAGCCCAGGCATCACGCCTGTGCAACACCTTTCCTCAGGAGCATCAAATTCTGCAGAAGGCACTGGCTTATGGGCAAGGAACTGCCTTGCCAAAAGAGTTGGAAAAACTGTCAGTGAGCTGTATCTGGTATGTAATCCTGTGAGGGCGCTGTTAATTACCTTCCCATCAGTCAGTCACCAGTGCAAAAAGAGGAGTGGATTCAGGAGTTTTACGACTCATTTTAGGTTTGCCCTTTTTTACCACTATTTTCATTTTGACGACACACAGTTGGATTTGGGAAAGCCAGGGGATGTGCTGCTGATCGGGGAGTGTTTGTTCATCTTGATGCCCTGATATGGTAATTAGGTTTTCAGATTTTGAGGTGAGGATTCAAGTTGTTGCTTTTTGTTAGCAGTGTGAAATGCTAGAGATCAAAATGCAGTTCTCTGACTAGCAGTCAGCTGCTAGGAGAGCACAAATGTAATAGAAAAATGAATAATTTAGTTCATGCTATGACAAGTGTGTAATGGGACAGGTTTCTGGAGTGCCTGTATAAGTTTATCAAAAAATTTTTCAGGTGTATATCAGCACAAAGTTATACCAAGTATTTATCATATAAATCAGCAGAAATATAGAGTGTGTCATAATCATTAGAAACATAATTCAAGCCACATGTAGAACTGCAGGAGAGTATTTACTTCTAAGGCTGTGGGAATTGTAACTCCTGCTTATACATGCTCATTTATGGCTGTATCTTGCTCTTTATCTTAGATGCTGTAGTGGAAATCCACAAGCAAATAATACATCTCAATTCACAAACGTTTTTATTGAGCAAAAAATCAGTTCCTACGCTCTACAGCCACCGATTGAGATGCCTAGTGATGAGCCTTCAACTATACTATGAATGGGGAAAGAGTTCTATAGGGATAAAATACTCTGTGTCATAACAAATATGTACAAAGGAGTGGGACTGGCTTAAGGAGTGTAACCTATATAAATGTTATTGTTTTTCAGGTGCTCGACCTTGCACAGAATTTTTAGGTACAGTGTTGTGTTTCTGAGAGATGCTTTGAAAAGCAACAGAAGTCATATTACCATCTATATAGTAAATGCTTTAATTTGCAGTACTTGTTCTTTTAGCAGAAGAACACTTTTGAACTAAATATAAATGCCTCACAGGTGTTGTTTCCATCTTCTAAGTTCCTGACTTGCTTCATAAATGTCCATACCTCTGAGGATTATAAATGTGTTAATCATCCAAGTATGTCGCTTCTGTTTACTGGACAGGATGGGAAGGGGCATATTAATAAACAAAAACAGAGCTGTGCAGATCTCAAAATTCCTTAGATTGCTGCTGAAAACACCTGTTGGGAAGGCAGTTGTCACAGCTTCACGGTGTGTCTAAAATTGGAGATGTTTTAAATATTTGTAGGTGTTACTGGTTCACAATAAAAAAGTGATACAGTAGCTGTGGAAATATGCCTTTTATCTGTATTCTGTTGTAGATTTGTACTATCCAATACCATTGATTATGTATTTTAAAAGATTTCTATTTCAGGTTATCACACATAATGAAACAAAGTGGATCCATATGTACAAAAATACAACACAATCTCTTGGACGTGGCAGAGATTCTAACAGATGAGCATAAATTTATAAATATTAAATGCTTTTATTTGGATTTCCTTGCATTCAACTAGTGGTACAATTTCCTTTCTGAAACTTCAGTCTCCTTGGCAGCATAATGGCTGTTCTGATTTGGAACAAATCTGCAGTAGTAATTGTAAAAATTAGGCCTCTTCTGCAGTGATTTGGCAATGTTTTTCTTCTCATTGTTCTCCTACCGTTTAGACCTTAATGAGAAGTATGGTACTAATAATTGCTGAACGCTCCTCTGAATGTTCAGAGAGGTTCACAGTGTGAAGCAAAAACAACTGTAAAAGCGTATCCTGTTGTAAATTTTTGATGAAAAAGTGTACAGTGTTGGAAGCTGATATGGTATGGGATTATTGTATTGCATATGAAGAAGAAAACTGTAAAGCAAAAGTGAGGAGGTGGGTTGCACTTTTAGTGTGAATAATATATCTTTATGAAGTCTGATAGATACTTTAACTGAAATAAATATCTTAGATCAATTTATCTGAATCCATTAATCTTAAATTAAAATGAAGAAATGAATTATGCCAAGGATACAGCTACTTTTATGAAAAATTTAGATGTTAATTTTTTTTTTTTCCTTAACAGGAAAGTTAGAGTAATGGTTTCTACAGAAGCATGTAACTGATTAATTCCCTGTCCATTTTATTTTATGAGTGGCACAAAAATTGACCTGTGGAAATAATACACAGTGCATGTGTGAGTGGGAAAGCCTTACATAAAAGAAATTTCAGCAAAGATTCAGATTTAGCACAGTATTCCCAGAACTCAGGCAACATCCACTAATTTGAATTTCCTTTAAATTTACTGTTTATCTTTGCAAAATGAACACACCACATTATGTCTGCAACACATGAAACTTTTTATTTTGATTTGTTTTATGGTAGAATGAAGTTGACCATGCAGGTCTTGAAACTGGAACCTGTGCAGCTGCATAATGTCAGTGTTGACCTTAATCTAAGTAGATCTCTGAGGTAAACTTTAGGGGGCAGTTTGCTATGGTTAAGACAACCATATGACCATTGGGGTGACTGCTGGCTCTTCTCCCTCCCCAACCACAAGCACCTGCTGCTTTCCTTGTGCCAGATCTGGGGGTTCTGGTTTCAGAGAGCTTGTTTCAGATCTGCCTGGGTTTCAGTAAATCTTCCTGGTGGAAGTAACATGCCTGCATAATTAGGTGAGGGAGGGAGGAAGGCTGGAATCCATAGTAGACTGTTGGAGGAGAGGGAACCTACTGTGTTTGCTGTCAGCAATTTTGTCTTACCTGTGATGAAGAGCACCTTCCATATTAGCTCAGTTCCAGAACTAGAATTACTTTTCCACACTTTGTGGGCATTTCAGTCTATCTGGCTCTCACTTCATGGGTCTCTGTGACATAGCCTCTGCTTCTACAATTCTGCAACCTAATTTGAAATAATGGAATTTAATGAACTAACTTGCCATCTGCACATTGGTTCACATGTTCCTAGGGAAAGTGTGGTTTTTGAAATGGTCTAATTTTTTTGTTTTCAAAACTATATAATATGAATGGAGGGGTATAATCAAATTCTGGTGGTGGGTTTTTTTTTCAGAGGGTACAATTAAGAGAGACAAGCAGTACATCAAGTCTTTGCCATCTTTTTGGGTTTGAGTCAGCAATCTGAAACAGTTTTAGCTGGGAACATGTGGAAGAGCTCACCCTTATCTGTAATAATGATGTATTTTAACTGTATTGGTTCTCACAGAGTAAGCTTGTCCTTTTAATGACAGCAGTAGGTTATAGGTAGTTGTACCATTAAAAAATAAAAACTAGCTATATCCAATAAAAGGGGCATTCTCCTAAAACTGATTTTATAAACAGGAAGCATGCATAGAAATAATCTCTGTTATGCAAGAGTTGAGCTTTTTTGTTTACAAACAAAGTATTGGGTTAAATGTTGTTTTGAGAGACTGCAGATATTTAATATTTGCTAGAAATAGATTTTTTTGGGGGTGGGGTGTCAAGATTTGGAGTTAAGTATGCAAAATGGAGGATACCTGAAATTCTTCACCTCATAAGTCATGTTTATTCCTAGAAGACGACAAAACAATGTGTCCTATCTATGTACTAAGTGTTGGACTCATGGCACTGCTTTTAAGTCTTTATGGGGCTTCCAATCTCTAGAAATGCATCTTGTTTTTAAATAGTGCATCTTGTTTTTAAACAGCTTAGCCAAAGGTGTAATTAAATTATATAACCACTTTGGTGTGGCTGATTCACTCTAAGGTGTGCTGCGTAGAAGGTATACAGCTACTTAGCTGAATACTTTTATCTTGCAATAAATAGGCTTGTACAGGTGCGAGTTCTAGTTCAGAATTGGAACATGTGTGAATTGCAGCTTGTCCAGTGCAACAAAAGGGCCCTGAAACTTTGGCCAAACTTCAAGTGAAACTTCAGTAGTGTTGGAATAGGTAAATGTGCATTTATAAACTGGATTTTATGGCTTTATTTGAATTAATAAGAAAGTTTCCAGGGCAGCTCAGCAGAAAGGGTTTAGGCTAGTTTTTAGAGTTGGGTTTAGCCAAGTGCCTTGTACCAAGAATGGAAAGATAAACCAGTCTTTGTCCAGGCTTTTGATGATCTCACTGCTACCTGCAACTTTATTCCAGTTGGTATTTTTACATGCCACATGTGGAAGTGATTGTTTCTGTCCCTTAAAGGTTGGACAGGGCTCATGGGATCACTTTTCCATAAACCAGAAGTCTTAATGTTAAAGGTCTTTAAGCTTCAATACAGTGATATGATGAAAAACTCAAAGTCCAGGTGTCCTGGTGTGGGAAGTTCCCAGCTGTGCAGTGTCTTAAACTCTTGATGCCTTCCTTTGGTAGCCCCTAAATCACTTCATAACAGTATGAGATACCACTGGTAAAAAATAAATATGAAATATTGAAAAGTATTTACAGGTTGGTAGTCATTTGGAATTACTTGTTCTTTTCTGAAATTAACTCTGTAATAATGTAATAAATAAAAATCTTTCTGTAATGCAGGGGGCAGAAATGCCAAAGCACAATCTTTCTGGAGTAAAGGGTTAGCTTGTTCTCTCCTTGATTTTTTTTTATTTTTTAATTTTTTCCAGGATTGTGCCTTCTGGCAACAGAAAGAAGTGCAGATGTGCAGTATCATGATTACATTTAGCAAGCTTTGCATACTGAATGGCCAGGTGTGGGAAACACCATCTCCCACCCCACTCATCCCTCCACCCAGAAAGGCAAGCAACCAACAAATATATATATATATATAAACACATACATATGTGTGTGTATATATATATATATATCTATATCTATAAAGAAATTTTCATTAAGCTCAGGTTAGAAAAATTCTCCTTAACTTCTTAATTCGTCCTTCCATTTTCAGTGAATTAAGCTCCCATATTATAGCTCTTTTTTCCCCAAAGACACAGCAAAAAGTTCAGATTCGTGTGTAACTCATCAGGGCAGGGATGACACTGAGCCAGAGCTTAGTTCTGCTTTATTGATAATAGAGCTGACAGTTAAGAACAAATCTACAAAATGTAATCACAAATCCTTTAACTAAGCAGCATGCTGAACATCTGCAATGAAATTGGCACCCAAATTAAAGTTAAGCATTAAGTTTAAGTTCTCAGGAAGCAAATTAGGAAGCTAACTAGATCTGTAATTGAAACAGAGATTGTAATGAACACAAAGCTGGACTTGGGAAATCATTTAGGTTTTTTTAAGTCAATAATAAGCAATTGTAAACATGGTAATTTGCAGGTATTGGTATGTGTTTATGTGAATGAATAATCAGTGTATTTTGCAAGTCTTGCACACTTGCATGTTTTCACTATTGGTATTGGTACGGTAGCAAGGAGATCCAGTCACGTAGTAGAGGTTTGGCTTTGATTTAACTTTCATCAAGTCTAATGGTAATGCCAGTATAAGACCGTTGCATAAAACTGTCATGCCAGTGTTTAAAGTTATTTTCAAAAATTGGAATGGAGGCAGAAGAGAGTAACTGAAATGATTGTAGGTTTGATAAAATGTTCAGGCACACGAGACTTAATTTGTTCAATTTCTCAAAGGATATTGTGAGACTCCATGACTAAAGCCCAATAGTATTTTAATGCTCAGCAAATACCATGCTCTAGGACCTCTTGAAAGCAAGAAGGCAGTCTCAATATGAACTGGTGGGCAAAAACTGAAAGTAGTTAAATACATTATTTGTCACTTGTCTTCAAATAAGCCTCTTTGTCTTTTAAAGTATATTTTTAGTTGAATGTGTTTTTCTGCAGCATTGGCTAGTTGATATGAACAGAGGAATGATTTTGAAGGCTGAGACACAAGAACAGTTTGGTTAAATGGCCAAATGATCTCTTCTGGCCTGAACTCTGGCTGTTCAATTTTTATAAAGCAGTGAAGCAGTTTGGGTCACTTGCTATACCACTCCATAGGAGCATATAGACTGCAATTCAGGAATAAAGGCTTTTGTAAAGGACATTTGGCATATAATTTGGGAACCAGACAAATCATACTCTGCTTTCTGGCCTGTTTCTGAACTGCATGATACTGTGGGGACACAGATTGTCATGACGGAGTTTTAAGCCATCACTAACATTTTCAACATGGCCTTAATCAGATCTGACCACCTCAGATCTAAATAATCCAATGCCTATGGCAGGAACTGTTGTATTAATCATAGTCTTGCCATTACCAGCAGAGCTGTACTTTATAATAATGGGGGTGGGGGAGGATTTTTATTAAAATGTCCTGAGCAGGGAAGGTTTGATAAACAGCGAATTTAATCCTGGGTCACTTTCTAAATTAATTCCTGGTTCACTGCTTGCTTTGTAGGGAACATTTCTTTCATGGTCAACAGTCTAGTGCCTCACTTTTGGAGGCATTCTAGTCAGGTTTCTTAATTAATCTTTTCTGCTTTTATTTTGTCTCAGAATATTTTATGGGTTTATTTCAGCTTTCTTATACCTTTTACTGTGTATGTTATCTATGATAGCCATTCCTAGCCTAGTCCACCCAATTACACTTCTTTTTGAAAAGAAATTTGCCCTGAAGAGAATATACTTCCAGAACATCTATGGTATCAGCAAAGTGCAATCTGACATTCAAATTTGAAAAACATCTTCTCCAACAGTAAACAAAGTAGGTGTCTGTGTGTTTAATTTCCTTTGCAAAACTAGTGATTGGCTTTTGAAATTTTTCATTGGATCTAATGGGCGAACTGTGCTCTCTTTCTCTGAGTTCTACATATAGATTTAAGTTTATGGTTGTACTGCAAATTTGTGATAAGTACTCAGACTGTTCTGATGATGAGATTTTCTTCTTCAATTTACTATTTAAATTAATGAGAGTTGAGTAGGGAGTGAGATATAGAAAGAGAACCTCCAAGCTTTGACCCAATACTTACTGAAGTTGACACTTACCCAGAGTACTATGAAATAACCCAGTGTCTTTTGGGGTTTGGTTTGCCTCCTTGGCCCAAAGCAAGATTGTGGTCAGTATGTTCGTGCCAGCGTATGGGAGGCCAAAGGATGAAGTCAGAGAAAACCTTGCTTCAGAGACATGTGGAAGGGGATTCATCAGGCTTAACCTTAGATATCTGCAGTCTGAATGTTAGTCTCTGAGCTGGTTGCCCAAAGGTTCCCATATACGTGAGAATAAAATAGTTATTTTTAGGTGACAGCTGATCTAACATGCTTTAGATCTTTTTTGTAAGAGGAGATAAATTGTTCCCTTGACTACAGCTCTGCAAAAGAAGTCGATAGGATGACTAGGTCTGCTCTGTACATGAGACCTACTTTTAACTGTGTGAATCCCATTCATGCTGTCTTGGATAATGGCCAGTTTCTGGTACTGGCAGGCAAAACAAAAGAACTGGCAGGTACAAAGTACCTAGTGCAGTCAGCACTCTCCAGGATAACTGCTGTCCTCTTCCGCTGATTGTCTGAAAGGGAAATCGAAAACGTGCCCCCTGTGAAGGAAAGTTGTTCTAATTAAGTAAAGCAAGTACCAATCGTGTTGGGCAGGTGAACGGCAGAACACGGTGTAGCCTTGGCCAAGGAATCTGATACCACAAGAAACCAGGGAGGATAGACCTCTGCTGGCAGTAGTAGCTGTCACCTTGTAACCTTCCCTTCTTCTCAAACCATGGTTGATTAGACATGCCAACAGTTTAAAAAGTGTCAGCAGGAACACCTACAAGTACAGTCTAAGACCTTATTAACTCCTATTGTCAGCACAATAATTACTAAGCTACAGACTGCATGAAGTGAAGACACTTCCCCTTTTGCTGAAGCCATTGTACAGAAAAGATGACAAGATTTGCAGATCTGGGAAAAGAGGACAAGAGAGAACAGGATTGTATCCTTGTGGTTATGCTGTGACTGAGTCCTGCTCCAAAGATTATGTCAAATTTTCACTGAATAGCTATTTAATGTACAATGCATTAACAATCTTGGGAGAAGAAGCTGGAAATGATAATTTCACTCTCTCCAGTCGAATATCCTATCAGGGTGCAGAGTCATGCTTTTCCTTTTGCTCTCTTTCTGGCTCCATGCAGCTTCTCTATTAATTGGCATAGCTTCAGCAAAAAGGAGAGTTGTCTCAGCCTGTCTTAAAGCCTAATAGTTAGGGACTATCCTGTGATATGGCAGAAAAGGGAGTGAACCCTCTTCAGACTAAAGAACTTGGATTTCTCATTTCCTGAGCAGAAGTGCTAGTCAGTAGGCTATATATGTGTGTATATTTATGTATACATATATTTATATGCATAAATGTAACTCCCTCACAGTTCTGAGTAGCCAAGAACCGCTTTTTAGAAAGATACTGAGTATAAACTCAGTTTGAGTCTTTGGATCCACTTGGTGCTCCTGACACACTGAGTACACTGGGCTCCTGGCTTGTTCAGAAGCAGTTCTGGTTTGTTACCAAGAACAAAGGGAATGGGGATCATATTTTTGAGCAGAAAAATACAGGGCTTTACTGGTGTTTTCTGAGCATTGGCTGGACTTTCAGTTGCAGTCTGGCTCCCAGTGACTTAGTATTGAGGATTTATGCTAGCACACAGAAGCAGAAGTGCAAGCACTCAGAGAGTCTTCAGCTCAATTGGGGTGATATTTGTTCTGCATCTATGTAAGGATGTATGTTGTGGTTTTGGTTATCTGGTTATTCCTGTTGGAGTATGCTGTGTTTTGGGATCTTATCATTCTGCATCATTTTGAAAGGTTTGGATTTGTATCCCAGATTTGGACTGGCATGATTTCAGGTCAATAGTGAGAATGTTGTAAATAGTGATATTTTGATGTGTATTACTGGGTTTTTTTTGTTTGTTTTGTTTTGTTTTTTGTATGAAATAAAGGTTAAGAACAGTTTAACAATTAAAATAGTCACCCTAAGAAGGAACAGCTTAGACTATGTGGTGGTAGGCTTTATTTATCCCAAGATTATCAATATCTTTTAGAATGCATTTTATGTTTTAACATAAATACAACTAGATTATTTTTTTCTACTACTCTGTCCTGCCTCACAAGTGTATAACACATCGTGTAATACTCTTTAAATGAGCTATGTAAAGCTAGAAAATAAATATATTTTCCTTTTAGTGACAACACAGAATGCTTCTATGATAAAGTTTTCATTTGTTCCCAGGTGACTGTTACTGATCAGTAAGTAAGTCTGAGAACATATGATGATGAAACGAGCTCTGTTCCACATACCATGCTAAAATTTATTCCTGAGTAGAGCAGTACCTTATTTTGGGATTGCTCAGCAAATTGATTTGGATATTGCTGAATGTATATAGCTGATTCAAATGTCTTCTCTTTGTTTTAGTTAAAGGGCAGCAATTAAGACACCTAGTAGCACATTTGTTTATGAATCATAGGGCTTTATCATCACTAAATACACTGGCATCAGTATTGTGGGAATTGCAGCTACTTGTAAGTGGTTTTTGAAAACTTATTATGCAAATAAAGTATTTTGTGGCAAGCTGTTTGATGTTTCTGAATGGCCTAAATAATTTTGTATTTTGAAAGTGGTTGGATTTAACCTTAAGTACTGCAACAATTATACGTAGAACTTGCTGTCATAACTCTCCATGGGTGTTTACTATAGCTTTAACTAAAGCTTCTGTTTATTTTTGATATTTTTCTTCTCTCAACTACAATCTCCCACCCTTTTTCAAAGGCTATAAATTACTATTCTAGTACTGTTGCTGTGGTTCATAAAATGCTACTTTATAAAACATTTCCTTTTGCCTTACCATCAGTAATTAATAGAATGTCAGACTCCATTAAACTGAGTTTATTGGTTTAAATGAATGAGGCCTACTTTGCATTTTAAGGTGTGACTCTAGTTTCAGTTTGATTTTTTTCACAATACTTTGCATATTAGTAGTACTCTTCCATCAGTGGTCTGAAAACACAGAAGAAACTATTATATGAAGGTCCAAATCATTGCTAGCCACTCCCCTAGAAGTTCAGCAAAGCTTTCTGGGGTAAGTCCAAGCAGGAGAAAACTGAGCTCTTCAGATTGTTGTCTTCTGCCAAGAATCTGCTTCTCTGTCATGTAAACAAGAATTTTCTTGCCTGTGAAATAGAGAAGTAAAGCAAAAATAGCCCTGACAATGAGAAAAACCTCAACCCCATTACTGGAACAGTTCCGTTAAAATTTGGTTGGCACTGTACTGGGAACTGTTCAGAAACTGCTGCCAGATCACATTTTTTAAAAAATCACTTCCAGTGAATCTTCAGGCATTGCATTTCCTCCTTCAGTTTCTTGCAGACCACCTGAGGATGTGGTTGCATTGAAGCCGCTGAACACAGAACCACAATCTTGCGCTTGGGACTTGAGTGCAAGGCCAGGTGAGGCCACAAAAGCTGGAATTGTACCAGGCTAAGATAGGGCCAGCTCTTGTATCTCAGGGATTGCAGGTGACTGTGTCCTTACACCCCTTAGGAAGGTGAGTGTAAGTAGTCATGAGTTATATTCCTCTCCTAATGTAAGATAAATAGAAATTCAACCACCTGCAGTGTAGTGACAGTTGTTATTTTAGCCAACAGTAGAACTGGGAACGGTTTGTGTGACACCCTGCAGCTGGGATTGATGAGCCAGTGCATGTGGCTGGCTGTAATAAATTTGCATCTTTTTGCAAATATTTTACACAAGAAATGTGGGAAATCTTCTTTTAGTTAACTAAACTATGACGAGGAATTGAAGTATCTGCTCAATAGCAGGGAACACACAAGGCTCTGTTTCTACATACCGTGGGAATGTGTCTCAGATCTGAGCTATATCTATGTATTAATTCAATTTCTTGCTCTTTAAATTTTACATGAGCTTAATGTACTTACAAGTTAATTGAAAATGTATTGCCAAGTTATATTAAGTTACACTGGGGGCAGTTAAATTACAAGTTGAGTTCACCTTGTTAAAGGTGATCAGAACATCTTTTCTGATACCCCCTGCCCCCTATATTTTTCAACTAGATTAGTTATATTATGAAAAACCTGTTTGCTAGAGAAGGGTGTTCTGTTAAAAAAAACCCAAACCTGCCTTGGTTGTCAGATAACAGAATAGGTTTCAGTTAAAAAAAAAAAAGCCAGAAGTGGCGGCTGCTGTTGATTGATATGCTTCTATTTGAAATATGATATGTAGGAATATAATACTTCTGATGAAAAAAATCTTCAGTATGGCCTGTTTACATTTATGAGAACTTTTATCCAGCTATCTGAAAAAGAAAAAGAAGATTCAGAAGAAAGAATGAAAAGCTTCTAGGCCAACTGATATATTCTGTCAGATGTGGGGCATTTCTCGAAAAGATTTAATTTATCATGATTTGAATTTAGCATCTCAAAGTCAGACTCTTATTAATCTGGTTGATGTCAGAACAGTAATGGACCACTGCAATTTGGATGCTTCCTGACTGCAACAGTAGGAGTTTTGTTAAGAACATTTTTTGCTATCATTCTTGTTGGGAAATAGGGTATTCCTGTTGGGATAGTTTCTCATGCTTAGCACAGCCAGCGTTTCAGGTGAGGTAGTTCTTTTCATCTAGAATGGACATAATGGGCACTAGTATTGGGGTACCAAATAGCAGTAATTTGAACATAGGTTTGTGTGTGTGTGTGTCAGATATGTTTAAGATTCTGTTGGTGAAAAATACTTGTATACTGATGAATATTATGTATATTTTCTGTTACATATTTTATCTTGAGAATAAATGGTCTTAAATGTAGTTATACAAACCTTGATGACCAAGTTATTTCCCTGAGAAAAAGGCTGGTTGCACAGCAGGATATGTGAAGTATACTACACCCAAAGAGCTTTTATAAACTATATGCTTCTTTAAAATTAGCTAAGCAACCTGATATCAACCAGCAGCTAACTTGGCTTGAAAGACCTAAATGGGAAATATTGAACTTTATTCAGATACTGAATTTTTGCACAAAGATTATTTTGTTTATTACTCCTGTTCTGCTGTATGTGTTACTTTATCTTGTATATTAAGCTTTCATTTTATATGTTTTAATTCTTCTTAAAACTGGTTTTTACTGTTTTCGCTTTTTTTTTTTTTTTCATTCTGGAATATCAATAAATGCGCAAATGAGTTATTACTTGGTATTACACTTAATATTCCAGAAAGCATGCATACATCTTTTGTGATAGTATCAACTTGTCAAATGTGCAAAGACTGCCTGATTACTCATTAATAAAGACCATAATATGAAATTGCATGAACAAACACACACATTTTCCAGAGGGAAACCATTTAAATTGACGTTCAACATCCACTACTTCAGTTACATGGCGTATTTGCTGATAGCAAGCTTTTACATATTGACTTACATTTTTATTTAACTTTACCTGGAAATGTCAGGAGGAGAGTTCAGGGAAAACAGAAGAGAGATTTTAATTAATATTGCTCACAGTGGGACACAAACATTGTTTCAGTTTCAAATTAGAGCAGTGTTCACTCAGGCATGCATTGCTAATACATTATAATTAAGGACTTGTAGAGCACGAGAAAATTAATGGACAGCATCTCTAATAATGATGCTGTACTTCACTCCTGAGTTGCATTACAGCAGAGGGAATCAGTATGCCCTCACGGTTCATCTATCATTTGCCTTTGCTTCAGATTGCTCTGTGTGTCTGGGGGAGGTGGCTGATATATATGTATGTCTGTGTTTGATTAAAAGTCACCAAAGTCCAGAAGTTATAAAAGGTATGGGGATTTCCCGTGTAAGTATGGTCATTAAATAATGAAAAGGTGCTTTTAAAAGTCTAGATATATGTTTCTGTTTTGTCATTCTGCTGTAAAAGGAAATTTAGCACATTTATAAAGCTTTTTTTCATCTTATATCCCCAGGTTTAATAACGAACTAAAATATCCCCTGCAAAAGCCTTACTCTTAAAGAATCCTGTGCATTATTATTTTATCAGTAGACAGCTGAAAGGAATATTGGCTGTGGAAACTACTGACACGAGAATGACTAGTTTTATCTCTTTTGCCACTCCCTGTGGTCTGTCATAAATCAGAAGCAAACTTACTTCACAGGTATACATGAAGTGTAATCATTAGCTCCTTTATAGAAATAATACAGATTTACTGTAGAGAAAATAATTTGGCTAAGGGATATTTCACGGAAGTCATAGAAATGTATTTATAAGCATGGTAACTGTAACAGGAGAGATCCACTTTGACTTGTTTGTCATACAGAAGATTATTTAAATCTCTTGGGTTTTGTTAAAATTTTTAAAGTAGTTAACTGACTAGAAGCATTTCTCAACATTTAAAAAGCTTCCTGCAAGAAGTATGGTCATGTTCTGTTTGTGTTACGGATATGAGGATGGCATTGCTGCTATGAAGGTGGGAAACTACGTTTTGTATTTAGTTTGAGTTATCAACTGAGTATCTGAAATTGCTACGTCCAGATGGCTAGTAGCTCCTTCTCCATCTACTTGTGAAACGAGATTGTCAGACCTTGTTTTGGTGATGATTCATCCCTGATTGATAGTTTTACATAATTATATGAATCTCTGCCTAAGAGGAACCTGATATTTTTGTGTGGTGGAATAAGCACATCTTTAATGAAAAAAATATAGTTAGTATAAACTTGCAGTTTAATTTCCATCCAAGGATTTCCAAACATTTTACGAAATTAAATACAATAGGACTTGTAACAATATCTCTTTTAAGCAAAATAAAATAAACCTTAGATAATACATATAAGGCTGGTAAGAGTCTAAATCAAACATACATTTTGAAATGAATTTTGAAACAATGAATTTTGAAAATCTGTTGATTTCCGATATGTACTTGTACAGCAATACACAGAAAAGGTAGCATTAAAGAAACACAAACCAAAAAATCTGGAAAACTAATGGGCAAAATAAACTTGCTATGAAGTGAATTAATAGACCTTCACTTCACCATATAAAAAAAGAACGTTAAAAATTTGTTTGCCTGCCATAAGAGAGGTATAGATTCTTTCTCACACCAATATAGTCTTAATCCTGTAAGTGGACCTATCTGAGTTCCAATGACTAGATTCAACTAGCATGTCAGGCCTGAAATCTGTCACTTGATAGTTCTGTTGTAATAATCTGAGAGATCCCCATTTAAGCAGTGTCAAAGCAGAATGAGATTCTTGCTGTTCTGTGTTCCTTAGCCATTTTGTATAGTGGGAAATGCAGTGATATATGATTTTTTTTTTTTTTTTTTTTAAGGGGACACACACAGCCTTTTCTGTTTTTCTGGAAATAATATATGTTGTGCATAAACTTATTTTAATTGCAAGATACAAAGTTCTCAGTTACTCTGAGAGTTGTCATAGTGCAAACACAATCCAAGTATCTGTTGATATTTACTATTTCTCTTCCATCCCACCCTCCACAAAAGACACACCACGATAAAGCTACCTCTTAAGAATGTGTATACAAAACCAGTGTTGGCAGTACCTACCAAATCTTAAATGTAGCACAGCAGTAAATCTGTAGTGAAATCCTCAATTTGCTTAAATTGAAATGAACAGAGTGTGTAGGAAGTATTGCACAAGTCCTATCCCTGTTGTAGAAACTCAATAGTCTCCTGCAGTTAGAGGCTTCATTTGAAGTATTCAGTCCTGCCTTGCATTTGGAACAAACTTCTAATCCTACTAACTTTAACTTTCATATTTACCTTGATTGTTTGTTTGTTTTATTGCCTGCATATGGGGCTCGCAGGAGAGGACTCTTCTAAGGATCTCGAGGAAAATATAGTGCACCCAGCACTTTCTTATGTAAATTCTTTGATTCTTCAAATATAAACTAACTTTCCTTTTTTTTTTTTTTTTTTTTTTAATGACCATTTTGTGGTAAGAGAATTCAAAGCAGTTTGTATGACTTTAATATTAGAATACCCATTATCTTTCCACTAACACAAGGTCTGGTTTTGATGCAGAACTTATTAAAGCACCCAAGTTTGCCGACACCTATCTGTGAATGTATTCTAAAGCCTACTAAGTTATTTAAATTCCTTACCTTACTGTTAATGTATTTTTCCACATCATAACTCCAAATGAGATTGAAGTAGTCTTCGCTTATTTGACCTGTCCCAGTGGTGTGGCTAGCTTCAACCCAGTTATAAAGAATACAGTTATTCCATTTGCTGAAAAGGATTCCCAGGTGAGAAGAGCTGCCCTTCTAAGCCCTCCATTATTTCCTAAAAGAATACCTTCTATGT
This sequence comes from Athene cunicularia, assembly GCF_003259725.1. Taxonomy (NCBI): domain Eukaryota; kingdom Metazoa; phylum Chordata; class Aves; order Strigiformes; family Strigidae; genus Athene; species Athene cunicularia. Next base: position 42,793,864 of record NW_020799095.1, read on the forward strand.
ACCATAAGTCTTTGAGTGCTCTTTCCCAGTCTAATAACATGTGACTGAGATGCTTCAGGAATTTGATGCTAGTATAAGGGGAGCAGAAACCTCAGCCAGATTTCCACTCCGTCTACTCTCTGCTGTTGAACTGGCATGTAAGCTTGTTATGCAGCCTAAGAAACTGTATGTATTATTTTTACTAAAACTCATGCTTTGTACAGGTATGATAATGTTGATTCATGTGGGCAACCCATAACAATTCCAAAATTTCTCATCAGGAAGTGTTATCCAAGACAACTATTCTTTACCTTGTACAGGTGATTTTTTCTACCTATGTATAGGTATAATATCTCATATTTCTCCCTACTGAATCATGTCTTTTTTTTTTTTTTTAAATGGAATTTTCCCAATTTTTCAAGATTATTTTGATTCTAATCTTGTTCTTGAAAGGGGCTTGAAAGAAGCTGCAGGCCCTGTGTTTGCAGACAAATGTTGCATTTAATAAGCTTTCACTGGGTTCCATCATCTAAATAATTAATGAAAAAATGTTACTAGACCTAGGACAGACCCTCTGCAGAATCATACTTGATACATCCTTTTCTGACATCCTGTTTTGACAGTTATCCATTGATAGGCCTAAATACGGTTTTCAAAACAGTTTTACCCATTTTAAAGAGGGTTCATCCAGACTTGCTAATGAAAATGTCACTTGAGACATTACCAAAAGCCATGCGAAGGTAAATGTAAGACATCTACTGACTTTTCCCTTCATGCAAGAGCTTTTATTCTGTTATGAAGAAATATCAACTTGATTTAGCAGTCTGTTCTTTAGAAATCCATGTTGACAATGCTTATGCAATCTGTCCTGTCTTCTAGGTGCTTTTTATTTGCTCTAGTGTTTTTCTGGGACTTCAGTTTCAATGGCATAGTCCACATTTCCCAAACCTTTTAATTTTCTCCCATTCTGAAGATAGGTATTTTAGTCTAATTCTTCCAACCTTCTTGAGTTGTACTTCTTTCCTGTGAGTCCTCTTAAGTACTAAATGTTCTAAATTTCCTCTAGTGAGCTTTCAAAGAATGAATTTCATCAGGCCTTTGATTAGAAAATGTAGACTTTGGTTAAATGCTCACCTCATTTTAGCTTCCATTTTCTTCTTTTTACTAGTGTGTTGTGATTATCTAATCACAGTTCTTTTCCTAATGAAAAATGAAGCTGATGTAATTTGAATGTTTTCTCATAGTCATCTATTGATAACTTTCCTGAGTAACATGCAGTTCATATTTTCAGTATGCTTATTTTGGCGGGGAAAGAAGCCCCAGAGAAATCCATGCATTGCCTGATCATTTTAAAACAATCCACATATTTTTCATACAATATAACTATGATGACTTTTGTTTGTGAACCAACTGTAGGATTTTATAACCTCTTATTTACTCCATTTTCTTTCCTGCTAAATCCTGCAGAAAATTCTACAACTATTTTCTAAGTGTATGTGGGTCATCTTTGTCATAGAATCATTGAATAATTGAGGTTGGAAGGTACCTTAGAAGTCATCTAGTTCTACCCCCCCCTGTAATGAGCAGACATCTTCAACTACTTCAGGTTGCTCAGAGCCTTGTCCAACCTGACCTTGAATTTTTCAAGGGATGGGATATCTACTTCTCTGGGCAACATGTTCCAGTGTTTCATCACCCCCATTGTAAAAAGGGTCTTCCCTACATCTAGTGTAAATCTACCCTCTTTTTCAAACTATTGCCCCTTGTCACTTTTCTCTACGATTGTATATGAACCATCATGTGAGGGACCATAGGTGATCTACCAACCATAGACAGAGAAAGTAGGAAGGACTGAACCATCTATTTTGTGACTGGTTTTATACTATTTCTGTTTCTATAGCATGTCCTTTTTACCTGTTTCTTTATGTTATATGCTATACTTTAGTCTTTCTGACTTTTGTCCCACCATGCTCTTGCTATTTTTATATTCTTAACTAATCACTTTGGAAGTCCAGTTAGTTATTTTGAAGAGCTTGTGATTTATCTACCTACCAGATCTCTAAGCACAGTGAAATTGATCTTTCTAGAAAGCAGACTTCTCTTCATCCTGTTTCTCATATGAAGAATTTACAGCCTTTGCCATTTTTACCATCTTTTGCACTCATAGCTCCTTTGAGAGGTCTTGAGCCCTTCTTTTCTGCCAGAACAAGATGCTGACGGTATTCCTCTATTGTTTTCACATGTTTTTATAGAAATAAATAGCTCAGGGTGTCCTGCTGCATTCTGTTTCCAGCAAGCATTTGGTAGTTCTCACATACAAGTATATGCTACAGAAATGTACGTGTCTATACAGACTGCCAATGAACTGCAATGAGAATGTTTAGTTTTGCGTTCAGAATTGGCAAAGGTAGTACCTGCTTTGCAACACGATATTACTTGAAGACTATTTTCATGAGGTCTAGCCAAGTTTTATAATTTACAATGAATTTAGCAAGTTAAACACTAATCCAATGTCTTTTTTTAAAAACTTTTTTTGGTAGAAAAGTTGTATGATGACACTTCTCTTTGTTTTGTTTTGCATTTTCAATACAATTTCTATACAGCCGAGTGATGTATAAACTTACTGTTTTACAGTAAAAACTGAGATTCTCATCTTGAAATACTACAGGACTTTAGGTTTTGACAGCACCAAAATTATTTTGGGATTTATGGTAAATATTAGTTTTCAAACAACTTACTAATCTAGACAAACTCACATTAAAAAAAAAATATTTTTTTTTAGATAAAAGCAGTAACTCATCCAGGGTTACATTATACAGACAAATTTTACCTTTATTTCCAGAATCACCCTGTGCTTCTTCCTTGTTTCTACCCCAACCAGGTACAATAACAACACTCTATTTTGACATTATCTGTTGCTTGTTTTTGTGGCAAGAATAACAGATTTTCAATAGTTGACTAGTGCAGATAAGTGGAAAAAAAAAAAAAAGCCATCTGTATTTGAAAAATTATTAATATAGGAAAATTGGATAGTTATAGCTCTCTTGTAGCTATCATGAGGCCTCTAAGAACTGGTGAATATCAGACAGAAACAATACTATTGTAAAGAAGATTCCTTGTTGTTGTTTTTAAAATCTAAGATTCCAGATGTATGGTCAGCGTTTGAAATAATAGAATATGTCTAAACATAATGATCTTTAGGAAAGAGTTGTCTTTACAGAATTTGCATGACCTTCCATGTGTATGCTTTTTATTTTTTGTGCCCCAAAGTGTATACCCCAGCAAGGCTACTGGCAGTGGACAAATCAGTTATGTTCACCAGGCTCTTGTTGATACTTAGAGGAATTAGCATTTACCATACAGAAGTAGTGGAAAGCTCATCCTTAAGTAATTTGACGTCTTAGATTTCTGCCAGAAGATCTTGTGGCTTCCCGGCAAACACAGCTCAGTGCTTTTTTCCCGTGCATCCTTCAGGTGGCAAAAAGAGAGGGAATTTCCTGGAAGCTGTAAAAGCCGTTCTCCAATTTGATTCCTTCCTGCTGTGCAGTCACCACCTTTCTTTAACAGATAAACATATGTATCTGTACCTGTCTTAAAGGTTTTCTTAAAGTAGAATGACTTCCCCTCTTCAGTACTGCAGTTGTGTAGGGTGCTAATGAGAAATCCCACCTACTACCTATACGTTTCTCCCAAGACATCTAGCAAATATTTTTTAGGATGTTGAAGCTGCTAAACATTGCTGCATTTCTTGTTCTTTCTTTTCTAAGTGAAGAGAAATGCCTTAAGTATTCAATATTTTTCCCACTCTTTTAGTTACACACAGAAGAGAAAATTAGAAAAAAATTCATTTAAATAAGGATGTCAGGGACAGAGACTTTATTCTACTTTCCATTGATACTGCTTACTTATGGTATTTCTATTCATATAATGCCTGTGTATTAGCATTTGGATTTATGTGCATTTCCTCTGCATCAGCTGCCAGTTGCCCTCTTTGTATAGAATAAATGCATTTTTGCTGCATCAAAGCCTCTTTTGGCTCCCTCATTTTATTTTCTTGCTGTTTGAAGTTGAACTAATTTCTGAGGTACCAGATGGCCAGGTATTAAATGCATGAAGTGCATTATTTCCTTCTTCCCTCACTTGCAGCAGTCTGTTTCTGTTTAGCTATGCAAATAGGAGTGGTTGAGATTAAAAGCAGGAGTTGCAGTTGATATAAACCGCAATAAAATCAGGTGGCATTGAATACGTCTGAAAAGTAAGCAACTTTTAACATTCTTAAGATGCTTAGAGTAGTGTTAAATAAAATTGTTGGCTGAAGAGACTATTTATTCATTGCATGTTTTTTGTTGACTGCAGGGAGAGGGGAGTTTGGAGGAAGAGCTCTTCTTTTGGTAATAACATCTGTTATGAACAAGCTGGGGTGTTTCAAACTCAGTGTGATAGTTGTGTGATAGAAGTCATGCTCAACTGTTAATGAGTTGTGCTAAATTTTAGCAAAACAGTGAACAATATGTAGGGAGTTCATAGTTAACCATGCTGTTGTGGACTTGACATAGTAAGGCTACAGTAAGAAACTGTTATTCCCTTATACTGATTTTAAAACCTTGTGAAATGCAGATAAAACTACTAACTCCTCACTGCTCATCTAATATGCAGAGTTAAGTCTTGTGTAAATAAGGTGTGTCTGAATGGCAGGTAGGTATCAGTAACATATGGGTTTCTGGTGTTTTATAACATAGTTCTCAAATAAAACATGGGAGAGCATTTTTGCAGACACTTCAATTAAGCTTGTCTCAATAGGCAAAGCCACATAATGTTCCAGCTCAGACTCTTTTGCTTCATTGGGTTAAAGTTGCGGATTGCCTTTTAGCTCTTAAGATTTTGCAAATAAGGCAATGTACTGCAGAGAGAAAAATGAGTATAATAAGTTTAAAGTTTTTAAGATATCTTGATATTTCATAAGAAAATACAAGGTATAATGTTTTATGACTTTATATATATTATATGAATATCTTCAGTGAATTTCACAGCTTTATGTATGTTACTACTGTTTCCAAAGTATTTTAGTTCATCTTACAGAAGTGCTCCTGTAAAATATGGGTCTTGCTTTCTACAGCCATAGAGTTGTACTATACAGGACCGCTGAAATTACTTGTAACCTTGCCTGTCATTTGTTCATGAATGCAGCAGCAACATTAGTCAAAAGGTACTCATTGGAGAATTTTCATCTATAGTATATACTGTTTCCATAATTGTTCCTGTGTTTTTCCTAATGTCAGCAAGATCTGATGTTTTTAGAGCAGATGTGTAATTTCTGCAAATATTTGCAATTCACTTTAACAGGCATATATAAAACATAAGAGATGCTATGATATTCAGGCTTTAACATGTACAACATTTTACGTTTTTTGTGGGCTTGACCTCAATTTATTTGCAAAATAAGTTTTCAAATACAAGCATAGAAGCTTTATAATACAAAGTATTTAAGTCTCCCATACTAAGTTGAGTTGGTGATCTGTCATAAAATAGCAAACAATACATTTTAGTCCATGAGAATTACTCTGTGGAAATGCTGGAGCACAGCACCTTGAATCAAACTAATGCATAAATCCTACTGATTTCAACAAAGTCAGACTATCACCTGCTGTCTCTTTACCCTAGTGCCTGTCATGCTTGGCTGTGACACCTCAAGACTTATTGTCTTTCTGAATCCTGGTTCTGATGATAATGTGAGCAGGCTGTGGCTTATTGCTTCTGTTTGTTCTAGTACCACTTCTCTGTACACCAAAGTATGTGACAGAATTTCATTCTTATTTTCTGACAAAAGTAGGTCAAGAGTAGGTACATCCCTGTTGTCATCCACAGTTCACACTGATGGAAGGAAATCTGTTAGCATCTGTCCAAGACTCTGTTATTCTCACTTTCACCTCTTGCTTTCTGTTTCTTTGCAAAGAACAAAGTCTTAAATTTCTAATGTGGGGCTGTGTTTAGCAGGAATGTTAAAATCTGTTTCTTGGGGAGTTTATTCAGGAAAATAGGTGCATTTGTTACTCTACAAGAAATCTTTGTAAGGATAGCCTTATGATAAGAACAGTAGGAAATGTGAATGGAAAGCCATCTGGTCCATGCCATTACCCCTGAGGATAAGTCTGTGCAGACTGGAATGACTGCAGTGGAAACGGTGTGTTTCGAACAGTTTTGCTCAGTTGTTCCTCCATGTATCCTACTTGTTCCTTGACTGTAAGCCTAGGGTCCTGGTGGGAAATGGTGCTGGATGCATTACATCTTAGTGGTCATACCGCTGGTCAGTTCCTTCGATGAAATGTGAACAAACAAAAAATTAATATAATGCTTAGTTTATTGTTCTCTGGAGTTATGTATGGTGTACTGCATATGCCTCGAATCATACATTGTGAAAAGGTTCAAACATTATCTTCCACTCTCTTGTATAATCTAAGTCCTTCTCCCACAAGAGGGAGACATAAAATCAAAGGAGGAAAGCATCTGGTATGAGGAGACCCTAATTAGCAAGCAACTTTGCCGTTCCTGAGGGAATGAAACTCACAGAACGAGTAAATATCAATAGTGTGGGAACATTTGGTATGACAGAATGTTTTCGTGTAGAGGGGAGAGAAAGAGACTGTGTAAATGTGATTATAGGTTTTGAAGGAAGGCAAAATGTTTCTCAGCTAAATTCTGGCTGTGTTTATGTTCGCACATAATGTGGTGCAATTGGAGCAGACCTACCAAACAAAACACTTGATTTGCAAATCTGACTTCCAGGCTTGCATAGATTTAAGGAGGTGCTTTCCCTTGGAAGACCACTAGTCCAATCCCATCCCAGGATTTCAATACCACTAGTTCTCATTTCCATCAAAAAGGTGAATGCATGTGCTCCACTGTGGAAACCAAAGTGTGTTCAGTGAAGCAGAGATTTGCTGCAAAAACATATGACTTGTGAAATGAAACGCTACTGTAAATATACCTTCCTCCTCCTATTTTTGTAAGTCTTCATGCTAAAGATCGCTTGACATGTGAAATTTCATATGGAAACCCTTTCCAAACTCAGATTTTGTCTGAATTGTGTTTCCTAGTATGAAATCACAGGATTTTCCTAGAGAGAAAAGCAGTGAAGCTGGTAGTACTATACTAACAGAATCTTCTGTTGCTGAAATGCTCAAAACCCTCTGAAATGTATAAATTAATACAAGATCATTTTGTAGAAAAGGAGGGCAGAAGAGGTAAAGTCTAGTTTGTTTATTTGGGTATTATTTTTTTTTAATGGTGCTCACACAGGGAGCAGTGCTGACAATCTCCTGTAAAATAGAGCAGTCCTATATATCCATTTGTCTGCATAGATGGTCTCAAAACCAAGTTGTTATTGGTGGTCACTGATACATTCATCAGTTCCTGGGTTTTTTTCATTGTTACTGATATATTTTTCAGCTATATTCCACCTTCTTAGTATTATTGATTTGGTTCTTGCAGTCAGAGCTGTGCTGCTTGCTGCAACACTGTCTTCAGCTTCTGCTTCTGCCTGATTTTTTTCTGCGGGTTTGAAATGAAATCTGGCTGTTCATGTACAACCTTTATTTTCTTTTGTGAACAGCCTGTGCAGGAACTGCAGTAGCAGCAACCTAAGATTCTTAGTAGATCATCTAGAGCTTTTTAAAAAAAAAATAATTTTCCAACTTAAGGGCATTCTCATTAAGAATAAAATCAAAACTTAAACAGACAAATAAAACTTTCTAATGCAATAAAATTGTGAAAGATCTGCGGAAAAACTAGATTAAATGAGAATATTTATGTCGTCGTCTTACTTCATCTGTTGCTACATGAGAAAAGAACTAGGTTGTTCCACAACCCCATGAAAAAATAACAACAGAAGATTACTGGGAAGGTGAAGGTATTTTGTGTTTTGTTCTCCCTCCTTCAGTACTGTGTCTGCAAAAAGGATTAGCTCTACATAGTTGACACAAGCAGCAGTGGAGGAACAATCCTGATGGAACAGGAAAGAAACAAAAGTCAGAAACCATTTAAATGAGATTATTTGAGATCTGGTGTTCCAGGAAAAATAAAGTTTAACATAAAGCTAATTCAAAAAGGGAGGATGCAAGACAGGGGGAGGATGCATTCCTAGCTTAACTTAGATTTCTGGGAAAAGGCTGAAGCATGTATAATAAAAAAAAAAAAAAAAAAAAAAAAAAAAAAAAAAAAGGTAACAAAGAAATAACATGGATTTGTCCAAAAGAATACCCCAAAAGGATTTCATATGACCTAATTTCATCCTTTGACAGGGTAACAAGCCACAGGGCTAAGTATACATAGTAAACATGATTAAATACTGACTTTAAGGAGATTTTTGACATATTTTCACAAGCAAGTTGTACAGATATTGTCCATATGAAAGCCTCTAACTTTTTAGTTAATGAGATGCTAGTGATGCAAGCATCACTAATGTAGCAAAACCCACTCCAGGATGGAACTTTGTACTGGTGGAATACCCTGTGTGCAGCAGGATTGCTTATTTTTGCCTGAGTCCTTTCACCCTGTGACTTCAGTAAATGCATCCATGGGGTCAGTTACCAACCATCTTCAGCTGCTTGATTGGAGATGCTTATCTGGTGCTTTTCAATGTTTTCATAATGATTTACATGATACAGCTGAGAGTGTGCTGTGAAATCTGCTGGTGATATACAAGCCAGGAGATCCTGTCAACATGTTCAACAACATGACTTAGAAAAAAATTGGAGAAATGGCCTGAAATTAATGTAGTGCAATCCAGTAACATGTGAAGTACCACATGTGGAAGGGGCGAGGCTAGCTAAGAAGCAGAAAATGCTCTGGGACAGAAACACACTTCAGGCTGTGCTTGAGTTGGTCCCATCATCATATTGCACAAATATCAAGCATGCTACTGGTATGTTAAGGGGGAATGTCAAATGTATGGGAGATAACCATTCTATTCCAGTCAGCACTTCTGTGAGGCTTATTCTGGAGATATGCCCAGTTTTGGTGCTAGAAGGGGTCTGTTTGTAGCAATGTAGGAATGATGTGAAGAAAGACTGATGAAAGAACTAGTGTTCTGAAAAAGAAAAGCCTGAGAGGGAAGAAAAAAGTCTCCCTGTACTGAGAACAAAATCTTGTAGTTTAAGCTATATCACAGGATATCAGGAAAAAGCATGAGGAAAAATGTTCAAACCCTACAGACAACGAGTATGGAAATAGATTCCTAGTGAAAAATAGTTATAGGATTGGTTTAGGGATTTTTTTTTTTCCTGCCTGGAAGTGGGTGAAGTGCTTTCTGATCTCACGAGGTCTGAACGTATATCCGACTTTTCCTGAGATACCAGCTTGCCTGGGTGGAGGCCTCATAGAATCGAGAGCCAGAGGAATTTTGTGGAAGAAAAAATGGAAGCAAAATATGTTCAGCTTCCCAGGACTTTAATCTTTGAATAGAGAAAGACACAGGTGCAACCAAATGATAGGCAGTAACTGAAATGTGCCAGAATACAAGGGAATGCTGCGCTCTACCATCTGTTATATTAGTTACAATTCTCATTGCAGCATCCTTCAGGCCTCGCTCTTGCAAAGGATTTTGCCTGCCTACACACTCGTCTTGTATGCCAGCCTCAAGCTTTAAATTGTCTTTAAACTTTGAGACATGAAAGTTTTTTGTCACTTTGGTCTTTTATACGGCAAATCATTTTAGATATCATATGGCTTGTGGGGAAGTATTTGGATAGTATACAAACCTTTCAGATTAAAAGGTTCTTGTAGGATGCTTGTTGTTGCAATGTCTTCCTTCTCTGTTCTAAATTGATGTCTCAGGTATGTACTATAAATTTAATTTTCTAATCACTGACATTTATGAATATGGGATTAATGTTTCCTAATTCTAGTAATTTAGAGGTTTAGGTATTTAACCTAAACTGCTCTAGCTTCTCCCCTGAGTGGTGGATGGCAATAGGTGCCTTTGGATAAGGATTTAGTGGTTAATATGTAAGGAAAGGATTTGTGTCTGGAAAGAAAGGGGAGTAAAAGCTCTGATTACAAAAGAATGGTAAATCGTGACTTGTCTTTGATGTGGAGTCTGTTTTTTATTAACTAGCCATTAGGTAAATTTTGTGGTGTATTGGTTTGTTAGTTTTGGAATACGTTTTGTTTAAAAAGATGAAAAAACAACTGAGGAACTTTGTAACGCAATTTTGTTTTGACTTAGTCGTACATATATTTTAAAGATATTATGACTTATAAGACATAATTAAGTCGTCATTATTACTGTGATGTGAATGCAAATGGAACTGTATTGAAGAGTGTATTTTGTTGTGGGATTGTGTATACAACATATAATTGAGTCATTACTGTGTAAAGAAGCCAGCCCGAGGATAAAGTAATGTCAAAAAAAAGCTTTTTAGGTTCTCTTTCCCCCATGTTACCTTATGACATCTGCAGTTTAATCTTTTTCTCTGCTACATGAGAGTCCGGAAGAGTTCATCTGACTTCTGTATGTAGAAGTTGCAGAAGATGAAGCCCATCCCTAGAGTTATGTTTCTATTTGCATGCAAATATTTTGCATATTATTTAAGGAATAAACTAAACCATGCTAGGCCTTTACTTTGCATAGTGTATAATGTACTTACCATGGTCTCCGGTAGTCAGCAGTGTCGATGAAGTTTACTGGGAATTAGTGTGATGCAGCTTTGTAACTGAAATCTGGCTTTTAGCTGCTCCTCTTGTAAATCACAAAAATCATATATGTATAAAATTTGGCTGTCTATGGGAAGAAGCATTTATTTAATTCATTTTTGCCTGGTAAAGATATTAATAGTTCTTGGATTATCTTACATATATGTCTTAGTAAGTTTTACTTGCAAATTTTGGTTGTGGAATAGTGGTTTGCATTTTTGCCTTTGGAAGTAAACCCTTTTGGGAAGTCATAGCTGGAAATACGCAAGATATTTCTCATAAGACACTTTTAATATGCTTTTCTCTTAATGAAATACATCTTAGCTTCATATATACTTTCTGGCTTTTTTATTAATGATTTCTGTGATGAAATGGATGGAAGAGTTTGGACTCTTGCAGTCCAAGACCTAATGTCACTATGAAAAATGTCTGTAACTGTTGGAAGTGATTTGGACCAACTTCCTATTCCCTTTTGAAGGCTGCCATCTTGTGTTCTGAAACCAAAATTTCCATTACCATTATCTCTCTCACTAGCCCCTGTAGTAATGAAAATGGCTATTAAATTGTGAACACAGTGTTGATAAATGCTACAGTATTTACGCTAATGTGTAGATAGACAGATATATACAGTCATTCTTTTGTCTTAAAGCAATGTGATCCTAATAATATTTGAAGAATTTTTATTCTGAAACCCATTGCTGGTTATTGAGAAGGCAACTGGTATGAAGAGCTTTGCAGCAGACTTTTGATACTAAAAGATCATTTTCCTGTAGATTTTACATGAGATTGCTAGCAATATTTTTCTTGTAAAGCTCTTACTTGGACATAAGCTAAGAGTGAGGTATGCTGGATTTGTTATTAAAGAACACATTTGGGGGCTACCTCTTCTAACTTGCTTCACGAAATTGCCTTTAAAAATTTTTAAATTAAAACTAAAAATTCAAATTTCACCAAGGGTCTTTTATTTTATCATTTTAGACTTGCTTCTAATTTTTTGGCTAATTTTGTCTTCTGCAATATTTTCTTGTGTGAACAGTTAAATAAGCAAGCACAAAGGTTATCTCACTTTTACTAGTAGATTATCGAAGTTGGATCTTTCAGAGCTTTCAAGGTCATGGGGGAACCATAATGAGGACCCAGATGTAAGAATGAAGTAGATTCGTATTTTCTGCAATTTAGTGGTAAAGGTGATGAGCAGTCTGGTTTAATTTATAGCATGAAGTGAGTTACATTTAGAGCAGTTTTAACATCAGGGAAAATGTCTGGGGGAATTTTCAGTGTCTCATATATACAAAAAAGAATTTTGGAGCTGGACTTCTGAAAGTTGAAGTGAACAGGAAGGTTTTGGTTTTTTGCAGACATCAAAATTGATTTACTTTGTTGTTCTTTATAATAGTAGTATGTTTTCCTAGTCTCTTTACAGAGTGAGTTAAGCAAAACTTTGCTGAGATATCTACTGCCTATCTTTCTGAAAGGAAACTCAAAGTGATATTTGGAAATTAATTTCAAAGTGATATTTTCTCCACCCATCAATATGTAAGGACTCTGAATTATTTTTGATTCATGTATGAGGAAAAAAGAAAGTAAATGTGATACACTCAGTGAAGAGGTGTTGGAATTGTTCTTTATTTATTCATCCATGCTCATGATACATTTATAATTTTAACAGAGCTGCTCCAGTGTATGATGTACTATGGCACTTGCTTATTATGTAAAGTCTTTCATGTTTATTTTTAGCACAAATGTACGTCGGTCTGAATGTGAAAACATATTTAAAATTATGGTCTGTATTCTCAATCATTAAATAAATTAAACCTGCTTGAAGCAATCAACAGCAAGTAACAGAAAAGGAAGGCATTTCAATTGTGAAACCATTAGGAAGCATGTGAGACTGCTCACATGCAAATTTAAACTGATCACTGAAATATGAATAAAACATAACTAAAAACCAGTTAGAAAAGATACTGTTTCTAGAACTAGTATATAGACTCTACAGTTGCTCTCAGGGTAATCGGTGCAGTTGCTGAAGCTCATTGAAAAGAAAGAAGGAGAAAACTGCTCACAATGCAAATTTGTGTATATCCCTAATCCAGCAAAGCAAAATAGATTGAGAAAGTCAAGTGAAATGCACTATCCTTTATTAAAAACAACAACAACAAAAATACCCAAGCACCAAAACCAGGGAAATTAATATCTCGCATGGTTTGTGTTCTAGAGAAGACTCTACCATTGAAGGTCTGCATGTTACTGTGTAGCTGCAGATCCCAACTAGCCAGGTGAAATCCAGGATGTTTGTGTTTATCCAAACATAGCAACTGTCAAGTCTAGATAAGAAAACTAGAGCTTGAAGTGCTGAAAAAATCAGTAGCTTGATGCTGTGTAAAAAGAAGACACAATTATAGACACAAACACAGAAAAACTTGAAATTGGGTACTTTCCTACCACACCATCAGATATTGTTGTATGCATTAAAGGTTCAAATCTGTTATCATCAAAAGTACTATCAAAACAAAAAAATCCTCAGGCTTGCTGTTATGCTGGCAGTCCTAGCACATGGAAGAAAATTGCAATCGTGTATCACTCTTTAAGACAGTGCTAAAGGAGAAGTTGCCACAAGGTGTCATCTTCAGATGTCAGGGGAAGGGATGGATGACATTGTAATTAATTTAAGACTACTATTGGGCTGCTTCAAATTGGTTAAGCCAGTGCCTTATTAAAGCAGAGAGCAGTGCGTGGGGCTTTCCAAAGAAACAAGAGAAACCAAGTAGTAGTCTGGAAAAATAAAAACTGCTCTGAAGGCTGTTGGCTTCCATTAATTCCATTTGGATAAATCCAGAAATGTATTTTCTGCTGGGAAAAAGATTCTTACTACCAGCCAAACATATCTAACAAGTCTGTCTCTAAATGACTGGAAATATGTTACAGTCGAGATACTACAGAAAGAACTGGACCAAGGGTATGGTTAACATTTTTCTCAAGTTCAGTAGTAGAAACATCACTTTCCTTTCTTTGGATTAGCTAAAATTCAAGAATTGTTCAACTGACTGAACTGACTGAATCCTTATCCTTGTCCAAAACCTAGAAAAAAGCTATTCTTCCTTTCAGTGAGTAGCAGTTTTTTCTCAGCCAAAGAAAAGACATCTTATCTGCAATATCAGTTCCTTCATCTTTTTTTTTTTTTTTCAGCAGGAAAGAGATATAGTAATTTCACTGTGAAAAGTCTTCAATTTTGTAGGTAGAGAACAAGGGAAAAAGGCAAAAATTAAACCAAATTCAGGCTATTACTTGATGCAGCAGGAAAGAGTTATGCCTTAAATGTTGTTTCAACAGACACGTTAAATTACCTGGCCTAATAATAAAAAGAAGTAGATTTCATTATTTCAGTGCAAATCAAAAGCATCAAAATGAAATCTTGTAATATTCCTTTCCTGGGGAAAAAAAATGTGTCTAAAATCTCCCATAGGGTCTGTGATGAACTCTCCTCAGCTTGCTACACCGAAAAGATTTAAGTATGATTCAGCAATTTTTGCTTAAAGAAACAAAGTTTTGGTTACTTTTTCTGAACTTTAGAAGTTCAGAAATTTCCCACAGACTTTCTTTGTGAATTTACCCCATGTGGTACATGAGGTTGCTGTGGCAGGAGCAAAAGGAGAGGGATGGAGACACAAAGCTACAGCACTCTGGAGTTTCCCTATTAACGTGCTGTAGGTAAGCAGAAGTGTGTTATAAGTAAGAGTTGGGTAAACTGGTGAGCACCCATTTCTGCTCACTCCAAGGCTGCTGGTAATCCGTTGATTTCAGGAATAACATATGCACACACGTGGCTATGGGACTAAAGAAGGCAAATGTCCCATGTAAGCAAGATCTTTTAGAGAGCAAGCATGTTGCCTTAGTTCAACCATTTAGCAAGTGACTGTCTCCAAGTTACTCTGCATCTCTTGAATACCTGTTAGTGGTAGTAACAACTTGAAAAGAAAAGGAAAATTAAAATACCTCCTGAGATGACTTTCTGCCTGAGGGCAAGAAATGCTTTGATGGGATTGCACTGCTGGTTCCTTCTCTGTAGCATCCTGGTTGTTCTTTGTAGCATCCTGCTTTTCCTCTGTGTTGTGTACAGAGAACATATCCTACATGAACTGTAGGCCTGAAGATTTGTCTGACAGAGCTTTCCATCTGTGGGACTGCATGCTCAAAGGTGCATCACACTGTAATTTTGCTGTAAGACTGGTACATGGGGATGTCCCACCTGCCATGAACTGGCTGATGATATGTTTTAAAAATTCAGCTCATTCTTTTTTATTATTTTTTTTTTTTCCCCCAACAAGATATAAACTGCAACTATTTTTGTAGCTTTTAAGAGATTTTAATGTGGAAATGAGTAGCACTAAAACCACCCATAATTTTTACAGCATTGAAGGCTTTTCACAATGTTGTGTAAGCTTCTGCCAGTGAGACCCTGCATGTAATTGGCACTTGTTCTGCAAATGCAACTGAACGCTGGCAGCAGAGGATTCAGCTGGTTATAGGCTTTCACCAGTATCTTGGGAATTTGCAAAGCCAGTGAAATTATCAGGTGTTCTTTCTGCCATCCTGTGGCAGTATTGATATACTGCAAAGGGCTGATCTTGTCAAGTTGTGCTTAAACATGGACTACAGTGTGGTGCTGGGGCTGTAATGAATCCTTTTGAATGGACTTCTTGTTGTTCCTGGTATATATTTATATATGACACGTGTACACAAAGGTGTGATAGGAACAATATCGTTTGATTTTTTATTTTTTTTTTTTTTCCCTCAGATATGCTATTTAGCATACCCTGCAGCTAGCTGCAATTGTTACTTGTTAGTGAGCAGTGATGTTTATTGTGCTTCCTATGAGAAAAATGCAAAGGGCATTTCTTCTGAAAACTGCTCTTTGAAAAATTATATGCTCTTGAGATATTTCTTGAATAAAACCAAGTTATATGAACTATTAATGTTAAATTAAAAAAACAAACAAAACACACAACTGGCTACTATTTAATACACTTAGAACTAACTAGTCTTTAGCTTTTACTTAAAAAAGAATAATTTAAATGGAATTTCTGGAAAGAAATTCTCTTTGGTTTTGTATTTCCGGATAAGTCAGCATTACTGTTTATTAAAGTGTTTTCATCTTTCTCTTCTGGAATGCCTAACTTCTATAAATTATCTTCGTGACAGCTAGATAACATTTGAATTTTTAATGACAATATGCCTCAAATTAGACCTCAGAACTTAAATTTCTTAATGTCTCTGTGGAATAAACCCCACACATATATAATGCAAACATGAGATGCATATGATTTTGTTCCTCAATTACTGTTTTCTTAAAGAGATTTGTATGAGTTGAAATTGTATGAATGGAAGAGCTGGAGCAGAGAGAAAGTGTTTGTGTCAGGCACTATTAATATAAATTTAAGTAGATTAGTGAACAATCTGAATACAAAAAACCTTTTTATCTCCATCATTAAAAACTAATTTTACCTTTATAAAAAGCTGATAATTATACCTCTGTTTATTGATAATGATGTTTTATTCTGTGGCTGTGTATACACTTTGCTGCTCTCCCAGGAGAAGTGTTCAGCTTTCTGAGGGAAAGGGTGGGGTTGCACACACTAAATACTAAAATAGATTTGTAATATAAACTTAGAGAGGTCATTCCATGTTCTTTGGCCCAGAGACTGTGTGACATGTATGATACATGGATGCTACTTCAGGAGTTCATATACTGTAGATTGGTTTCGTTTTATGCGGCATGGACAGGTCTTCATTCTGGTGTACTTGGCACAGCCATTTCAGATTGTTCCAGGTGTGGTTTCCTGAATGCCTTTGGTTTTCTGAGTCTCTTTATGTCACTTGGATTACATAATTTCTAAATGGAAAATTTATATCAAAAGGGTTTTCCAGTCCATAAGAAATACTAAGCTTTGCAGTTTTGTTAACCACATTACCTATTTACTACAGGGGCATGATGAAACTATAGAGACAGAGCAATTGTGAATCAATGCATATTCTGGGTGTATAATAGAAGCGGTAAAATACAAACAAAACAAAACTGTGATTAAATTTATTCCTTCATTCTGTATTCCTAATATTTAGCTATTTGCTTTTTGACCTATCCATGTTTTAATTCGGCATTTGACCCTCTATTTTTTAACATTCACTACAAAACTCAATCATTTAGGAACAAATCTAGTATTTGAGGCCTAGGCACCTATATATGTTTATACCTTAGTATATTCATCCTGTTTGTTTGAGGTAAGTCAAAAGTAACTTTCTGTTTGGTGGATACAAACATTATTTCTATTTTTAGCAGGGTCATTCTGGAAGAGTGAATTGTTTCTCTAGTTTATGTAACCCATGACCTGTTCATAGTTCAAACATGCATATATGTGCATTGGGCTTTATGTAACAGTGTGTATTGTACAGCAGAGGGAGTATTTTGTCAGGAATCGAGAAGGCTATTTGTCACTCTGTCACTGAGTACTTGGCACATCACCAGCTTTAGCAAGATATAGTATATCTTTTTATCAGAAACAATCAGGCACTACCATGTTAAACAGTATACAGGTGCAGAGATTGGATGGGATAAGCCTTGAGTTACTAAAACCTTTCATTTTGTCAGCTTGTACAGAATAGATATTTCTGAATATTTCTGAAAATGGAGTGGAAAATGGATATGCATGTTAAAGATGAAATTTTCAGTTACTATCAGTATTTATCTTTTCTATAGACAGGGATTTTAAAATGTTCTTTATGTATTAATTAGTTTTGAACCAGATTTCTCACCTTTCTCTTCCCTAAATCAGTATTTCCTAATGTCCTTTTACGCTCTTTATGAATTTTATGCCTCCGTGTGTAAATTTGTAATAGTCCAATACCTAGTGAACTTTATGGCATTTGCCACTCTTCTGCTGGAGTTAAAATGCTGTATTTTGAGCACTGGTAAGGGTCTAAGCTGCAGCAAGAGATGTGGGCAATGCTCTGAATATTCTTCCATTCACGGTTGAAAACAAAAACATTTTAAAAAGATTTACAACAGGATGAACAGGATGAGCAGAAGGAAGAAGTAGGACCAAATCAATCCCATTATTCTTATGTCTTATTACCATGTTGCCCAGGATTTGAAATTTTGAACAAGTATCTTTTGTACAAGGCAGGTATTAAGTAAACCCCCAAAAGAACTCTTTGCTTACGCTATTACAGAAGAAGTGTTCATTTACAGCTTTGTAACCACAAAGGTAAATTGACTTTAAACTGATGATGTCTTTCTGCTTTGTCCCTGTGCTCCCCTCATCAAAACTGATTGTTTAATTCTATTGGAATTCTAGGCAACAAACTGTCATTGCAGCTTTGTTTTTTTTTTGGTGGGTTTATTTTTGGTGGGTTTTTTTGTTTGTTTGTCTGTTGTCGTTTTGTGGGGTTTTTTTGTTTTGTTTTGGGGTTGTTATTTTTTTCTTTTCCATTTTCATTAGAAGCTACTATTTGTACTTTCAAATCTTTCTACTGGTAATAACTGCCAGTTAGAAAAGAAAGTGGATACAGTATGCTAATGGCTTAAAACGTTAACTTACTTTTCTGTTATTTCACATTTCCTGTTAGAGTTTCTTCTGAAAACTAGGTTTATTTTTATTTGGCATCACAACAAGAACTGGACAAAACCCCTGTCCTTAATGGAAGACTCTTGGCAATTCAGTCTTACCACAGGATTGCCAGCAACGCAGGGCTCAAATCCTAGCAGTTTATTAAGTCTTTATTCTTATATATTAGACTACTTGTTAGAAATGCATTGAAACAAGATGCATTCAGTTCTGTGGTGATGCAAGAGATCTCACCATGCCTTTTTACTTCCAAGGTATTTTTTTCCTAGATAGCTGAATTAAAGATACAAAGAAAATGTCTCAATTGAATAAATAGGAAGCTTTATGGCTGACTCACAAAAAAATTGTTGACTCCTCTGTGTATTTTATGTAAAAGCATTGGTTTTCCTACTGAATGTCAAACAGTCCCTTCTTCCCTATCCAATGCAGACCGCTATTGCCTGGTTAAATCCACCATTTGCTTAAGTCTTGTCTGCAACTGCGCCTGGACTTGGGACTTAGCATGATTCCAGGGCAGCTGCCTCTGGTCCCAGCTCACTTCTCATTTATATTTGGGCTCTGTAAGGCCTCTTGTTGACACAGTTTTGCTATCAGCTTTTGCATCTGAAACAACAAACTCCTAAGCCTTGAAACTTGTGGTAAGATATCCGAGGTTTCTCAGTTAACTGTGCTCAATACTCCATCAATTTACATTTTAACAGTTTTGAGACCCGCCTTGCCAACAGAATAAGAAACCTTTTGTTTTGCACTAGCTTTTACTCAAAGCTGGGTTTTAAGAAAAACAGCAGAACTCTGGACCTTCTCTCTAGCCTTTATTTACCTTTGTTTTTGTTTCTTTAGGGTCTACCGAGTGTGGCATGTGCCTAGTGATATGACTGTAGCTACCCTGTCCTGGGATATTCATTCCCCTCAGTTCAACTTCTCTCTGTGGCACAACTGTTGGTCTAGTGGTGGAATTTCCCATTTAAACTAAGGTCTTGGTGCACAGACATGTTAATCCTTCATTTTGATGGCCTTGATAGATGAAGTGAGACAGTGCAGTGCATCATGCTGCTGTCTCAGAATAGTACATCCATTTCTCATGATTTTGTTTACAATTTTCAATACTGCGTGGGGCAGAGATCCTTGAGCTACTGCTGAATAATCTAGCTCCAGAACCCAGAAACAGCAGAGTGGTATCAGTATGGTGCTGTACTGGGAATAATTAGCCTTGCTTGAGAGGCAGGCCTAATTAGCCCATGCACAATGTTGTTCTAACAAGGTTATATTCTCTCTGAGACCTCAGCTAATGTCCCGGCATGGTGCTGTATAAATGGGCTAGTTTGGCTAGCTCTGACACAGTGTTGCAACACCCTGGGTAAACATGCATTTGAAAGGATAAGTGAGGTTCCAGAAAGAACTTTTATTTTTTTTTGGTTGCTTACCATTTGCAAGGGTATTGTATGTGTATCTGTGGGGTACTATTCTGTCATCCTTGCTCAACTAGGAGCATCCTGCTGAAATCAGTGGAGCCACTTGCTCAGAATTCACTCCAAAAAAAAAGAGCTGTGTCATTCAATATCTTTTTAGACTTATGAAAATGTTATTAATTGTAGAAATATTTATAAAAATGACTGGCTTATAATCATGTAAGTTATCAGATCTCTATTAACATACCTCAGTGACAGCAACAGACTTTACTTCTCTTTGTTAATTCTGTCAAAATGTTAGACAGATGTGGTTTAGCCAATTAAGAAACTTCCATTATTTTTTCTTGTGCCAAGTTGAAAAGTATTGCTGCTGACCTACTCTCAGTGCAGCCTGTCTTTCATCATTGTTTTCAGTTTTTAGTCCTGTGGAGTCCTCCTGTTCTCCATAACTTTCTGGCACAGACTTGTAGAAAATATGTCTGCTTAAGTGCCTACTGATTATGGGATTAATTTGTGCTTCTTTTTCAGCATTGTCAAGGCTGATTCAGTTTCAACTTTGATTTTGTAATTTTTTTCCCCTCTGTTGCTAATACATGTGTCTAAAATATTTAAAAGTAGTCCCAAAGCATGTGAAATGAAGTGCCCTGAAAGATGTGATGACCCAAGTAATCCCCAGATATTTACCTTGTGAATTTCTAAAGCTTTAATTGGGCAAAGTGAGACATTTGGTACTGGAATGCTGCTATGCCCTAAGGCTGAAAGCTTCCTGAGCTGCGAACAGCACAGGCACAGCACCAGCCTGAGCGCTGGGCACCGTCCAGGTTGTGGGTGCTTAGTTTCCCACCAAGCTGTCTATCGATTGCCACTCAGATAATTGACTCTGAGACTAACGCCAGCAAAATGACTTCAGAAGGGTAGGGAGGAAGGAAATACTTTTCTGTACCTTTGTCAGACTCTGAATTCACCTCATGGACAACAGCATAAAACCTGTGACTTCCACTGAAGTGCTGATTGCACTGGGCCAGTCCAGTCACCTTCTCTCACAAGTGTGGAAGTGACACTGCTGCTGGCCCCACTGCTGCAGGCTAGGAGAACCTGGGGGTCTTTTTTGACTGCTGTAAAAAGTAGCTCCTTGCATTGGATGCACAGAGTAGTTGCATCCCTACAAAAGTTGGTCTGGTATAAAGAATGAACTTGGATTTTATGTGAGGTTGAGCGCAGCTAGGAGGCCGTTAAGAAAAGAATGTGACAATGCCTCAACATGGCAGAGTCTGAGATGTGGGGGCTGATTTTATAATAGAGCACTACAGATAGAATCATAGAGTGTTTGCAATGAAGAATTGATGAGTCATGGGAAAGTAAAGCACAAAGTGGAAGTGATCATGACATAAACCTTGTCCTGACTTTGTGTCTCAATTTAAGAATTTTGAGTTTATCAATTAGGAATGCACTAGTTTGTCAAATGGAATATTTTTTTCCCTTAATAATTTTTTGTAAGGTCATCTGAGAAGAATTTTATAAGCTAAAGTTTTAGACAGTAAAATGGAAACTCACTGTGACTGCATATCCATGACTGGAATACAAATACTGAAGGCGGACTTATGCTGTGAGACTGGCTTTTAAAGAATATAGTACTCCAGTGTACAGTACTACTTATGTTGAATGATATGATCTCTTTGGTGGTGTGCGAAAATGTTTACCTACTCTTAAACTATTAATAGGAAAAACTGATTCTTTGTTCTCCACTGTAATTCTTGCTTTAATGCTTGAGGAATTTTATAAAATACTGGTATAAAATATAATCCTTTGTGCCTAGATATAATAGGGAAGGCATGAAATACCTCATCACATAGTGAGCATAGTTTCAATCTTTGGGTTTCTCTTATTACACCTATTGCATATTTTGATGTTGTTCTTTCATTGCATATTTGTATAAATTTTTACTGGTTTCACTGGGGATCACTGAAAGGAAGAAATGTGGACTCTGAAGCACAAAAAACATTGCTTCTGTTCAATATGGCTCTCTATTCTTATTCAAGTGTGGTTTCTTTCCTTACATCCAAAGTTTTTTTTATATGTCTTTTATCTCAAATACTTAAACCCTTCTGAAATTTTCTTTCATTCTTTTCTTGGTCTATTTGATTATGTTTTATGTCTGTTTTCAAGGATAATTTTCATCTAAAAAAAGCCATGGTGTCTTAGTATGAAACATGATTTATTTATTTTATTGTTGATAATATAATTTGTGAATTCAGTCACAGACCGAGTGCACCTTGCCAGAATATTAATTTCCTACAAACATGAGAATGAATAGTGAGATGTACTGTACATTTTGATCATGAGTTTAAGCGAATTCAGTTTACTGCAGAATGGAATATTGCTCCGCAATTGTAATTTTGTTTCTGTTGATTAGCATACTTAAACCTAGAAGGAACCTTTTTACAGAAAAAAATCTGGAGAAGGTACTGGGGAGACATTTCAAGGTTGGGGGAAAGAGGGAATCTGCACAGTAATTTTCTTATGTGGGAACCATGCATGTTAAATATTTCAAAAGCAAATTAGATCAAACATATCACTATACTTTTGATCTGCTTCAAAGGCTTCAGACATTTTTGTCATAGCATTTTGGTCGTTTCTGGTGTTGTTGATGTCTTGACTTTTAACAGAAACAAAACAACCCCCCAAATATTTCTATTTCTAAGCAGAATACATAACTGAAGACTATGGCAGTGCTGACACCTATCCTATGGAACAAATACATTTACTTTTTAAGTAAAAGCAACCTAATTGATCCACAGTGTCCCTTCAACTGCATTGCAAAGTTAATGTGGACATTTATTCACTGAGCGTCCCAGCATCTTCATTGTCTAGGTACTGAAACATCAGTTTGATGGTTTTTAAAATGTAGTCTTTCTAGGAAGATGAAGGTTAGTGTTCACACGGCAGGTAAAGGGTTTAGACTGCAGTGTACAATATGTAGTGAGTCTGCACATAACCACATTCTGACTATATCTCCCAGTATCCGAACAGAAATGTTATATTGATTTGATGTCCTATCATGTGATGAAAGGCTTGGTGCTGAGGTTCCATGAGAGCTAAGTGAGAACATGGGTGTGTATCAGTTAACCGGGAGAAGAAATTTACCCAGCAGAGTGCCATGCAAAGAACTGTCTTTACTGAAACAAGGATCTACTGAGCTGTAGAAATCTGAGGTAGGTAAGTTCCAGATAAAAATATAATACTAACAAATTGTGGGTGACCTGATTGTGCTCATCTGTAATTCTGTCACCAAGAAATCGGGACAAGCTCCTCATACAAATACTTGTAGGTCACTCTGCTCACACAGAAGTTCTCAATCCACTGCAGACATTGGGCAGTTGTGGTTATGCTCCAAAACCTCCAGGCTGTACAGGACATTATTCTTCTACAGGCCCGCTCTGTCAAATGACCATAGGTTATCTTCAGCAGAATACACTGTCCCATTCTCAGGTAGGGTATAGAGGTATTTTGCCATGTGGTCCTTGTGTGTCTAAACCTAACACTGCTTCCTTTCAAAGGGATGCTTGGATTAACATTATTTTCTGCAAAAGATCGTAATTCTTGGGGACAAGCTAAAATTCAGCTCAGAGAAACACAGTAGCCAGAGGCTGTTTCTAGATGATTTTAAGGTGGAAGTTGTTAACTGAATTGGTGGAGAAAACTTCTGAATTGTAGTGAAGATGAAAAGACATTCCCAGTAGTTCACTGAGTTAGGTAGCTGGTGGCAGTAGCCTCAGAATAATTCATAAAAGCCTTTGCAATTTGGACAGTTATGTGTAGAACTGGAGTGGATATTAGCAGAATGTAGATGTGCATTGTGGATACTTTCACCAAGCTAAGACTAAACTGGATGTATTTAGCTCTAAGGTTAGTCTTACAAGTAAAAGTCTTACTTAGAAAATCACATATGTGTCTGGTAATTGGAAGAGAAAAGGGAGTCAGCCAGGATGTGGGAATCATGGAAATAGATTAAGAACTATAGTGATCAACTTCAAAATTCAACTAAATTATTATAGTTTCAACTCCCCTGCTTTCTCCTTTGTATCCTCATTTTCTTTGTGCTTTTTGCTTTTGGAGCAGGCTCAAAGGAAATGTGTCAAACTCATGGCAACACTGGTCTGGTGTATCTCAGCCAGCTGAAGAGAAGCAGCTCCCCGAAACTTCCATCTTGCCAAACATTTTGAACTACTTCTGTTCTGGACATAGTAACAAAACTTCAGAAACCAAGAAAAAAAACCTACCAGCCATATCTTTTGAGCCTTGCCCAATGCTTTTGGTTTTTGAACTGTTAATGATTTCTCCAGTGAAAGTTTCCTTTTACCCAGGAAATGTCTGTAAATAAGTAGTATATACAGAAGAATAGTCATATGGAGAAAGCCCGTTCTTTGTGTCAGTCAGTGTATGCTGCAATTTTTTAATGATGAAATTCTAAATGTTAATCTAAATTAATATATCAGACCTTCAGTAGTTTTGGTATCTACTCTTAAGCCTCGGCTAAAGAAACTGAAAACTAGCATGGGTTCTCTGAGGAGCACTTTTAAATTGTATATTCTTACTTTGATTTGATCTACAGGAATACTTTTATAAATAATATATGTATTACATAGATATAAAAATAGGTAATTTTATAAAGTATATAGCAAGAAGGGTGGTCTCATGGTGGGATGAAGGAACGTGTCATAATTAATCTCAAATTTGTCACATTACTTAATACCTTAAAAATTTTAAAAGTTCCACAGTCTGGTGTTCTCCATTTTTCAACCAGAGAATTAATTGAACTGACAAGGTATGAGGAAAGCGTTATAAATCTTTTTCTAATGAACCTACATGTCTGAAGCTTAGACCAAAAGTTATAAGCAGTTTTAATACAAGTTAGGTTTGACTTCATGTTGGCAATGAATTCATTAATATTCTGTTGCAGTCACTTCTTTTAAAGTTGATATTTTGCATATAATATATATGTATAGATCACAAGGATAACTATGCCATGCCAATCTTTGAGCTCTGTACAGGAGTACATAAAAAACTGCAAGGCAGTAGAGCAAATCTTTGGCAGAATGGTTAGCTAGTAGAATTCCAACAAGAATTAATTTCCTTTCTTCTTCAAATGGTATTTTATGTACACTCACCACAAATATTCAGTCTCGGGCTTTTTTTTTTTTTTCTTTCCCCTCAGAAAGGGTGATTCTAGCATTTTTACCTGTAAAGTTTAGACATGTTTTGAAATAAAGCATCCCAGGCAGACATGATTAGTACTTTTTTTCTTCTTTTCTGTGAATAGCAGATGTCATAAATTACTGGCCATACTTGAGTCAGTTGTCATCAGTTTGACTAACACTATGTAGTTATATGAAAATGTTTGCAGCTACTGAATGAAACCAGCTTGTTTTCTTACCATAAGGATTTTGAGGAAAATAGAGAAAGATAACTGTATCACTAGTGAGCTGTTGGCTTTGTATGGAATTAATTACTGCTTTTTAAATATAAAATATGGCTCTTTTATGCCAAAGTCCTTTGAATGCCAACAGTCAGAAAATTCCATTTATGATTCAAAAACTGTGTTGTTTCACTGCTGATGTCTACTGGAAGCTATATCCCCACTTGAATTCAAGTAGTGAAATGGCAAATTTAATTTGTGCAAGAAAGAGACATATTAGATTTTACACTTGTGTCCTCAAAGCGTTTTTTTTTCATGGCATTATGTGAAATGAATAAAACTGTGCAGAATTTAGTATTTTATTTGGGATAGAGGAGGATGAAAGAAAAGTGATGGAAATCTATTAAATATTCAGCAACACTCTAAGTGTATGCTAAATTCTTGGTGAATTCTTGACAGTGGAAGTACATAGCTGCACAGCTGTATTTGGTTTTAGAAAGCTAGGATTTTTCTTGAACATTTTATTGTATCTATAGAGGAGAGTTATGGCATCCTGCTTTTCATCCCGAATCGTAATATAGATTTAGAGTTTTGGGAGCATATTCTGCTCGATCTTGCCCATATTGTCTCTATATTCCCTCAGTGAAAATACTCTGCAAGTAAAAGACTGCATAGGGTTGTCTTTACCATGTTGTCTACTTGGAGTGGCTGAAGAAATGCAGATGTGTTATCCCATATGCTTCATGAAACCATTAACAGCTAAGAAGCCCCTAACCTTAATACATTTTCCAAACAGCAATTTAAAGAATAGTCAGAGGGGAGCAGGAGGATTAATTCAGGTGAACATTTGTATCTAGCACTGCAGAAAATGCAGGGTTATTTTCAGGGGTGGGGGGTGGGAATCTCTGTAACACCACACCAGTTTACTACCAATAAAGAAAAGTCAAAAGCAAGATGTAACTTCATGGACAGAAAAGTCAAGGGCAAAATATAAAACTTCTGCTCAGATCTTTTCTCTTACCATTTAAATTTTCTTTCTTAACTTAGCTTCTGTGATCTGAAAACTTTTCTATTTCTTCTGCCTTTTTCATGATTCCTGGGGTGGCTTTTCTCAAGGTACTTAGGCTGGCATGATGAGACGTGCTGCTTCTTGTTGGAAATAGTTCATTATTTTTGTGCATATTAATCATACAGTGTCTGTGTGTACTAGTCCTTACTCTTATTTTTTGTTGTTTGTCTTCCCATTCCTTTTTCTCACCCTTACTGCTCATTGGGGAAAACCAGAAATTACAAAACTGTGGGGTTTTTTAATTATTTTCTATCTTATAAAATTATTTAATTATTGGAAATTAACAAGTGCCTAACATTGCCTATTGGAAAGTGAATTGATTCACTGACAACATAGTAAACACTTCATGAGTGAGATGAAGAATGCACAGAAAAAGAAGAGCGTTTGGATTTATTTTCATCAGGTTACAATAATGACACTTCTCTCTGAGCTACCATGCCTTTCATTAAGTGTGGTTTAAATCTAGGAGAATTATTTTGATCCTCACAGAGATGTCCTAATTACCAGAGCTTAATTCTGATAATTAAGGTCAAACTCATTAACACAAGGAAAAAAAGAAGAAAAAAATAAAAAAATAAAAAATGCAACTGAATGCTGCTTAAACTCCAAAATTTAGTTTCTAAAATTCTTCTACTGCACACCCATATACAGTGTTACGAAAGTTGATCACATTTCCTCCATGCTTTCTCCCTGATAATATAGTTTGGGGTGAATAACGTAACAATTTCTTCATTAAACTAACTAAAAAGCCAGTCTCTATCAAAGCAGTTTTTTGTATGCTGTGCTACTGTGACTGTTTAGTGTCAAGACCAAAACCCAGAAGCATTTCAGTACTGAGTATTGTTCAGCTCTCAGATCCCACAGTCACATTGAATGTGAACACTACTCTTCTGTGAGTGAGTTTGGTTTGAGGGCTGGTACTATAACTGCTAGTTGTCAATGTCTAAAATTCTCAGGAGAGGAAATTGTAGTAAACAATGTAAAGTCAAATAGATGCCCTGGGTGCTTTGCTGTAATGAATATCGAGAAGAAACATAGTTAAACAGTTCCCAAATCCACTTTATGCGCTGGTGACCTGCTTTCTTCCTCCAAGATGTTTACTTACTAGGCATACACCATGGTCTGAATTCATTTCCCTGCCAACATAAATAAAGCTGCAAAGTCTATTTAAATTAAATAGGTAACAATAATGATATTTCTTTGTTTCAAAACCACAGAGAGTTTTAGAAATTGATTTTTTTATATTGCTGGCTTCCAGACCGGTTTAGTAGATCTATAATCTTAAATATAAAAACTACTTTTTTTTTTTTTCCTTCAAATATTTGTATATTGTTGATGAAACTAAGGCGTTTGCCCTTTTGAAAGATGATCAGGTGTGTAAATCCAGTTACCTAACACAAATGTTAGCAGATGTGTATGTTGATACCAGTTGGGCTGCAAGAAAATATCTTTTAGACAGAGAATTTTTATGTTAATATTAGAGTTCTGGTTTTCACATGGAGACATTTAACATATTGCCATAGGTCATATTTGTTCTCCATGTCTACTTATATAAATACAAATAGCTTCTTACCCTTTAGGATGATGTCACGAGTGATATTTATTATCTAACATTTGGAAGGGACTTATTTTGGGCATGAGTGGGAGAAAGAATTGCAGTTTTCTGCCCTGGGGCTTCATACCTGAAAGTTGTTGAGAATCAGTGGACCAGATTCCCAAAAGCACTTATTCATGTGACCAGACCTGTGCTTATGCAAGTCTACATTTAAACAGCTATTTGAACATAAGCATCTGCTGGGTGTCTCTTTGTGCTCAGTGAATAGTAACTTTTCCATATTTATTTTTATTTTCATCAGTCTGCGTACACTGCACATCATATCCACACCCTATGCTGAATATGTAATTATTCATTTACTCTTAAGTGTTTCAATGCCAATCACTACTGTACTATTTACATTTTTCAACAATATTAATGAGTTCACTCAATGGGGAGAAGCGATATTTCACCAATTGGGAAACGAGACCAGGGAGAATAAGGCTGAAACTGTCCACACTAAGCACGTACAAAGAAATTTTTTTTCAGTCCCTGAGGCTTATTAGGTACAATACATGAGAATGGGTTTCCGCAAAAGCAACTCTTGGAGTTGAGAATGATCATTTGCCATATTCTAATCTCTCTACAAAGTGTAGAATTATTGTATTTGTTTTATGTGTTTTTTAAAGGTATTTGAGATGCACAGGGAACTGAAATGCTAAATCAGTTGCTTGTGTGACAATTTCCCTGTAAGGGCTGCAAGTGGACCTAGTAGTACTGCTGAATATGATAGTGGACTGAACAGCGATGACAGCAATGTGCTGTAGGAAGCATTCCCCGGCATGTGCTGGACCAGCAACCCTGTCACATCAGAAAGGAGCTCCACATGGAGGATTTGGCCATCCAGGTCTTAGGTCATACAGACTGCCTGGTGCCTTGGCTGGGGCTGGAAGTGATGTTGGCCTTCCCAGTGAGAGATGCTTGAGACGCTGAGCTGCATAGACACCATGCAAAGGAGCTCTAGGAGACAGGAGACAGCGTGCAGCCTATGGAGATGAGCAAGAGTTTTTGCAGAGACTGTGCAGGGCAAAAGCCCACACCCTACAAGGCAGGGAAGGAGGGATGGTTAGAGGGATAGCTGCACCTTAGGAGTTTCCAGCCTCTGCTCATTAGGATGGGGAAGCTTGGAATTAATGGTTGAACTAGATGATCTTCAAGGTCTTTTCCAACCTTGATGATTTTGTGAAATTCTGTGGAAACTTGTGATTTCCATGAGGAGGGAGGCTCTTTATCTATTTGCAGAGGCCCTCACAGAATAGTTACAGGGCTATGGTAACAGGTGAAGGGGAGCCAGTTCCCTCTGGGGAGACATCAGCTGAGCCTGAACCACTTAAAGGCACCAACAGGAAACGAATTCTTTCTTGTCATCTCTAGGATCCTCAAAGTGTGGTTCAGTGAGTGTGGTTCTGGGACACCCCACAGGCTGTGTGCAGTCTGCAGGGAGCTAACAGTCTGTATTCATCTGAGTTTGAAATTTTGCATTCTTGCTCCTGCCTTACCAGTGCGGGCTGTGGTGTTAGAGGAGAAACGCTGCTTTAGGAAACAGAAAAGGTATGGTCAAGAGTCATCCTCACACAGGTCACTTGACAGATCTGCTTCATTTAGTGTCTCTGTTCACTCCCTCTCTGTTAATAACCTGGACCTCTATGTTATTTGAAAACAAATTCCACATTTCTTCCTTTCTAGTAAACTTTTCAGTTTGAACTGTACCCACTTATGACACAAAATATATAACAGATGATTTTGAAATGCATGCAACTAACCTCATGACTGAGCTTTGTAATTCTATTGAGGTCCTTTCTTTGCCTTGCTGATTACTTTTTGAGATATCTTTGAAGTGTCAAGAGTTCATTTATCCATTGTGCAAACGAGATGCATCGTAATTTCATTGTTCTTATTACTGATACTTATCTAAGATGTTTTCAATCAAAATAACAGATTCAACATCCTTTATCCTGAAGAATAGGCAATATTTTCTTCAAATGCTGCATGTATTCATAAAGTATACTAACATTGCAGGACTGTTGCATTCTCTTAGAAAGTCATCTGTGGCAAGTGACTTTTATTTTTATTACACATACACATTGTCTCAATTGCTTAAAGTTTTGATAATTCCTAGATCCTGAAAACATTGTTTTTCCTTCTGTGTTGTCTTATAGATCTATGTTTTTCCAGTTTTTCTGACATCAGTGTTACTGCAAGTATTCTTTCTCATTTTTTGTTGTTGAATAAAATGTTGCTGGGTGGTGAATCCATGCTTAATTCATACTGTGCTGTAACTTAACAGCATTATTATGAACTAGTGCCCAGCTTTAAAAGCTTTCTCATTCTGATATTACTTCTTACTAGTTTGTTTTTGAGTGTTAACAGTTATATGTCTAGCCATAAACATTGCTGCAATCTGGTTGAGCTCAACCATTAAACTTTAGCTCATTTATCACATCTCCTGTTCAGTGTCCAGCAAAAATAGTTTTACTATGTATAATCACCTATTGGTAGCACTTATGATTGATTCAGCATGGCACTTCCTCTTAGTAACATGGCGTGAATAACCACAGAGAGGAATGCAAGAGTAAACACCATGTGTGAATGGAATACCCAAAAGCACCTCAGAAGATGTTTCCTGAAAAAAATGGTAGTGCTAAAGCAGAAATTAAAACTAACAGAGTTTATTTAACAGGACTATCAGCTGGTTTAAATGGTAACCAGGCAGTTACCCAGAGATTTTTGGGAGTTTTTTAAAAAAAAAGAAAGAAAAAAGAAGTAGCTTTAAAAAAAAAAAAGTGTAAGAGAAACATGAGAACTTACTGCTGTGGGGAAAGAAACGGGGCCAGAGCAGCATCAAAACGAGGTTTGCCAGTGCTGAGTGCTGCTCCATCAGCATCACAGTCTGCATCCAGGATGGTGTACCCTTGTCCAATGGACGCTGTGGGTATCCACCACTACTGGGGCCCACCTTGGGGATTCATACCTTGTTCTTGGAGATCTTATTCACTGCCTGCAAATTATTCAACTGAATAAAGCAGGACAGGTATGCACAGAGCTGGAGCCCCCACATCTCCCAGAAGAGGTGCTTGTAAATGGGAACCTGCACCCCAGAAGAGGGAGATCCTTGTACACTGCCTGTGAGTAGGTTGTGCGTATTTAGGCAACTGTGTGAATGAGGCCATGGTGTTTAGAAATTTTTGGAGTTAGCAGTGGAAGAGTGTTTAGAAAGTTGTAAGCATTTGCTATCATTTTGTATGTGCTTGGTATTGTGATTTATCTGTTGTTTTTGTCGATATTGATCCTGAATGCATAGCTCACTGATTGGTAGTTAATTATGTACCATTAATATATCAATAAACCACTTCAACCCTGATTTCATTTAAACCATGTGACTTGGCAAGTTTTTCCCACTGCCAACACTGTATGTAAAATTGAGGCAAAGAAAGATAATATCTCCAGAAAATACATAATGAATGCCTCCTTTATTTAGCACATTATTTTAAGTCATGTGGTGTTTTTAGCATGGTGGCTCAGGTTAGTCTGTTGTGACAGCAACATGGGCTTTGTTCCTCAACTGATCCTGTTGTTTTGGTATGCGTGGTTGGCTCCGATAACTCCTTCATTGTGGCTATTTTCATAAAACCAATGTAAAAGAGCCATAATCTTTTTTCCATTTAGAAGTTTTGATCTTTAATCAAAAGCATCATCTTTCATAGTGTTTTAGCATTTGTTGTCTTGTGCTTCAACCAAATTTCCATTAAATATTCAAGCGCCTCTCTGAATTGGAAAGCGCACCTGGGAACACACTATTCTGATCACTCCATGTTGATAGCCATAATCACTTTCTGTAACATCTCAGTCTAAGCTGTAGCTCTGGTAATCACTGTCTATGTTTTGTTTGAAACTAGCCAATTTAAACAAAAATAAAAATCCTATTGATATTTCTAGTACCTGGCGATAGATTTTTACCAGATGAATTATAGTGCTCCACACCCATCATATCTGTGTCTGTATCTAATTTGCATATCTTATGTTAAAAAAATTGAAAAGTGTTTTGTCAGTCAAGCTTTATATATAAAGGCCAAAGAACCAGGAAGGCATTCAAACAGTATTTACTCTCTGACTATATGCACTATTTTCAAATATCCAGAGGTTAGAATTACAGAATTAATTGCTATTTTGAACTTTTACTGCTGTTAGTAGCACTGTGCTTTGTGTGTCAGCTATGTAACTCTCATTTGTGCCGTGAACAACTTCTCTGGTAGGGTGGTGTTCAGAGATCCCTCTGAGACAGTGTTGCGTAGAGAACTGCATCATTAAATTTGTCAGTTCTGGCTCTAAACAAGTGCCTTGAAAATGAATTCGACTCTAGGATAAGAAAATGCTTTTAGATATGTAATTCCTAAGGACTCTTTCTGCAGGTGAGCCAAGCTAAGAGCATTGACACATGCATGTTTTGCTGTCTCTAGTTAATGTCTTGTAAAGGATGAGAATATGGGAATCTTAATATTCATTGTTAGTGATAAATTATACCCATTATATAATTTCAATAAAGTGTTTCAACTTATATAAAACCTCATTCAGAAAATACTGGAATAATTTTTAGTTGATAAAAGGCTAATGTTGCTCATCTGCAGGTTGAGACTTCAAATTGAACTAATGAATTAGAGGTTTAAGATCTGGGAGAAGCAGGGTTCAATCCTTGTTAGAAGTACATCTATAAAAGAAAAAAAAAAAAAAAACAAAACCCAAACACCTCAGAACAGTTGTTGAAAAAGTTTTAAAGACCAAAATATTTAGAATTAAATATTGAGGGTTAAAATATTATTCAGAGGTAAACTGGACTTGTACCAGTGTAGGTGCTGTGATTTTGCTTAATGTTTGCATAAAGTTGCATGTTATTTTAAAAACTGAGAACAATACATGCAGGTGAAGTTTTTGTCAGCAGGGTGCTTCTGCTACTGCAAACCTTCAGATTTGATTTAATAGCAGCCTGCCCAGAAAATCAGCTTCGCTCTGGATGGTGTAACTTTGGCATGTACTAAGAAAAAGTCTGCCGTGTTTAATTTTATGACCTCAACAGGCTATTTCTTGTGCATCAGCAGATTAATCTATAATCAGGAGCACTTAGAAGTTTTTTCCATTATTGGGTGTTTTGTGTCCACTGTAGTGACTGCTCTGTTCTTACACTCCACATCACAAATTCAGCACAACCTTTTATACTAATTGGCAAAATGATCCAGAGCTTCACAGGTTATAGAAGCAGAAGTGCCCTTCAGTGACACCAGGAATAAATTCAGGCTCGAGGCAGGCTGCTGGATATTGTACAAAGAGGGCTTTCTTCAGCTCTGTAGAAAGCTGGAAGTTTGTAGTCAGTCTGCCCAATAATTTCTGAAACATTTCACGAAGTTGCAGCTTGTGCACACTGCCATGCAGACTTGGAAGATGGTTTCTGGGGACTGCACAGAGAAGCCTGAGTGTTGATAGATGTTGTATTCATCTTGGCAGGAGCTATTCAAACTTAGTTATTTGTACAAACTACGAACATTTTCCATAAAGCTAATAAATGGTTGTTATGGCTCAATGCAGATGGCATCAATACCTGATTTTAGGCTTGTGAAATGCATATATGTATTTCCATAGATAACATTTCTCAGAGTTTAACAAACTATTAGAAAGAGCATTATGGAGGATTTGTATGCTGTGTACATATTTCTGAGACCTGAAGTCTGCCCTTGGGGAATTGACACTGCTACTGCTCAAAGGAGAAGCTATCAAGGGAAAAAATATTGAAAATCCAAACATGAGCAAATAAGAGATGTTTTATTTCCCCTTCCCCCCCTTCCATTTGCAAAAGATTGGAAAATAACTGATATTGCAACCATAGTGGCAGAAGCCACTGAGAAGAAAAAAAGGATCTGAGAAAAAGCAAGTAATATTAGTGCTTTGCTTTGTATTATATCTTCATCCTAACCTTCCGGAATTACAGTTATATCGTGGCTCTGACAATGGCAGGGTTGGTTTTTTTGTTAGATTAGTGTTATTTCTCTTTCAGTAGTTACAGGCTATAAATTGCATATCTTTGCAAATTTTCTGTAAGGTACTGCCAGAGCAACTAGAAATATATTTTTATATTGCATATAATTGCTGTTATTTTAGATTTCCTCACCCTATAACCTGACTAGATTCTAGATCCCATATGTGAATATTTCTTATATTTAGAGATTCATTCTCTAGAATGTAGACAAAGAACATGCAAAAAAAGAATCATTTACTCCATATTCAATTAGGTGAGATCTTTGAATTTTCATGAGAACATTTCTCTCCATTTCAGATATTATATCAAAAGGCCTTGGTCCTGTGCATTTGTCATTTGGTCAATACAGTGTATTTCTCATTCAGAATCTTTGTGTGTTGAGAACTTATACATTTGTGTAACAATGTACAGATTGTTTTGATCATAATTACTTGGTGGTTTGCAATATTACAGCAATGCGATCAAAGCATATATTTTCCTGAGGTATAGCTATTGCTGCAAGAGGTGTACAATAAAAGAGTTTTGTGGCAGGACCTTGGCGTTTCTTGCCATACATAGCAATATTCCTTATTGTCATCCCTTAGTCATGGTTTGCTGCTCACCAATTTGGAATTAGTTCCTCCCTGAAAGACATGATTCAGCAACTACAGGTAGGAATCTGTATGATGTTTTGTTGGTTTTAAAGGGCCTTTGCGCAAATGCAGGAGTTTATCAGCACAATCTAATTAGAAGATTTAGGACATAAGAAGAAAAGTCAGATGTCTGACATAGAAAGAAAGTACCCAAGAAAAGGAACTATGATTGGAGTAATTTTAAGCAGATTTCTTATTGGTTTAGTTACTGAAAACTTTTTGGTCTTTTTGCTGGCAACTTTGTCAGCTTCCATGTTAAATAACCCTCCAGTACTCTGTTCCTATTGCACCCTGAAGACTGAAACCCAGTGTGAATAAATAAATGGCAAGTCAGATGGTATCTCTTTTAATCCAGGGCGCTAGAAATAGAGACATGACTTTTAATGCAGGCGCAGGCACAGCCCCTGGCCATAAAGGCTATATCAACTCCTGCTGCTTTTTTTCTCCCCCTGCCCTTCTTTCCCATGAATAAAGTCATGATAGAAATTGTGCCACAGCTACATATTCATTTGGGTGATTTGTCCTCTTTTGGCTACTACTGAGTAATTCTGGGATGCAGATAGAAAGCTAAATGAATGTTGCTAACCTATGTTATACCACAAGCTAAGAAAATATGTTGCAAAATGTTGCTAAGGAATTCACTATTGTTGCGGACCTTAAAGTTATTAGAAGTCAAATGATAAATATTTAGTTACTATATATTTTACAGTGATGGGCTCAGACTCATTAAAATCTTCACAAGCACCTCAAATCTATGTTTAAAAATATACAACATGGAGATCTGATATCTGTCATCTTTATAGGTCAGTATCTCTCTTGCCTGGTGGATATTTGCAGTGTCCAGTTTAGCAGGCCCAACAGTAAGCTGATTTAAAAGCTTTTCATATTTACATGTAGATAGTAGCTGCTGATGCTGAACTGATATTTCCAAAACTGCTGTCATTTGAATGTTAGCCTGCATTATGGTAAAGGTACTTAGTATTTGTAGCTATGCTACAAAATAATGTATATATGCAATACAGTATGTATGTTTGTATAGACAATATTCTATCTCATTACTACATATATAAATGTTGTATGTGAACATTACTGTGGCAGATGTGTTGGAAAGGTTAAGCCTGCTTGTAAGGCTTACATATAAATATTTTGATTCTGAATATATCATAGCGTTATAGGGAGAGCACACAGGGATCTGATGAGTGTATAGAGTATGGTGGTATCCTTGCTAAAGTCTCAAATTGCTTCTTGAGATTTCTGGAACTGAAATAACCAGTTACTATTTCGAATGCCAAACAACTACACAGGCAACATCCAGAAGGCCAGACATTAGAAAATCCCTTTTATCCAAGAAAGCACCCTTTGATTCTTAGAAGTCTTAGCTCACTGACATTACTGCTAGTGGAATCAGAGATGGAGCTGGGCCGCTGTTGAAAAACAGATTGAAAGGACTCTAACAGGAAGAAAATAAAATGCTTATCTTCCAGGCGGGCAATGGAGTCTTTTCTTTTTCTGTTGCCCGTCTCCATTTTGTTTGTAGGTATGGAAATTTTGAGGAACTAGATGGTAGTTAAGGTGAGTGCATGTGTTGCTGTTCAGGGCACCATGTCCTTTGCTTGACTTTGTGACTGGTCGACTGTAATTGTGATCTGATCTTGAGCTGCAGCTGGTTTTCCAAGATCTTTCCTTTCCAAGGGTAATGGAGTCTGAATTCCCCGCAGCACTGCTGTTCCGCTTTCACTGGCCCCTTGGCAGCAGTGCTGTGCACGTAATGAATTTAGGGTCAAATTTCAAACTCCTTATTAAACTAGACTACACTGGTTGCATTGCATTGTGTGTAGTTAGCTGGAGAAAAAAGTTTTTATAAGCTCTTGCTTTAATATTTGTCTTTCTTGGTATGAGGTCCCAATCCTCTCTGTGACTGACAGTTTTCAGGTCCCAGTCTTTTTCTGCATTTTGCGATCTGAATCTGAGGTGCACACACAGAAGTGCATACAGTATATTCACATATCTGATGAAAATAGATTTTTAAGTTAATTAGCAGATGGCTTTTCAGTTCCTCTGGAGCGCCTGATTTAACAACTTTGCATTCATGTGAGTGATCCCATTGACTTCAGTGGGAGTCTGTATGAAAGGCTGTACGCTCAGGAGCCTTTTGCCAGCAGCTGGCAGAGCTTAGAAGGGTATTTCCTCCAGTCTTTTCTGCAGATATGAGAATAAAAAGATATCTGTATCCAAGACGCAATGCACTAGAAATCTCTACACCTTCCTAAGCTCCATGTCTCTGTCAGCCTATTGTCTGCTGTTAAGAATGAGGCTGCTGGCATTAGAGAAGCACAAAAAAGCAGCATAACACTTGTGGGCTCTACCAGCGGTCGACCTGTGAATTAGGGCAAGATGTTGACTCAGGTATCTTTTTCTTTTTCCTCTTTAGAAGCCCCAGGCCACCTTTGGGAGCGCTGTCTATATACTATTAAGCAGTAAAAGCATATGTTAATAGCATCTTACTTTTTGATCCTCAGCGAGATTGACAAGTTCCATCTGGCATATGCAGTAGTGCTATAGTGTGGGAGAAATTAGAAATAGAAAGGCAGGGGAAGGGAATGGCTTCTTTAGAGTTACAGTCCTTGCATTCCAAGACCTGCTGAAGTGGCCATCCTGCTCTTCGTGGGCTCTGGCCAAGCCAGAGAAGCGTCTGCCCAATCTTACAGAATCGCTCCTCTCTTTCAACATCACAGGCACAATGCTGCCTGTGTCAGAGCCAGAGGCAAACTTAAATAGCTGTAGATACATAAAGGAACAAAGTGAAGGAGTCTTTTGAAGTCCAGAAACCACTTTGAATAATTTAGGGATCTTTCTTATCATCCTACTGTTTTCGTTGTCAGTTTACATGTACAGATTCAGTGGCTTAGTTTGTGAGAGAGATGGCAGAGTTGGGTGAATGAAACAGCTCAAGTTTGGTTTTGTCTGTAGTTCATTTTGCACAGCCTTTTTTTCCCCCCTATTGGAAATAACCAGCTGCTTCTGAAGATTTTAGGTATTTAAGAATTATGAACAGCACTTAAAATTTGGTTGGGTTTTTTTGTTTTGTTTTTTTGTTTTTTCTGAATGTGTTTATTGTAATGGTGCTGAGCTCTAGGCAAGTAAGTTTATGACTATAGATTTGCGCTTTGCAGTTTCACTCAAATGCCTCATTTTTTTGCAAAATACCTTTACTTACAGGGTGTATTTTGTACTTAAAATTATTAATCTTGTCTTTTACTGAACAAAGCGAGAATGCTTTTGAAAAAAGGTACACAGAGTTTTGAAATATTCATGAAGGTCTAAAAATGACTACTGACTTTTGTTTACTATAGATTGCATTGACTTTCATGGAGACAAGAATTGGCTTTTAAAAGAGAAACCCAAATCCCTCCGAACGCTTCATTTTGGGAGGGAGGGGGAGAACCAACACTGTCTGATGATTTGTTTTCATGAGATGTCTGCATTAGCTCTCAAATTACAGAGCTGATTCGATGGAAAATTGCAAGAGGCTGCTCATTTGTGACTGACCCTGCCATCTAACAAGAAGATAGACCTTAGGCATAATTGGGTTGATGCTGATTTGATCGCACACACACACACAAAAAAGCTTAAAATAAGTCTTAGATCTGTAGGAGCAAGGCAATGCTCCATCTTTAAACTGCCCCTTTTGTTGGTTGTCACAGGATTTTGCTCCACTGGATGACTGCTTATTGGAAATTATAAGCATCCTTCAGTGGATTGAGGGTAAAGTTATTTTTATTGATGCTTTCTGCAACTATGTTTCATCTATATGTTTGGAGAAAGAAGTATTTCCCCAACATCCTACCCAAAGAAATGCCATGTACCTTACACTCGAGTGGAAGCAGTGAAGCTAGTGAGATTAGGCTCCCTGAAAACTCGTCACTGACACATTTAAGGCAGCCTTGCATTAAGAAAAGGTAAAATATCCAAATTGGGTAATGAAGGCAACATGAGTCTTGAATAGTTTATGGGGAATTGATATTATGGATTTGTTTCATTTTGCACTGGAAATCCAAGAATGCATGAGACCATGAAAAGGGAGTTTGTCTGGAAATGCAGTGCTTATTTCACTGTATATCTGTATACATCTTGGAAAACAGACCTACATATTCTATGCTACTGCACATATATGAAGGCAGCCAGCGTAATCTAGGGTGTCTGGAAGATTTGTGGGGGCAGGGGTGGTTTACAAAGCAGAGAATGCTTGAGGACAGGGAAAACTGTGAGATGTGCTAAGATGTGCTAATTCAGCACATCTCCAAGAGTCTTCACTGCTTCTGTGGAGTATGGCCAGCCAATTAAACTGCCTCCACTCAGCCACCAGATCTTGCTCAGACGCCCATGTAGATGCAGAGGATTGTAATTTGCAAGTGTCTACACAGGTGAAAATTTTATCAAAAGACCGTGATGCTTAAGGATTTCATGCTTCCAAAAAGGTTCTTAATTATTTGGGAAGCTCAGTACTTGCAGTGGGCTTGCAGAAAGACATTTTGCTTGTGGTTGAGAATATTTTGCTCAGAGATCTAAACAGCTATTATTCTAAGTCCTTATATATTGCAATGGGAAAGCTTTTTTTAGGCTCATTCTCACAACATTCCAAGTGATGCCACAAAAAAGTTTCAACTACATTTTGTCATAGTTGCAGCAAGCATTGCTGTGTTTGTGACAGACTCCTCCCTTTGATAAGGGAGTAAATTTGCATGGCTGAGTTAAGCTCTCTGAAAATAAGGGCTTACAATGAATAAAACACCAATGTACTGTACCCCTTTAATTACCATAGTTCTAAGACAGCATAGTTATAACATGTAATTAAATTTCATTGTATAAATGGAACATGGGCTGTGGTAGGCACATCTTTCATCTTTTGATGTATAATGACATTCAAAATATTCTCTAGTACTCAGTTGATAAACAACTTGAAGAGTCAGGGTCTACAGAGTAGCTTGTTTGATTTTAAATTTGTAAGATTGGCACGTGGTCTCTTTTGACGATACTGCATTCTGATGTGATCCATTTATCTAATGTCATTAACAGTACATGCTGAATGTACAATTAAGCTTGAAACTGTCAATGTCAGTGGCTGTTAAAAAAGGGTTGATAAAAATGAGAAGAGGAACCGCTGTTTTGTAATAAGCATCTGTGTTGCTTTTAAGTCAAGAAAAAAAAAAATCAATGAATTTCAATATATTGCTGTCTTCATTGCCAATGTAATTCAATAAATATGTTAATTCACTTTTCTGAACAGTGAAGAGAGTTGAGAGCTTTTTGTGTCATTTATTTTTGTCACTTCTGTTTTTCATGGGGTTTTGGTTTTAGTTAGACTTCCAGCTTAAGTCTAGTAACAAAAATGCTGTTCAATTTAAGTAGAGAGGAAATACTCTCTCTCTCAGATGTTTAACAAACTGTGGGATTTTTTCTTTATTTGTTTGTTCTCTTTGAAATAGCAAGCCAGCAAAGAATGAATGTATGTTTTTATCATTAGCAATTCTCTTCCTGCTAGAACTAAAAAGGAACACTTTGAGGTTCAACAAACAATACAATTGTCAGTCCACATGCAAATTCCAGTGCAGAAATTTCTTCCCGACCATATAGCTTGTCTTTACCATGAAACATGATAGACTTCATATATTTTAATCATATTTTGGAATTTACATGTTCTGTACTTGCATGTATGAAATGTGAAACAATTTTTTTAAGAACTCTCACGTACTACCATTATTTGGTAGCGAATTATAGAAATTGGTGTGAGAAATACCTGTATTTATATCTCTCTATAAGGGTTATGTAGTTTTGTAATAGTTACATCTGTTTTCTAAAGAATTAAAATATTGTTAAGTGCAACCATATAGGAGATGGACAGAAATTAAACTTTGCTGTTGTGGTTTCCAGAAAAACTACTAGGTATGCAAGTACTGGAAAGGAGATGCCTACTTGTGAGTGTACAGAGCTGCAAGCTCTTGTGTGTATTGCCAACCACTCAGTTGCTGTAATTTGGAAGAGACTAAGAGGTGGTTGCTAATGAGTGGGAAAGACTGCCTGTGTTAGAAGCATGGACTGTTCTTAGGGTCATCAATGTATCAGACCTTTCTTACAGCCTGTAAAATCTGTTGAGAGACACTATTGTTATTGCATCAGATCTGATACTTCTCACTTAATGCTTTTCTGATTAATCTTCTAAATAAGAGCCAAGAAACTTAATATAATTATCAGAATATATATATATATATATATACATACATATATGTATATGTATATTTTTTCTTTTGTCCAGTTAACAGCTGTGGCTGCTCAGACCATGTGTTACCAAAATATCCACCTGGAAGTAGTGCTTCAAAACGTGGCCTTGTAAATGGACAGGAGATATACTAACAAAGTTTCAGTTCATAAATTTACCCCTTACCAGTTAATATTCCAAGTAGTAGAGTAGCAACAGATTTACCAGCTGAACCACTTTCATGCAGACTAAAGTTTTCAAAGGAGACAATCCTATGGCTCTGTTAATACTTTGCCTTGATTTTTATAAGATTGATGTTAACCAAGATGAGTAATCATTAGCAAGAACAAACATTGCTATAACTAAAATAAAACCCATTTAAGGGACTTGATGCTGAATAGTCTCCATCACAGTTTCCTGAAAGAACTGGCACACAAAATGGTGGTTCTGGCAGCAAGTATTGTAAACACAGTAACACACAAGTGGAGAAAAGATGGTATTGCTTATATTTAAGAGACAGAGAGTGTGAGTCAGGCAAATTCAAGCCTGTAAATCTGATCTGACTTAAATGGGAAGAAGACTGTATAAATCTACCCAAGATGCATCATACCAGTGGCCTGGAAAAGTTTTCTTTGTTTTGTCCTGTTGTATTTTTGAAGAATTAACTTTTTAGACAGGAATTGGTGACAGGGGTATCAACTGGAGTTCAGTAAAGCACTTGGTCTGTATATGAAACTTTTATTTAAATTTCAGAGTACAGAGACTATGAAAGGATTTGTGAAGTGAATACAATGTCTTAATAGAATATGGCAATGGGTAGTATTGATGAAAGAAATACTTGGACTGAGCTTTGTAAAAGAATTTCTGAAGAATTGATTTTGTAAAAGATCTTGCTTTATATTTTTATTACTGACTTTAGGACAAATATTAAGGTACTTATGACAGAAAGCTGAGCTACTTTCTTGATAAAAAGGAGAGGAATATTACATTGAAAAGAACACGTAGCTCTGAGAACTAGAATGATAGAGAGTCATATGAACAGTACAAAGTGTAAGGTCATAGAGTTGAGGACTAAAAACTCAACTATTGGAACATTCGCAGTTGGAAATGGCAGAGGAAGCGAAGGACCTGAATGTATTATTCAACTGTGGGATGACTATGCATCCCTACTATGATTTTATCATGAAAGACCATGGACCATTTTAGTATGCATCTACCTAGACACATGGAGGCAGATAAGCAAGTAGCAGTTTATATAGCCTTGACAAGAGATAACCTGGAATATTTATACAGGCATTTTCTTTCAAATGTATTGAAGAAGATTTAGTTGAAACTAGAGTGTGTGCAGAAAAAAAGCTGGTGATAAGATTAGAGAATGAAGTCTCTCATCAGTGAGGAAACCAGAGGAGGACACCCTATTTAGCCTTGCAGATTAAGCCAGAGAGATGATACCTGATATGCAGATGATACCTGATGATGCAGCTGATATCTGTAAGTATGTTATTGCTAAAATACCAGGGAGAGAAAAGAGCTATTTAAGATAAAGGCTAATATTAGTATTAGAACTGATAGGTACTAATGAGTCATGGGTAGGTTCAGAATTAGATTTAGAGGATCCTTCCAGGACTTTGGCTCTGGAGCCCACCTTTCAGGTAGGAACTTTGAAGGAAAAAGTGCAAAATGTCTTGAAGATTAAGTTTGACATATTGTTATCAAGGGAATTGTGTGATGTGCAACATATATTAGAGGAAGTTAGTTTCATTTTTTCTTATCCTATACTTGGCATTAAACTCACTTCCTATACTGTCTATTACACAAAACTGCACTTCTGTTAATGGTCACACATGCTTGTGAGATGCACAGGTATTTCAAGAAAAAAAAATCATAAGAGAATCAATATGCACTGATGTTTATGCTGTGTGCTTAAAAATATGTGGCTATATGGGCTATAAAAATAACCAGGGCCCACTGTCTGGCCCTGCATCTGAGCAGCATAGAGTGTTCTATCTATGGTTGTCTTGTGGACAGATATGAAGTCTTCTGTAAGTGCATCTTGAAATGTAGCTTGTGAACTATCCACGTAGTTAGTGTGGAAGAGTATTAGCTGGGACAAAACCATGCCAAAGATCTTTCTAACATGTTCCCGATGCAGGCCAAATGCCAGTGCCAGGAGGGTTCAGTAGTGTGGTTTAGTTTACCAGGTCATACGAAGCTGTTGGGCTCTCTCTTAGACTGTGACTATGGCTTGATGAGCACATGAAATATAAATTGTATTACTCTGTGTTATTTCCAATATAAAGCAATAGATCAAATATTAATCTACTGTAGAAAGAATAAAGAATTTTTTTAAAAAAAGTTTGGTAAAATGCTACTGAATAATATTTTCTCAGAAACTGTGGATTTCTGAAAGGTTTTCACTGTTTATGCTTGATTCCACTTTACTAAACAAAAGAAAATCAATAACATACTGAACAGTAAGATTTTTTTAAGAGGTTGCTTATTTAAAAAAAACCATGGCTTTAAAAGTTGAATTTTGTTAACATACATAGTAAATTTAGAATCTCTGTGTTTAGATATGTAATTTGAGAATTTTTCTCATCTTGAATACAGGCTTAGAAAGTATTAGGCTTATTTCTTACAAATAATACAGGTTTTAATTCCTTTTTCTGTTTTACCAGTTACTTCAGGCTTTATCTTCTTTGTATTCATTTTCAAATAAGCACCTTTGACCTTCTCCCTTATATCCCCTATGTTTGACAGAAGCTGTTTGTAACCATTCATAAGCCAACTTAAAGCTGTCCTTCAGATTCCTTCTTGAAATTCTCCTCCGTGAAGCATACAAAGTATGTTCAGGGAACTGGACTGTGTTTAGTATTGCTTGTCATTCTGCCTGGTATTGCCAAGCTCTTACTTTGTGTGTCCGTATCTGAATGCCATAAATACTCTTTTACGAATGTAATCTCTTTGAGGGAGAGTTTTTTTAAATGTTATTTTATTTTGTATATGTATATAATATTAAAGTATAATCTATATATACACATATTAAACAGTTATATGTGAATTTATAGATAGGGATGGATTTTTTGTTGTGTTTGCATTTCAGACATAGTCCATGAAAAAGTATTGAGGATGCTAGGTGCTACTGTGATATCAAGAATTAAAACTACTGGTATAAAAGTCATGCTGGAAGACTTGTGGATCCTATAGCACATGTTCATTTCCTCTGGCTCTTGATGCAATTTAATATATGCCTGGTACCTTCAAGGACAGTACTGTATGCAAATTTTTGATTTTGCGTATAGTATGATCCATCTGTGACTTCTGTTTGTTTTATTTTAATTCTGAATTTAACCACCATAATATGACATTTACCCATTCCCTGAAATGGATGCACTGATGGCCATTATTAAATGTCTCATGTTAAACAAAACTGTGGAGCTCATTTTTAGCTGTTATTTTTTCTATAACAGGTTATAAATTTTTACAATTATTTGAAAGTGATACAATTAGTTGAAGGAATGTCCTCATGTTCTGTATTTCACTATCACTTATAGTATCAAATG
The DNA here is from genome assembly GCF_003259725.1 of Athene cunicularia. NCBI lineage: Eukaryota > Metazoa > Chordata > Aves > Strigiformes > Strigidae > Athene > Athene cunicularia. Next base: position 42,838,115 of record NW_020799095.1, read on the forward strand.
CTCAGACCAATGGATCCTGTTAAATCAAGAATAAACACTTGATACATAAGTATATTGCATCCAACTGATTCAGCTGTAGCAGGTACTTCTCTCTGAAGTGATTTAAAAATTAACTATTAGAAATTGACTATGTACAAATCACAGAAAACCAGTTCTGTTTTTTCTAAGAATGAGAATAAGACTTGAAAATGTATTTGAATATACTTAAATAACTATATTTAGGAACACCCTGCTTAATGCTAGGAAATTAACAGTCGTTTTATTCATTTGGAATAGAAATGCCTTCAACCTTTTAGGGAAAGCAAGAGCAAATTACAGCCAAATTTTCATTTCACAAGTCATCTTCATCCAGAATAAGCCAGGGCCCCAAGGTCAATTCTTCAATTTGGTATCCTATTTCCATAATGTTATTCTGCAGTGTACTTTCATTATTACTGGAGCAGTGCTCGCCTTCCTATTAGTTTTATAAATGGCTATGTTAATGCCTTTTTGCAGACAAAACCACCTTTTGTTAATATCCCAGTGGATTTCTTAAGGATTAAAATATATTTTTAAGCAGCCAGTGCTTCTATTTGTATTTTTTCCTTGATGATTAGTCCTTGTCACCTGTCCAAAAGTGGCATTGTTCAAACACAGATCAATGCAGTTTTTAAGAAGATATGTCGAGTGATTGGCTTGACTGACAGAAAAAAATAATTAGAAGCTGAAAATTCTAAGAGTATTTGTAAAATTTAGTTGCAATGCAACAGTAGGGGGAAAAAAAAAGGGGGTGGGGAAAAAATTTATTCTGGCCAGGGAATAGCCTTTTGTTAAGGTGTGGAGTTTGACAGATAAAAACTGTTTCCTTTGTCTTTGTTGTTAATAGTGATAAGGTACCAGTTCAGCTCAGCTGGAGTATGGCTGTTACCCCTAAAAACTTGCCAATTTTCTTTTAGATAATTAGATACTTACTTCTACAGTTGTAATATATACAGAAATTATTATATTAAATATCCAAAACAAAAATGTATGGAAGATGTCTGCAGTATTCAACAGTGTACATCCTTGCTAGGATTTGTGTTTACTGCACAGTCAAGTATTGAGTAAAAAGTTTTCCTCAGACCTTAGATAGAGTGGAAAATACTGGGTTTTGGGAGCCATACTGATGGAATTTGTTTTTCTGGACTGTATTTTGATAGGAGGAGAAGTGACTTATATACATAAAGTATAAATTTATTCAAGAAAGTATGGTGAAAGAAGCTATTGATTACCTTGATTTTCCTTAGTGTACATAACTTGTAAACACTGTAAAAACATTTTGGTAAATATATAACAAAATCCTGTTCATAGTAGCATAGTATTCTGGGTTGTTTTGAAGCTGAGCCTTAGAATAGGGTATTTCAGTTGGAAGGGACCTACAAGGATCAACTAGCCCAACCGCCTGACCACTTCAGTGCTGACCAAAAGTTAAAGCATGTTATCAAGGGCATTGTCCAAATGCCTCTTAAACACTGACAGGCTTGGGGCATCAACCACCTCTCTAGGAATCCTGTTCCAGTGCTTGACCACCCTCTCAATACAGAAATGCACCATTCCCATGCATCCTATCAGTGGATACTGGGGAGAAGAGATCAGAACCCACCCTCTCCACATTCCCTCCTCAGGAAGCTGTAGAGAGCAATGAAGACTCCTCTCAGCCTCCTTTTCTCCAAACTAGACAAGCCTAAAGTCCTCAGCTGTGCTTCACAGGACACACATTCCAGCCCCTTCACCAGCTTTGTTGTTCTCCTCTGGATGCATTCAAGGGGCTTCACATCCTTCTGAAATTGTGGGGCCCAGAACTGCACACGGTATTCCAAGTGAGGATGCACCAATACTGAATACAGCTCTTTTGACCAGCTGATTATGCTGTGTTAGGTCCAAGTTAATAAGTTTAATGAAGTGGATTTTTATAACAGAAGGTATGTCTTAAAAGGAACTTTATCTCTCTGAGAACAGCTAACAAAACAACTATAATTTCTGAAATCAGACTGAAAAATGTTTGATACCTGACCCTGACCTGCTGCAGCTGGAACAAAACAAGTGGGCTTAGTTCCATCAAGACAGTGGTCCTTTGGCTTTGTTCAGCATAGCTCCCTCTTGTGTTTTTTTTTTGTGTTTTTTTTATTTTTTTTTTTTAAAGAGAAACCTTTCTCAATGACTTTTTTCTACAGCCTGACATATTTGTAGGTATTGGAGACAAACAGTCTAGTAATTTGTCATGGAGCTCAAACACCTCTGATATATTGCCTCTGATGAAGTTATTTAGATTGAAATTTTCAAACTTGAATGCTTAAATAGGAGTATATATGGCAATAGCAATCAGCTGAATATGGTTTGCTGTTGTGTCAATGGCAACTTGAGATAAGCAGACATTTTTTTTTTTTTTTAAAAAGAGCATTTTTATTTTAGTACCTAATATTAACACAGGTTTTCAAGGTAAGGTATACTCTGATTTGGAGTAAAGTTCAGAGATCCTTGAAATGATGGAGACTTGAACTAGCATCCCACACCGTACAAACAGAACCAGTTTAGATCCTAAACATATTTCCATAGTCTCAGACAGGCTTATTAACATATATGGAGGAGGACACTGTTGTAGTTAAATTGCTTCTAGACCTCCTCTCCATGCATTTAACTAGCTCCAGTGCACCTGCCATTTGGGATTTCCCCAAGTGTCCTGTTCCTAATGAGGTGCTGGTTTGAGCACCTGCTGTTGGGGATACACTCTAGGTTCACCTAACCTCAGTTTAGGCACTCTGCTGAGTGTGAGTTAAGAATGGACAGTCTCTCCAGAGTCAACGTAGAGAGGCACTTCTGCAGAGTGTAATTCATCCTACCTAAAATTTGAAATGTCTGCTAAATGTACTCTCTCTTGGAGATTCTCCTCTTGGAGACTTTCTCTGTAGTGTGCTTCATTTCTTCTAAAAATCTCCATAGATCTTGCGGGTTCCAGTATATACATGCTATCTATTAGTTAAGATACTTCATATTAAAAACTGTCAAAGAAAGGAAAGCAATTTCATACGGTTCCCAAATTAATGACAGTCTGCTTGCACATTGGTTGCTTTCTGTTGGCATCTGGGTCCTAGTAGAGACTGCCATTCTTAATCATATTTTAATTTTCAAATAAATTGCTTTCATTATCCTTTCATTTACAATACCATGTGTGCATTACTGCTCATTAATGTTTGTCATCTACTTTGCTGAGACTGGGTTTTTAAATAGCCATGGTTGCAGTGCAGTAATTAAAGATGATCCATGTTGGTTTTGTAGAAATTATTCTGAAGCCTTCTTACAAAAAAAAAAAAAAAAAAAAAAGGAAACCCAAACCCAGAGTGCTGTTAAAATCAATTCCTTAAATGTATGGAAGCAGCTTATCGTAAGGTTTTGCCTGCAGTTAAAAAGAGGGCACTTCTAATGTTTCTACTAGAACGATGCCTAATGATGGATCTGTATGAAAACTGTATTTCTCTGTAATTACTGACAAGCCTGTTGTTTTTGAGTATTTTACATTCAATAAAAAGATTTTTTTTATATTGCTTTGCAAAATTTTTATTCCAGTGTCGTCTTAGAATTGTTAGCTTGTACTTAGCCAATTCCCTCCCCCTTTTTTCCACTCCAGATACCAAAAATATGAAGGGACTGAAACAATGTGACAGGGATTTTAAAGTTACAATTTTGGAACAGAATCCCCATGGGACAGAAGTCAAAACAGTAGCAGTAACCTCTGCCTTGATTTTGGCCTAGGTATCCTCCAGAGGTTATACATCATAATATGGAAATATTTCCTGTGTCTGCACTTGCAGTTAGTATTTGCTTGCCTGTGAAACAGCCTGTATGATTAATTTCATATACACACAAAATTGTGGATCTCCATACCTGTGCCTATCTAATATTTTATTCCTTTGCTCCTTAAGTGTATGTGCTCAGCTTTAAAAATCTGGCCCTTAGGGATCCTGATGTGAATGTTCAAAAGTAATGTCACTACTGATATGGCACAGGAGTAAAGGAACAATTATACATTATTCAAAGAAAGATTTAAATGGATATTTGAGATACGATACTCTTTATGAACTGCCAGATAATTAATTGTTTTTCTTGTACTAATGTTTTAAGAAGCAACTTCAGGTGATGTACATCCTAACATAACAGTGCTTGGCACCAAGAGTTGGTGCACTCTTCTTGATGGGACTTGAAACTTTAGCCTTGCAATCACCTACAGTGCTTCTGTGTTTCACTGTGTGGTCATGGCTGAAGAGGCCTCTCATTTATATCAGGCTGCATTTGCTTCTGAGGTGAAAAGATGAAATACATTCCGCTTCTTTCAGTCTATGCCATCATTTGCTCCTAATGAACCTTGTCATCTCTCCATAACTAAGATCTTAACACTCTCTCTCTGACTCTGAGCAAAAAGAAAAAGTCTAAAGAAAAAAAATTACTGATGTTCCCAGTTTTTTTTTCTACAGTTTATATCATTTCATGGAAGTGTAGTGAAGGAGGAATATTTGGAAATACTCTTTTTTGTGTGTGTGTGTGTGTGTGTGTGTTGTCACACTGGTTAAAATAATGCTCCAATAAATAATTAAAATAGTAATAATTTCAAATAGATTAATGATAAACTGTTAGATTCAAATTAGTAATAAATTTATAAATTTACTTATTTGAGCAATAGAAAAAACTTCAACACTTCTCTGTTTGAACCTTCTCTTATTTCATCACTGTACTCAAGCAAGTTGAAATAGGTGTAACACCTCCTCTTAGTGCTCATTATCTGCAAAGCTAAACTGGGTGAAAATTGATAGTAACACCTCAGCTAAGGTTGAATCCAGAGATTTTTTAGAGTTTGTTCTTTTGTTATGGCTAATCATCAAAGCCTTGTGACTTTATTCATATCAGTGTTCAATTCATGCTCAGTTTAGTGATGTAGATTTTAGTTCAGCCAAATGACCTTCAGCATGTGCCCCTCCTCTCTGTCAGCTCTGGAGGAAACCTCTAGCAACTACACTTCTAATTTACCTGTCCAATCTCATACACAAGGTTTGGTGAGCTGAATCAGATTTAAAACCAATTTTTCCTAAAACTCAGGTCATTTAGTGTGAAAACAAGCATTGCCTTTATTTGTTGTTAGAAATAATACTTTCTCTTATATGAAATGTCTCTATCCTCATTATTGGTGAAAAATTGAAGGAGATGAGTAAACGAAGTTGATCACCCTGCTCTAGGTCATCTAAATACATTGTCTAGATAAAACTGCAGGTTTACTAGTGAGAACATGGTCAGCTTTGGGAATATATCTCAGAAGTTATTTTTCACTGGAAGAATACCAACAATTACACTTTAGTGAAATGAATTCATCAATCCTCTTCTAAATGTAAGAGAGCCCATAGCCATACCACACTGCATCACAATCATGTAACACATCTCAACCTAAGCACAATCAGTACTTTGGAATCACATCTGCATAGGAAACTTCAGTGCCAAAGAAAGGTGGGTTTCTGCTTCAGTAGATGATGTTCATCCTAGGCGCTCCATATTACAGAAAAGCTTTAAAATATTCTGAAGGGTATGATATGATAATTGAAGAATTTTGCAACTGCTTTTAATTTTTTCAGGTTTTTCTAAAATTTTGGAAAAGCAAGACAGCCATGGAACACTGAGGCTGCAGTGGAAAGAGTTTCTTAAGCAAATTATCCCAGTAGCACCTGGGAGACTTAAAATAAATGTAAATTTAGGTGCGTGCTTTACAGTAACTGAATGCATTGGAGTTTGTGTGGAGAGAGGCTGGGTAACATGACATCCTTCAGAAGTACTTGCAACCTCAAATGCTGATAAATATTTGCCTTAAATCCAAACCTGAACTTTGTGTGAAAGCGAATTTCATGAGTGTAAAATTTGTTGCAGGATATTCCTTCCATTTTCTGGGCATGTGTAAATATATCAAAGAGAAAATTTTAGGGGTCATAGCTCTCTGGATATAGTGACTTGTGGATGGTTAGTCATTCTTTGGGGTGGAATGAAGGTAAACTTATTTTCTAATTTGGACAGTACATCATTATGTTCTCTGATACAGTGAATGTTTCTAAGTATATTCTCTTATTTATCATTTTTCCTGTGGTGGGTCATGACGTCATTCTGTATATGCTGATTATAACGTGCAAATACAATGACAGTTACAATTCATCATAATTATGGATGGCCCGAGATTTAAATTTTAGTAACCAATAAGAAAAGCTGATTATACTAAAAATAATAATTGGAAGACGTACAATAAGGCTCTGCTGCTCCTGTTCCAGTACATGAACAGTATCAATATTCAAATAGAAAATCAGAATCTTCTGAGATGAAGATGGAAGACAGAAGTAGTAATACTGGTAAAGAAAAGTAATGTTGTCAGTTTTCCATAGATTGTCTTATTCTGGTCGTGGTTATCAAGGTTTGAGAAATATCCACCTACTGTGAGAAGACATCCCTCAATGCATTGAAGCTATTGCAATAGCTTTAGAATAAGCAGCAAACGCTTGCTTTTCAGTAATGTAATAGGGATCTGTGCAACCCTTGCCTCTCTGTATAAGAGGTATCAGTAATGTCAGTGAATTGCTGAGGACCTGCCAACAATGTTTAAAGAAAAATCTTGTTTATGTAGATATTTTTTCTGTTTGTTTTGCGATATTAAAATAAGCAGAGCAGAAAATGATAGATTTTTTTTTTTTTTTTGAGTAACAGTCACTGTCCAGATAAGGTGAGGGCTAAAAGATTTCTCTTCTTCATACCACATAATATGCCATTTTCATTTTGTGCTGCTTATAACCCTGAGTGTCACAGCTTTCTATTCTAGTCTGAATAGTCAATGAAACATTATGAAGCCGATAAGAAAAGCTGGTCCCCGTTACTTGGCAACGGCTGTTAAGCAGAGCTGAGTGCTGTTGATTGAGAAGATTAGCTGCCATAGATAAACCTCCTCTTTTTGCTGCCCTGCTGCTTATCTTTCCACCCATAACAAGTTGCACCAAATATGACAGCAGTCAGTGGTTTAGGCAGAATATGAACTTTGCAGCAAATGAAGTTTGTGAAAAAGACTTAGGGTGAAGCCTTTAAAATCTTGAATTTATTAAAATTTTCAGGTTGTTTTCTGGATTGTCCTTTCTTAACTTCAGGGTGAACATTTTTATTTGAAAGGATGATGCTCCAGATGAGAGAGAAATGGGATGTTCTACTACATTTGTTATTCACAAACACTGAAAGTAGCAGCAAATATTCTTAACAGTTGTCTCTGGCTCCTGTTCCTAGTGACACTGAAGAATAAATGAAATACAGTATAAAATTACTGCAGTTACTAGATATGCAGAAGTTGGATTAAAAGATAAAAAATTACTATTTTGGTTGATATATTTGAGAGCAAATGCTATTGTAGATGCATCAAAAACTGTTTATATCTTTACATGGCTTGGAAATCTTTCTGGATTTGGTTTATCCAAATTACATTTCATCAGAGAAGGATTTTGTTGACTGGCAGATTCAGCTAAGATATGGCAAGGGATAGAAGGTGGTGGCCTTTTCAGGTTTGTAATTTCTTTTTCCTCTCACATTTTTAAAATGCTGTTTTATCCTTTTGCTTTCATTAGTGACTGTACAATTCTGTTTACATTTTTTCCTTTGGAGAGGTCTTTGCAAACCTTTCTGTTGGCCAGAACAGGCCCATAGGCTGAGATGGTTGAATAATGGGGGAATAGCAAAGCTCTGACAGGAGAGTGAAACTCTGTGATGACATGCTTAAGAAAAGTAGCCTTTGCGCAGAGATCTGTGTGAATAGTTAGTCATCTGATAAGTATCATAAGTTCAGCAATATTATTTAAATGTGTGTTGTTATTTTTAATAATTCAGAAGAAGCATTGAGAAGCATCTGTGCCCATTGCAAAAGCAGAAACATCCTGCTTTTCAGATTAATTCTGACCATAATTTCAGATGCTGCAAATCTTAAAAGTTGTTATGAACTGTAACACACAAAACTGAGGACAATTAAGTACTTCTGAAACATCTCCCAGTCCGGTTCCAGATCTCTGTTCCTGTATCATTTCATCTGACTGCAGGCTTACTTATAGAGACAAAAGATCATCCTGTATTCTGACGACTTCTGTGCTGGAAAAGGCATTTCACTGTAGGGCTTTTTTCCAGCCTGTAGATATTCCCTTTTGCTTCTCTCAATGTCCTTTCCAAAATTTATCACTCAATTTAAAATTTGGACACCAGAACTCTGTATTCCCACACTGACCTCATCAATGCTGCATACTGAATGACATCACCTCCTTATTCTACCTTATTGCTGTCATGTTCATATATCCACAAACCTTATTAGTGCTTTTGCCCTGGTATTGTCTCAGACTGAACGCTGGGGTCTGAACCAAGAAAGAAGGATTGTAATGTCTCATGCCCTTCACCAATTGCCATTAGCAAAGCTCTGTCACACGGCAGGGGACAGCTGCATCTGGACCTCTAATTCATTGTGATAGAAATAACTTTTCCAAATGCAGATTCTGATTGATGGTCTTAGGTATGTAATGTATTTAGCTATTTTAAAGCATGGTTTGCTTGAAAACTGTCAGATTTTTCACACTCTCCAGACTGTTCAGCAGAAACTGTTAGCATCCCTCTGTCAGAGTTTGAGGTAAGGTTCTTGGCTGTTCCAGTGCCCCATGCATAAGCTGCCAGAGGCAGCTTGATGTGCCGTGGCTTCTATAGGTGTGCTGGTATTTCATACTCAGGCAAGATGCAGAGATTTCTGAGAATTCCAGTTTTAATCAGTCCACAGGGTGCAGCGCTCTATGAAGTTATCCTAGTTAGTAAGAGCTTCCCCTCCCCTTCATGAAGGAGTGCATTTAAATTTTCTGCTGATGTGTTCAGGTCAGCATAACATAATTTTCCATAATTTTTGTAATACTTTGCAGCAAGGGAACAAGATCGAGATCTTTATTACTATAATTTCATGCATGTCTGAAGTCAATTCCATTTAGGAATAAATTCAGTAGCTCAGATTACAAAAGTAATCTGCTGTCTCAATAAATATTGTCCTACAAAGATCTAGAAAGCTTTAAGTTTGGCAAAGGTCAGAAATAAACCAAGTTTCCTCTCACTACTACATCTGATGAATATGAATGGAATGGTCATTAGTCATGTTTTCACAAGAACACTGTCTCCTGCAAACCCGTTATAACTAGCTCTTACAATATAAGCGTTTGGCACTTAGCACAAGTTAAAACTTCCACTACTTTGTTTTTAATACAAAATGAAAATTAATGCAGAAATCTATTTTGTTGAACATGTTTCCTTGCAGAATTATTTTTGCCTTGGGAATACAGATGCAAGAGCAGCTACAGTCTGATCACACAGTGAAGACATTGCCAGCACCAAAGTGGTTCTTGGCACCAACCGAAAATGTAATGGGGATCCTTGAAGTGACTGAAGTACATCTCAGTGATACTTGGAAAATTAGTGTGCATAAATAAGCATTAGTATATTTACATCTCATTGCTTCCATAAATAAATTCTTAGTCCCTCCAGTAACCTCTGTTCATGAATGCATACTGAGTAAAAAAAAATAAAAATAAAAAAAATGTTCATGTTTCATCATTCCTCATTGCCCTGGCTTAATTTTAAACAGTGCAAGCAATAGGAGCTCCATTACTCTTCCGGGACAGAGCTGAACAGGTTCAGAATAGTTTCTCCTTGCTTGAACCTTGTTCTGATTCAGAGTGTTCATTTTTTGCTTTTCACTCATTTCTCCCAATATTGTCATAAATAATTGATAACCAGGTTGCATAAACTTTTAGTCTTTTCACATAAAGAATGAGATAGTTCAATGCTTAAGGATCTAATGGCTACCTCTGTTCTTGTCTTTTTCTTTGAACTTCTCTAGTTTATTCATGTTTCCAGTAATGATGTGGTCAGAATTTGGTGCAGTGTTCTGTCTGTCTTCTGGAAAAAAAAATAGCTTTTTCTAGATGGGGGGTGGTACATGGCCCAGATTTCCCACTAATAAGATAGCAATGTAAAGAATAAACTTACATGTTAATCTTGCAGTCCAATGACTAAATATGCTAAAGAGATGGTTTTATTATAAACCTACTAATAATTTACTTATACTTGAATTTAAAGTATTTTTCCTCTTGGAGGAGGATTTATATCTTTTTAGTCTTTCCTCCCTTTTCTCTGTAGTACCAGTATTGACAAAAAAGGATGTTCAGATTATTTTGATTGCAAGCTTGTTTTTCTGAGAGACATCATAGCTAATATTGAATATGTAGTTTTGCTTATAAAAGTCTTCTTAATGTATTACAATTAGAGCTTCTTGGGTTTCTTTTTCTCAAAGGTTTTCTCGTCTCGATTGATCTCTGATCAAAATTAGAGGTAGATGGTTTCTGTGGTTTACAGACTGTAGTGGTCACCTGGATGTGAAAAATGTTTATTCAGTCACTGCTTTGTCATCCTTTCTTGTCCTCATCATGTTGCCAAAAACACAGGATTCATTCCACATAGTTACCAAGGTTGTGGAAAATTCAACTCTGGTTCTCTAAGAAGTACAAAGTAATTCAAGCATTATTCAACTTGAACATTAGCTCTAGCAGCAAAAATTTAAGACTTGATTTTTTTAATCTCTACTTTTTACTTCCCTTAAACTCCTTTCTGCGCTTTGCTCTCAAGGCATGGCCATTATTTCTTGGTTGGGAGGCCTACGTCTGACCTGTTAAGACTGAGGTTCATTTCTGTGCTTGCATTGCAGAAAGTAGGCATTGAAATCTGGACCTCTCATTCTGTTACCTGAATAACTTAGGGGCTTTTTGGAAGGAGGCAGCACTTCTTTTCATAGTGAGCCTGCTCTCCTCTTCCTTTGTTAAACTGTAGCTAGCTTTTTCACAGTCCTTTCCTTCCCTCCCTTTGCTGTACTCAAGAGAGAGCTGGATTTTTTAGTTACTTTCTCTACAATTTACATATTTCTGTTATAGCTTAAAAAACCCAAGTGTGCATAATATTTTGGGACCGTACAATCCACCACTTAAATTAGCAGGTTAGCACAGAAATAGTTCCTGAAATGATATTTCCCCTCTGTTGAAGGTTATATCTTTTTTTGATGAAGGAAGAACATAGTGTTCCAGAACTTGTTCTCAGCATTACTCCTTGAGACAAGGGGACTGTAAACCCCAGAGCAGTGATTTGCTCTCAGACGTGCCTCAGGATGATTTGGAGCTTTGCAAATCCCAGCCCTATCACAATGTTTGCACAACAGCTAGCTAATGCTGCTGTTAATGTGAACTTTTACCTTTTAATATGAGCACTTTCATAATCACTAACATGCCGTCCAGTTCTTTCAATCAGCAGAAATATTCTGGGGTTTTTTTTGGTTGAAAGCAGACAAGCCATCCAATTTTTTCCTTAAATATCTGTGTCCAAAGAGGTGAGGAAAGGCATTAAATCTTGTTAGAGTCCTTTTATACGACTGTTAGGTGGTCTGGCTTTCAGCAGTTACCTTTGCCTTCCAGGCAGCAGTTTATTTAGTAGCTGAGGAAGAATGTATTTACTGGACTGTTAGGAAGAGTACCCACTGCATTGTATTTTCATGTTGGCTTTTTTTTTTTTTTTTTCAAGTTTAGAACATCTTACATTGCTGGTTTTTTTTGCTTCTTACGGTGTTTGTATTAAATCTGCAACATAAATCTAAAAAAAAAAAGCTTTGTCTTTTATTTACAGTTGAGGATTTACTTTTGTTGCGTAATGTTTTCTGCCCTACAGGCTAGCAAAAGCAGAATACCACCACATACTCTTTTTAAAACAATCCGGATGCACTTTGCTTACCTGTCTTGACAATCTGTTACTTCTAGAAACACGTATCCTAGCCTTTTTTTTTTTTTTTTTAATTTCTTATTTTTACGTGACTGCCTTAAAAACTTCCCGATGCCTCCCAGCCGTGAGGCCAGGGCGGGCTGTGGGTGGCGGCGGGTGTCTGTCACGGCCCAGCGGTGTGTTCCGGGTGCAGCCGCCCGGCCCGGAGGGACGAGCCGAGGCGGCGGGGAGAGCCACCTTGCTTTCCAACTGCTGCAGGAAGTTTGAAGAGCTTAAGAACTGGGTGCTTCAGAGCATCTGCTTGAAGGCTACTTTGCAAAGGTCACTTGTCAGCGCCGTGTGAAAATTTCACTGCATGTAGACCTAAATAATTAATTACTGCAGAACATGATCTTTCAATTTACAGTTATCAAGCTTTCATCAGCTTGCAGATGAACTCCAGCGTCTCTACCAGTCCTCATAGCTTTGCTCAGTAGCAGAATACACTCAACAAAGAACTCATTCTATTTTTGCTGGTATTATTCAAAGATGTACTAAGTCTTGTACATGTTTTAGTTTCAATTGTCAGATTAGCCATACTTAGTGGTTCCAGCATGGGATATATTTCTCTAGCCAAGGACAGTTTATTATGTACTGTGTTTTGTTTTGTTTTGTTTTGTTTTAGAAAACACTACTTAAAAAGAATTGAATGAATCAGCTGCGCATAAATAGTCTTGCCTTCAAGGTGAAGGTGGTCACTCAGTGCAAGTTTCCAAAGAATGTTTAGCATCTCTTAAGCACATGATGCGTCTGCCTTACCAAGTGAACATGCTGGTGCAATCAGCTCTTCAAAACTGTTTCAAAATGATAGTTTTTTGTGCTTCCCTTTTACATAATTCAGTAACTCGATGTCATGCATGTAATATGGTGCTTCCTTAGTAAGTAATAGAGGTCATAAATATCCACCAATTCATGGCAAATGGGCAATAATAATGATTTAAGATGGGAGTTTTCCATTTGCTTCGAAACCTCTCTCAAAAATGACCCTTCCAAAACTTGTGTTTTGACTTGTTCACAGTTTAATCTATCAGTTGTAATTTTTTTGCTAGACATTGATAAATATTCAGTCTAAATACACGCACCATGCTCCAGGGTGTTGTCTCTAATAAAAGATGTTCTTTTGCCACTATTTGAGATCTTATTTGGCACCTGCATTACATTAAATTTGTGTCTTTAAATCTTAGCATCTAACTTCATAATATATATGTGTCAACATTTCAGAATTTAAATAAAAGCTT
>NW_020799095.1:42851294-42996996 GCF_003259725.1 Athene cunicularia
GGAGCGGAGGCTGCCGGGAGCGGAGGCTGCCGGGAGCGGAGGGAGGCTGCCGGGAGCGGAGGCTGCCCGCCCGCGAGCGGCATAACACGGGGGAGGGAGGTGCGAAGTTTACCGTGGGCACGTTGCCCCCTCGGCAGGCGGCGTTCTCCGTGGTGCGCAGTTAAGCGTTGTTGTGAGCAGCAGTTTTTCTGACGAACTGCTGCAGTGAGACTTGTAAGCGTGTGCTGTTTTTGAAAGCGTTGGAGTAATATTTTCAAAACATTGCATGAGAAATGACACTGTAGAAGCCACTGTTGCTCTATCTGTAGGAGATCCACCTCACTTTTAAAGAGAATTTAAAAGTAGAGGTATAAATTATGAACAAATCTTTTTTTCATAAATGGAATATTAAAAATATGCTGTTTGCGGAAGAGCTTGCTTGTAAATGTTGAATGTGGGTTTGTGGACTGTGTCTTCTGAGATAAGTCGCCTGGTATGCAGCTTAATGCCCTCTTCAAGGCAGTGCAACATTTAATATTTTTTTTGGTTTTTTTATTTTGGAAAAGGATCTTGAAAACAAACACCTTACTGGAGAGAAATAGCAGGAAGAGAAGAGTACAATAGTTTAACAACCTCCTTCATACTTTCCAAAACATTTAACATCTGTGACCTTGAGGGTCTTGTATCATGAGACTTTTGAGATGTAAATATTATGCTTCCCACTGGAAAACTATTTAATCTTTCCAGCAGGCAACTCAGGCTCTAACCTTGGGTTATAAGACATCAAGCACTGGCCTTTTCATTAGTCCTGGATTACTCTTGGACCTTACAGCACCTTAAACTAATAGTGGGGGAAGGAGTGTGAAGTAATGTCTGTATTGAGTGAGAAGAAAGAATCTTTTTCTTACAGAAGGTTAAGTTGCTGAAGAATGATGCCCACTGAAAACTCTGCAGGAACATTAGAGGAAGTTCTCTGATTAACTGCAGTAGCACACGATAGTCAAAGGTGGCAGCAGGTGCCATTTGATGCACCATCTAGTTATGAACTTTCTTGTTTACAACACAGGAACGAAGCACAGTCCGTGCAATATGAGGCAAAACTTAACGTTTTATACAAAGCTCTACATTATAATTTTTTAAGATTTGCCAGGTAATTAGGACAAGGAAGCTGATGCATTCGTCAACAGTATGCAAATACTGTCACTGTCTTGAGAGCCACCTTGCTTTCCAACTGCTGCAGGAAGTTTGAAGAGCTTAAGAACTGGGTGCTTCAGAGCATCTGCTTGAAGGCTACTTTGCAAAGGTCACTTGTCAGCGCCGTGTGAAAATTTCACTGCATGTAGACCTAAATAATTAATTACTGCAGAACATGATCTTTCAATTTACAGTTATCAAGCTTTCATCAGCTTGCAGATGAACTCCAGCGTCTCTACCAGTCCTCATAGCTTTGCTCAGTAGCAGAATACACTCAACAAAGAACTCATTCTATTTTTGCTGGTATTATTCAAAGATGTACTAAGTCTTGTACATGTTTTAGTTTCAATTGTCAGATTAGCCATACTTAGTGGTTCCAGCATGGGATATATTTCTCTAGCCAAGGACAGTTTATTATGTACTGTGTTTTGTTTTGTTTTGTTTTGTTTTAGAAAACACTACTTAAAAAGAATTGAATGAATCAGCTGCGCATAAATAGTCTTGCCTTCAAGGTGAAGGTGGTCACTCAGTGCAAGTTTCCAAAGAATGTTTAGCATCTCTTAAGCACATGATGCGTCTGCCTTACCAAGTGAACATGCTGGTGCAATCAGCTCTTCAAAACTGTTTCAAAATGATAGTTTTTTGTGCTTCCCTTTTACATAATTCAGTAACTCGATGTCATGCATGTAATATGGTGCTTCCTTAGTAAGTAATAGAGGTCATAAATATCCACCAATTCATGGCAAATGGGCAATAATAATGATTTAAGATGGGAGTTTTCCATTTGCTTCGAAACCTCTCTCAAAAATGACCCTTCCAAAACTTGTGTTTTGACTTGTTCACAGTTTAATCTATCAGTTGTAATTTTTTTGCTAGACATTGATAAATATTCAGTCTAAATACACGCACCATGCTCCAGGGTGTTGTCTCTAATAAAAGATGTTCTTTTGCCACTATTTGAGATCTTATTTGGCACCTGCATTACATTAAATTTGTGTCTTTAAATCTTAGCATCTAACTTCATAATATATATGTGTCAACATTTCAGAATTTAAATAAAAGCTTGTAAAAATTTAGGCTTGAATTTTTCCTCAAATATTAAACCTATTAGCAAAACAGCCAAATACATAAAGCAGCATCTCACTGTCTCCTTGAGTATATTATTCTTCTGATTTAGTCTCTTCTCTGGAAACAAATGTAGAAGCCATCTAAAAGTCAACATTACCATGCTGTTAACGCAGATGTTCCCAGGTCTAAGTATAACTTATAAGATATTAGTATGGAAATTTCAGATACTACTTTTGGCTAACGGTTAGCAAATGATAGCACTTTAATAGCAACCATATGTGTATATTGATCGGTTGTCTCAGCCTTCCCTCACTCTGGGCATGTGTAAAGAGCAGATGTCTTCTGCATATTACATTCCTTCTCAGAATACAATTTTAATCAAAGTTCAGTATGAACACACTCTTAAGGGCTATAGGCATACAGTGTATGGCAGTTATTAAAGCATCACTCATGCTTTGAACATCCTCTGCTGTATGACTTTTACTGTAAAATTTGGGAGATTTTCCATTTTCCTTTTTGCTTCATGACAACTTTGAGCAATCTGCTTGTTGGAGGCTGTTAGAGGACATTTGGGTGCTCAGCCACCAATGCACTACAACCCCACATTTCCCTGTGCTGGAGGTTGGTGCATCTGGTCTGGAAAGACACACCATGTATTTACTTACTGTAAAGAATATAGTGTTTTCAGATAGTTCATGGCAGACTAAGCTGGACAGTTTTTAAACATTATCTGTAATTTAAGTGAAAATGAGATTTGTTCTGGACCAAAGCCCTTTGTGAATTTTAGCCACATCTGCCAGAGATTTCTTGGAAAGGAAAAGAGAAGTAACTTTTACTTTTTTTTTTTTTTTTTTTTACACAATCTATGTTATTTTAAGAAGGTTTAATTAAAAAGTGCCCTGAAAATTGAATGCTCAAACTTAATTATATTTTTTAGGTTTTAAATCTTGCCACAGAAATGTTGTAATCAAATAAAAATTAAAAAGAACACCAAACAAGCCAACCCTAACCAAAAAAAAAACCAACCCTCGAACAAATAGAGCAACCTAGGAAAATTCCTACTTTTTTTAAAAAAAGCTACTGAACTCAACTATAAAATCCACTATTTGCACAACTACAGTCCAACTGTAATCCCCACTATAAAGACCCTCTGTATTTTAGAGATGGTATTTGCCAACCGCTCCTCGGGGCATACTACTCCTTCTCCACTCTCCTAGTACTGCATTTAACAGAGCAGAGCACTATTTGTGATGCAACCTCTTCAAAGCGTATTATGCCCATATTTCAAGTACAAAAGCCAAAGTAACTAGCAGTTTCCCCCTAACCAGTCTGTGTTCTTGGATAGATTGCATAATGCAGCTCAGGCTTATGTGCTAATTGTTAATTTTAGAATTTAAATAGGTTTTGTTCTATTCAAAGGCAGTAGGCTAAAGATTTCTGAAAACTCTGGGTTTAGGAAAAAAGGTTAGGTCTCTTTCAGGGACTGTGAGTGAATTAGCTTTTGCATCCATGGAGGTATTGTTAAATGATAATATAAAAACCTAATTCTTTCTAAATGTATATGCTTTTTTGGACTCTGAAATAAGATTATAATTATGTTTAAAGTATGTTATCTTTAAAAAAATCATGGAATAATGGTTGCTTATATAAACACAGATTTTGTCCTAATTGTAGCTGGTAATTGGGGTATTCCAAAGCAGAGCTGTCTATTTCAAGTTATGTTTCATTTTGAACCATCTTGTTCTTCAACACTGAAATATTCTTCTGTTCCTTTCTGAATCAGGACCTTATTTATTCCTGTTATCCATCCATTTACAAGTGACTGGTATTTATATACTTTGCTTATTTCTGACTGCAACAGTTCTTTAAATGGAGATGAATATTTTAATCTGCTGTTAGGCTGCTTTATACATTATATGTCAGAAAACCAAACCAGATCTCTGTAAGGGTTTTCTAAATTAAGCCTAGTTTTCAATAATAAAATTAGACTCGGAGGTAAATTTTTAATTTGGATTAACTTAATTTGGCAGTTGTAAGTGACAGGAGGATTGTAAAGGCAAAGAAAAAGTTGGCTAATTTTAATGAGGTATTTGTGTTTAACGGTGAAGGCTAATGATGCCCTTTTTTTGCATCCTGGATTGGTTTATTTTCTTTTATGCCATTATTTGTGTTTAGTGAACAGCTGGGCCAGTAGTTCCCATTTGTAGTCTTTTCGCCCTGTGAAGTAGCAGAGAAAGTAATGGACGTTGCAAATTAATACTTGCAGTTATTTTCTGCTAATCTGATGTAGCTATCCTTTTTGAGCATAGATGTAATATCAGAGAAGTAATTACTGTGTTAAAACTAGTACTGTAGTAGAATATTTTGCTAATTAAACTTGTTGCTTTTAAATTGCTTCCTTTGGATCACTATATAGAAGAGAACTGTTTTGAACAATAAATGAAACCACTTTCTTTCTCAGAGGCCTAGAATTGCAGATGGTCAGATTGTATGTGAAGCACCTAGGCCCTGAATTAGTCTTTTGTGTGAAAGAGAGAAAGGTAATTTGAATGTTTGAACTCCCTGTTCCTCCCACACATACACAGGAAGCTTGTCTCAAAATGAACAATTCTCTAAATAAAGACTAATAAGAAGCTAAATTAATTAGAAGGTGTGATTTGAAAAGACATTGATGAGAAGAGTCTGTCATTTTAGACAAATGGAATGGAGCTAAATAAATTAGGCCACATTAATATCTCATTGTTCTGTGAGCAGCTTTCTTTTATTGCATTCATTAGAGGGTACTTCTTGAAATGAGCCTTTACTAGCCATTATGGATTCAGTTCTCATTTACCAATGCCTAACACACATCTCCTGCATTAAAAATGTTTCAGCAAATCCTCATAGTTTCTGTAAATTAATATTTATATTTCTGGATGCTGCACTTTTCATCTGCAAGATAGTAGGCCCTGAACATTAGGATTTTTTTTTTTTTCCCATGGAATTGTCAGTAAAGAAGTCTTACATCAAAAGATTTGTGAGGCAGAAGTCTGAAATTATAAAATAAACTGTATGCATAACTTGTACAATAGAATCTTCCTCCAGCTAATATTCTTTCCAGTATTTATTTATTTTTATAAAAAATACACTGTCTCATGACTTCAGTAGTCCTTTGATAGCTTTTTAAAGTGTCTTTTAAAAGGTTCCTTCAGTATATAATTAGGATACACTGGAAACGTGCATCTCATCACACATTTCTTCCTCTCAGAAAACGAAATGTGTATTTTTCCTTTTCTTTTTCTCTCTCCTGCAGATGGAATATTTGGGAGATGTCAGCGAGTACCAGTCACAGACATCTATAAATATGACATTTCACCCCCTGTTCTTCAGCGACTAAGGATCATCCTGGAGAAGCTCTCACACAGAGGTAGAGTAAAAACTCTGGAGTAGGGTTAGTTGCACTGAGGGTTACAATTATTTTGTTCTCCCTCTGAGGTGATGTCTTCAGAAGTTTTCAAACACGGTGTGTCTCAGACCAGGTAGTACAGACTTTATAAAAGTAAAAAGCCTTCTGACTCACTGAATCTGCAATAAGGAGTTGGTGAAGTAATTTCAGGAGAGATGCTTCCTCCCTACATAGTCCATGTCTGTGACTGACACACTATACAATAAAATTTGAGCATCTATGAATGCTGGTGTCAGATACATACATCAGTTGGAAAGAAAAATAATTCGCCATGTATACTTTTGCACCACAGCATATTTCAGTGTGCATAGGCAGAAAACACACAACTTCCAGTTAGGTAGAAACAGTTCTTAACTTTCTCATGAGTTCAGGTAAGTAGAACTGATCTGATTTCACTACAAGCTGCATCAGTTCTGTTCCTTTTAATTTTTATTCAGCTTTCTGAAGTTAATCTCTGTGCTCTTTCCAAAGCTGGAAAGGATGTTCTAGCTTCTGAATGGCATAACTTGAACTAGCAAACCAAAACATGGGTAAAATGAAAGCCAATAAGGTGAAAAACCTTTTTAGGTACTATTACATGAAATAAACCTCTACTGTAGACAGCCACAGGATCAAGAAATTTTTGTAATCTAAATTGTTTCAATAAGCTTGTTGGAATGGTTAATTTTGCACTTGCATCATCTCTGTGTGTATGTATAATTCCTAAATATTTTCCAGTTACAAAACCTCAATTACAAAAAACAAGTAATATTGTATTAGCATTAACATTGGTTTAATTATGAGAAAAAATTGATTACTTGGAAGTTCGTGAGTATACTTAGAGGCTGGACTTCTAGTTTGGAAACTGCTGATTTATGAGGATTCAAAACATTTCCAGGGATTTATTTCCTGTCCAGCAGTCCATCCAAATGAAGCAAACTCAGCAAAACTTGATTGTAGTAACTCCCAGCTGATTAACAGTTACATGTGAATAGTACTTGTGTCTCTTGTCATTTTCTAAAGGCTAGGTTATGCAAGCAAATTTATGAAAGTACTGTTTTATCAAGACAACATTGTATGAGTGGAAAAGCTAGTATCTGCTCTCTGTTTGAATATAGTGAAGAGGGGGGGAATTCATCACAGCAAGACACTAAATTATCTAAATTGATCATTGCACGGACAGCCAGCAGTCATTTACATTGCCTGAATATCGGTGATGAGTCCTATGTAAAGCTTCCTCCATGAGGATGTCAGAGTGAAAGACCTGCAGGAGACTCATGCCCTTCTCGAGGGGCACATGTAGAGGCTGATGGGGTACTCCAGGCTATCAGAAAAGATGCTTACCTGTCTCCATCTCCCTGACTAACATAAGATTTTAGGTTAGTTCAACTGAATTAATGTGACCTCCCCCTACTAATTGCTTCTCTGATCAATAAACTAACCCTTCCTAGGATCTCTGTTATCAGCAGCCCACCTCGCTGGATATATCTGTTGCAGTAAATTATGGTATGCTTCTTTTAAGGAAACTTGGGTATTGAAATTTGTACTTGTCTCATACTTTTTCATAGCAAGAGAATGACAAGGAACACAGACTGAAACGATGGTGGAGAATGAAAGCACTCTTGCTTTTATCTTTTCTGACTAATGACATTTCGAGGTGTATACATGAATGTGTATATGCTTTGAACTGATGTAAAACTTTTGCAAGCAGTTTCTGTGGCCTGTGGGTATCCTAGTGAAGAGAATCTTAAATATATCTTTAAAAGATAATAGAATGTTAGAATGCTCTTGTTCAAATGATTGATGTAATAAAATAACTTTTTTTTTTTTTTTTTTTTTTTAAACTCTCAGTATCCTTGGCAAATTCTGAAGTGTTTAGTTAGGAAAGAAATATGGAAGGAGTAGAATGAATATGGACTATCAGATTAATGGATTACTGACATCTGGTTTCTCAGAGAAGACTCTGATGTTTGCTAGTGCTATTAGGTGTAATACATCCAGCCCTTAGGTCATGTTTTCTGGCTGTGATGGTCACTTGCACAGTTAATGGTGGTGTTCTGCAAATCGTGTGCAAAACATCATGACTATTTCTACAGTATAGATAAACAAGACATTGTTAAGACCACAGAAATGTGTCAGTAACCTCAAGAAAGGGCTTCATTTTTCAGGGGTCTTATTTCCTTCATCTATCAGCACAGAGGGGTGAATGTCTGAAGAGGAGGCTGAGGGGAGACCTCATCACCCTCTACAACGACCTGAAAGGAGGCTGCAGAGAGCTGGGGATGAGTCTCTTTAATGAAGTAACAAGCAATAGGACAAGAGGGAATGGCCTCAAGTTGCACCAGGGAAGGTTTAGACTGGATATTAGGAATTATTTCTTTCCAGAAGGGGTTGTTAGGTGTTGGAATGGGCTGCCCAGGGAGGTGGTGGAGTCCCCATCCCTGGAGGTGTTTAAGAGTCAGGTTGACACAGCACTGAGGGATCTGGTGTAGTTGGGAACTGTCAGTGTTATGTCAATGGTTGGACTGTATGATCTTCAAGGTCTTTTCCAACCTAGATGATTCTGTGATTCTGTAATGAGTAGTGACTGCAGGAAATGAAAATACTTATCTGTGTGGATGGTCTTCTGCATTCTCTTGTCCAACTTGGAAGAAGATACTTCTTGGAATATACCAAGAATGATAAATCATCTAGGCACTTCCCTGTTTGAGCTAAAATGTACAAGATACTTTTTTTACTTAAATGGATTAAATAGATTATAAAATATTTTGTTTTCTTCTTGTCCCAGCAATATTAGCATGAAGGTAAATGACTGCATCACTAAGTTTCTTAGCAAGATTCTGGAAAGTTTCACACTAATGGTCGACCATTAAGACTAGAAACATAGAAAGTGAAACAGAAGGACTAATCATGGTACACGATAATTCAAACATGAATGCATAACTAGTACTTGAAATATCAGTATAAGGAATAATAAAAGAGAACAGTAGTATTTCTCAACTGGCTTACTCCAAGAGGGATTTACATTTGTTTCACAGAATAGTTTCTAACCAGTATTCAGAGTAGCTAATAACATGGTACTAACTCTGTGGAAGTGCAGCTGCCATAGCAATGAGCATTACTTGACAAAAAAGCTCAGAGATGGAGCCTGGAGGACATACTTCCATAAAGACATCAGGACAAGGGTATTTGCTCAGGGTCACAACAAATGCCCACCTTACTTAAGATTCTGCCTCTGGGAGTGGCCACTGGGCCTGTTCAGGGAAAAAAAATGTAAGGAAGATACAGAAGCATTTCACAGCGTTCATACCTTCTCAGCGTTATGTGCTTGGTTGGTGTATGGTTCTCCTGAGCCAGAGTCATGTTTTTGTGTTTGCTGTATGCCCTGTGGACACTGTTTGCAGCACAGTTTGACAGGACACTGTGTATTAGAAAAGGAGCTCATGGGCTGTGGAAATAGGCAACAGATTTACAGACTATTTGAAAAAAAATATCACTTTTTTCCTCTTGGTTGTTTTCCTTGCAACTCAGGAAGTTCTTGACAGGGAGAAAACAATATTTGTGTTAAATTAATTCTAACCACTTAAGCATAAGGTGATTAATATAACTGCTAGAAATAATTTTATACTTTTTCAGCAAATTTATTTTAAAAACCAAAATGATTTACAATCAGTTAACTTGAAAATTGAAATGAATGTGACTTGCCACATGCAGCTTGTGAGTCTTGAAAGAGTTGCTAAATATTTCAGTCAGACTATTTTTCAAGGCAAAGTATCATTCGTTACTGCAATGAAGCTAACGGACTTGAAAGTGAACCTTTATAAGCTCAGTTTTGAAATAAACTTAAAAGGAATAATGCAGTTCTTGCACATATTTGCAAGGTGATTATCACATCATTATGGAGGTATATAGAAGGCTGAAACTAGGAGAGGTAGTGAAAGATTTTTCTTTAAATTCAAATATTGATATAAAGGAAGGCAAACACTTCTTTTGGCCTTCAGGAAAAAAAAAAAAAAAAAAAAAAAAAACTTGAAAAGAACAGTGCATTTACATCAGTTTTACCAGGCATCAGCTTGCTCCAGACATCTGTGTATGGAACAAATTCTTCTCCTAGATGGCTGCTGAAGCCAGGAATTGAAGCATAAACCCCATGACATGCTACACTGGAGGAAGTCAGCCAGGAGTGGACATATTTACCTTCTCCTGGTATCACTGTCACGCTGCTTTAACTTTTTGACTCAATGGACAACAATGCACTGAAGAGGTTGCAAAAAATTCTTGCCTTTTTTAAGTGCTAAAGCACCACTGATGTATTTTCTTATTCAAAGACCTAAATAGAACTTCAGAAAACTAAGAATGAATTTCAGAAAAAACAGAAAGTTTTATTTATAAAGCAGCAGAAAGAATATACTTTGGAATCCTTTTTTGAACACCTGTATGTTGCACAGTACAGAATAAAAAAATATAGATTTTTTTTCTATTTGGTTCGTTGTACGGCTGCTCCGCTTACCAGACATAATCTGATAGGGCATTGGCTTGCTCTTTGCCATATAAGACATTTGTGGAAAATGTTGTTTTCAGTATATTGGTATTTATGAAGAATGTATTGGCATTAGAAAAATAGGAGCAAAGCAGATTCTGTGATTGTGGAAAAGATTAGAAAGTACAGAAGAAAACTTTTTTATATATAATTTTATCTGCATCCACAACACTGTTGTGTAAAGCTTTTTGATTTTGTATCATTTGAATATTGCTTTTTTGGCAGACATGCATCTCATCCCAATAGCATTATATTTCTTTTGTTTACAAAGAATGATCAATCAGAGCTTTTACTTGTGTTTTTGATAAAATAACACATTAACTAATATGTTTGATAGAAAGGAGAAAAGGTCTGCATGTCTCCTTTGTGTCATGTTTCTGTCAACTAGCAGTGACAATTGCCGACTGGGATCAGGATGTATCAAATTCTTTGTGGCCCAGATATCTTTACAACTTTTCTTCTAAAGGAAACATAGAAATTAGTGGTAATATAATGCAAATATCAAAGGCTGTCAATCAATTCCTGCCTTGCCTCCTTTGTTTTGAAGATCTCTGTGGCACCTCATAGATTTTTACGTCTGCATTAATGCTTGGTCTTTTCCATGAAGCTCTCTGTGCTGGCTCTTCCACAGTTTGTTCTCTTTTATGATCTTTGAAATTTGGAGACTGCCTCTGTTTCCTCCTTCTGTGGAAGAAGCTAAAGATGTCTCTTCTTGTTTCCACTGGACTTCACTGAGGCAGCTTGCCAGGCTTCCTCTGGGTGGCCGCTGCCCTTTCAGCATTAGACTGAGCAACAGCTCAATAGCAGAAAGTCTTTGTATTTGGGTTATTCATTAACATGCTGCCCTGTTAATG
Organism: Athene cunicularia; assembly: GCF_003259725.1. Lineage (NCBI taxonomy): Eukaryota > Metazoa > Chordata > Aves > Strigiformes > Strigidae > Athene > Athene cunicularia. Next base: position 42,862,354 of record NW_020799095.1, read on the forward strand.
ATGTCACATGTGGCTCTGAACTTCATTCTTAGTCTCTTAGATCATTCTTTTAAAAAAATAACACCTTCCACAGGACTATTGGACTGGTCATACAGTGGGCTTGAACTGATATGGGTACATAATATATTTTTAAAACACTTAACCATTGCAGCAGTCAAATTGTAGTTCATTATCAGTTGTTCCCACACTTGGAGTGTCAGCAAATATCAATTCAAGCATGAGGTTACTTCCTTAACTGCTGTATTCTCTAATAAAGCTACTTTTGGAAACTGTGAGTGACAATATAGCATATTGAAACTAATTATGCCATTTTGTACCATTAATCTATAATTACAGTACATTTACATATTCAAGACTGGTTTTTTTAATTGCATTACTGGTGTTTTCTTCCTTATTTATTACTAGGGGTTATGTTTTCCTTTTCTATATTCATTGCATTTCCTTATCTACAGCTTTTATCTCTCATCTACATGATGTCATGATCTTTTAAGATATCAACTCTTAATGACACAGTGTTTGACATATTTCTAGTTTTATAATAGGTACTCTAAATTCTGAAACATTTAGGCTTACCTTTCAAAATCAGGATTTTAATCTTATTCATAAAACCTCAATAGGTAGATAGTGTCCCTCACAGTACACCATGGTACGATTGAAGATTTACTTTGTTTTAGTTAATCACTATGAACTCCCACAAAAGTTTTTTTCCCCTTTGCTATAGAGAAAATGCACATGTACACACACACATGTACACACACACACACACACACACACACACACACACTTTTTTCACTTAAGATGTTTTCATTCTTTATGTCATGGCTTTGTCAGAATGCTTCTGACAAATGTAGCAGTTTCCTGCAAAGGCTGGATGACATTAAATCTTTTTAATTCCACGTGTGTTTTCTTTCATGCTAATTCTTAGCATATACTCACTGTATTTCACAACTGGCTCCTTCTGTTTTATTTTGCCTGTACATAGGCATGTGGTCATGGATAGACAGTGCAGTTCATGATAATAAAATTGTGCTTTCGCTCCAATGCTCGTCCATTGCTCAGTTTCTCTTTTGCAGCTTCTCACAGTCTTAAAATTGCAAAAAGGACATTTTCCCCATTTTTAGTCTTTTATTTCTATTGCAGTCTGGTTTCTAATTAAGCATTGCACAGACCTGCACTGCATATTTAACTAAAGTGTCTCCAGTCTTTTAGGAAGGCTTTGAATATTCTTCCTCTGTTTGACTTAACATATGTCAAACATATAGCTATTAAACTACTTTTTTCTTTTTTTTTTTTTACTTTTTTTAAATTTATTTACCCCATTTTGGGGTTTGTGTGGGTTTTTTTGAATGCGGTATTTTCACATTTCTTTAGCGTGATCAGATAATAGATTTTCTTTATTTTACTGGTGAGCTACCACAAAACCCAAACCTCTGACTCAGAAAGAAAATGTAGGGCTGCTGAGTCTGCAAGATTTTAGAAACTTGCTTTTTTGTTCCTTTTAGTTTTTTATAGTTCCACTTACTTTTGTGAAGAGGCAAAATTCCTGTTGGAGCATCCTCTATTTTGATACATTCCTAGAAAGCTGTGATGAGTCTTTAGATGCTCCTTCATATTCATTCTTCTATTACTTTGTCTGATAAAAAAGTGCTATTAGAGATGAAAGTACTCTCTGTCCATCTATCACTCTCCCTTCTAGTAGTTTTTAATCTGTCCCATTTAAACACTATTTGACCAGACTTGAGCTTTTAATGTGCAATAAATGAAAAGTTTTTCTGGAAAATCACTAGCTATGTAGAGGAGCAAAAGGGCATTAGTGTCACTGCTGGGGTAAAATCAGCTGTTACCCGTTTGTTGAGAAGCAGCTGGTTCTTGCATACATATGTTACAGCCAATGCATAATTTATATATTTGGGAGCTGGCCTGTGTTTTATCCAGCTGACAGTACAAAAAGACTATCTGAGACACATGGAGAGAAGCCACAGGTACAGAAGAGAAGTGCAGGGGGTGTGATGTCAGGCTGGTGGATAGCTTATGGTACAAGGGGATAGCATGGATGCTATTCTGAGATGAGAAGATTGTACTTAAGACACATGGGTTCAGGGTGACGACAAACCTTTTTTTTTTTTATAACAATAGGAACTGACTGAAAAGGCAATGGATGGAGGGAGAGGGACTGTAAACTTTTTGCTCCATCAGGCGCCAGCCAGCTGCCAAGCAGCAACTGATTTGAGTCAGCATCCCAGATCTGGCCCTTGAGAGGGCTACTTATAGATACCATCACACTGATGGACTTAATGGATGGCACAATTAAAATGTTAAAAATATAAAATTATCAAAAAATGATAAAGATGAGTTAGCCTTAGCCAAGAATTTAATTCCATAATCACTGAGCTTTATTTAACCATGTTCTGTGGTGGTGTTGTTTTTGTTTTTGTTTTTGTTTTTTTCTCGCAGTAAGTCCCTGGATAGTAACGCATTGGAATATCTTTGCTGTAATTGAATGTTAAGAAACAACCATGGTGAACAAAAGGTTATGTTAGTTGTGGAAGTAAAGGAATGGAAGGAAGGTCACACATAGTCATAGATGAGACCCATATCTGTTTCTATACAAGCCCAGTCACACAACTTGAAACCGGCTGCAGCTTGTATGATGTCTTGCCTACTCAATTTCCTGAGTTTCCAGGAAGTGTGCATTTTCTGAGATATTCCAACCAAAATGTACTTTGCAAAAGATTTTCTTTTCCTCTGTCTTCAAGGAACTATTGTGTTGCCATTTATTGGTATATTTGCAAGGTGAGTTCTTCTGGCAGGGTATTTTTCATGAGCTGTTAGTTTGTGTCCTTCATGGTAGATGACCAATATGCAATGTTATGTATCTGTCCATAGTGAAAAACTTTATGATAAATTACTAGTGTATGCTACCATATAATTTCATTTGATGTTGTCCTTATGTGAAAGGTTTAACAACTGCAAGTCAAATAATTGATATACAAGTGCTTAGAGGAATCACGGAATTGCTGGTTAGATGGACCTCTGGAGGTTATCTAGTTCAGTCTCTGGCTAACAGCAGGACAACTGGAAACTATATCAGATTGCCTACTTGAATCTTGAAAACCTCCAAGGAATGGAATTTTAAAACCCTTTGCGTTTTACCCAAAACCCCTTTGTGTTTTACCCAAATTTTGACCTGTATGGCTAGCACCTGAGAGAAGAGTTTCTTGCCACATCCAACTTAATCCTTCCAAATTACAACTTGTGGATTTTGTCCCTTGTTTTATTATCAGCCAAAAGTAGGATGAATTTGACTCTTGTCTTTTCAACTACCCTCCATGTTGCTGTAGGCTGCATTGGTGGTGTCTAAGGTCCACCCATAACTACTTCTTGACAATACAAAAGCGTGTTCCTGTGCCATCTCTTCATACTGGTCATATGACTCAGCCAGCTTGGTAACTCTCTGTTGGATTTTCTCCAGTGTCTCAATTTCTTTACTGAACCCCATTTCAAGAAATTGGGTCAAAATATGGACAAAGTAATCTAGATGTGGCCATGCTGCTGCTGAATAGAGGAGGGTAATACTCTCTTTTGAATTGCTGCCTGTTCTCCTAATGTAGCCCAACATGGGCTACTAGAATCACTTCTATTTTATTATTTTTTAGTATGTTAGGAAAGCAAGCCAAGAGGCAGTCATTAGGCCATATTAACTCTTTCATAAACCATTTTTTGAATTTAAGTAAGTACTAAATGGGGGAGCATTATTTTTCTCCATTGTTCTGAGAGTTGCTTATGCATTTGATACAGATGCTTTTTTTCCCTCCTCTATCCCTTCCTTAGTAGCAGGAGAGTAAGCAAATGAAAATAGGTCTTTCCAGGTAGACACTAACCGAACTACATTCATTTCTGATAATGTTATTGTTCATGATGTACAATATAGTGTAATTGAGCTTTTCATTCTCTTTATAATTAGTAGGTTTTAGCAGGCATCCAGCTACTATCCTATTCACGATGTTAGAGGCATTTAATACTAGCCAATACTGCAAAACAATGTAAAAAAAAACCCTCCTAAAATAAAACTCTAGATGATCAAAATATCAGTTATTTTTTTCATCCACGTACCTTTTCTCTTTGCAACTTTTCATGAGATAGGTCTGTTCTCTGTAAAATTCCTGCTTTCCCATTTGAGCAGCGGTGTAATTATATAAGCAAGATATAATTCCAAACCAAAAAGACATGTTCTTTCATCTCCTACTTTTTGTGCCCCCCAAATGCTATCTGGAAGTGCCTCCATGGGGCCTTCCTGCTGTTACCCACTTGTCCTTGACCCTGCACAGAACATGCACACTGGCAGTTCATGCCTGTGCAGAGACCTGAGCTGGTCACTTGGCATACAGAGCCCTCCTGAACCTTGGCTTCACTTTTTGCTGGGGTAGTTGCTGGACAGCATCTCCACTGTCAAACTCCTATCCCCTCCATCTCCTCCAGCTTTCTTGCTGCTCCTACAAGCTCTTTTTCCATACAGTGTATTTGTGGAGTGCCAGCAAACTCTTCTTATCTAGGAGAAGGGTTGGTGCAATATACTTGTGGTAAGTGGTGCCTTGGGCCTCTTCCCCTCTGTCTCCTCCTAGTATCTCCTGTAGTTTCTCCTCTAAAAAAAGCAAAATTTGAAAGGTTTGCACTTTTCCTGTTTGAAGAATAATACTTAGACCCTTCAAACAATATTTGATAATCATAATCCATAAATTTCTAACCTGATAGTCTTATTATGTTTATCCTCATTTCAGAAAAAATCTCTATGTATACTAGCTTTAATAAGTATCACCATACACTGAAAATATTTGCTAAGGTCAGTTCTATGTGACTTGGACTAGTCACTGCCAGTGGAAAAGGAAACATAGATTAAAAAATTCATTAAGTTTAAAATTGTTCACCTAAACACTTCATAAAATATTTATGAATAATGAATACTTTTCAAGAAGTCAGAAATGTATTGGAAACAATTTATAAATAGAAGAAGGGTTAAACTCACCACCTAATGAAATCATCATGAGTAAGTCAATCAGCCCAGTATAGGAAGGAAAATGCATTATCTTGTGTTTTGAGTTATAGATGCAATATTACCACCAATCTCCATTGGAAACTCTCTGCAATATTGGGAATTAGCATGTGTTTACATATGTGTGGGAGAGATGATGATAAAGTATTCTCTCTTCTTCCATCAAAGTGAACTTTGTTCGGACATTGCCTGCAGACTTGAGTGGAGGGCAGTGAATGTTCAGAGCGCAATATACTGAATTTAAATTTAAAATTAAAATGTCAGTTGACACTGAAAACTTCTTACAACCATCTTATTAACCTGTAAGGTAATTCTACCAGTCAATAAATAAAAATGGAATGTGGCCCTCAGTGTAAGTTGCTTAAAATGTGAAATTATTTAAACTGAGAATAACATTGGAAAGACTGGATACCAAATTCAATTCAGAAATGAGAAAAATAGCCTTGAACCCATCTCGATGGAACTCAGGTTTTTCTCCCTTGTGGGCAGTGCAAAACCTGTCTGCTTTTAAATTTTAATTAAAACTTAGATTAGTCATGATCATCTAATCTTTCCTTTGCACTGCAGTGTCTGATCTCTATGTATAAGTATCCAAAGTTTAATCTACTTCTGGTCCTCCTAGATTTGACAGTCTAATTAAGTGCTCATCTTTAGCACTTAGTATATAAGAAATCCCACTTCTTGTTTTGGTAAGATTTTAAATAAAATTGATCACTTACATATTCTGCTGAGATATTTCTGAATAATTTCATTGTTTCATCTTTACTACTGCATTCATCTGCTTTAGGAACCAAGACGTTTTCTTCCTGCATTATGCTAACAAACATGTGTGAAGGCTTAACCAAGCATTGATAGTAAAGCATTACTGGCATCATACTGGGTTGTCTTAAAGACATAGCTTCACTATCAAAATTAGTATATAAAAATAGGTGAACATACAAACATTGGTCCTAAAACTAGTGTCCTATTGTTTATAAAATCGACTCTAGTTTTCTCCCTAGGGACTGGTAACCTAAAACCACGTGCAAATATCTCTTTGTTAATTCTTGCATGTGACCTTGCCCCTTCTCTCTGTTAGTCTGTTCTTCAATCTTCTGTCTGGGACTCTGACCTTCACCTCATCCTGGGTTCCTTGTGACTAATTTTTCTCCTTTGAATTTTGGGAAGAGATGTCATTCATCTCTTATTCTTAGGCCAGCAGCTAATCAAAGCTCTAGCACAAGTTTACTATCTCCTCTTGAAGAAGCAGATCTTTTTCCTTATGCATTTGCTTAAACTGTAGGCAGCTGATCCACATTCTAGTAATGCCAGCACATATAATATGGATGGAAATGTTATTTCAGTTGCTCTCAACAAATTTGTTGACAGGAGGATTAAATTTGCTCTGTGGGGGGACATCTTGACTCAGAAATATTTAAGGGGTTGCACACTTGTAAAACTGCTAATCCTTCACCCCTTCATTTACCCCCACATCCTGTCCCATCCCATTCTTAATGACAGTGAGTCCCAAGATGGGGCTTCAAGCCCTTTACCACCCTGGGTTGATTCTGCTGTTGCTAAACTGAAAATGTGTGCTCTGATTGTGTAGATGGCATCCATCTGACAGAGCCATGACTCTACAGCCTCTTTCTACTGAGTCTGTCTTAAATGGTAGAGGAACAGGTGCTTTTAGGGTGTGATTCATCTGTGTAATTTCAGAAAACTGCAGGATGAAGTGAATCATATCCTAGATTTCACTGCCCGTATTGCTTAGCTCTCTATTGACTAGGGAGTCTGTGGCTGATTACCTCTGCTGTTTCATTTCGTCACATGAATTCTGTCCTTGGTGTCTCACTGAATGCAATATTTAAGTTCAGCCATGTTCCAGGCTCTGTGGAGAGGTGTCTAGAGGAATTGAGTTGTACTTTAAGGATAAGTAGCTTCTGGTATAGCTTTAATAGTCCTATACAGACTGAACAGAACTCTAGAAACAATTTCAAATTCCCAGTGCCAAGGTCACTGGAAAAAAAAAATAAAAATCAACTTTACTGCAGTTTGCCCTGGCCCATACTTTTTCAACATTTTAATTATTTTCCTGAAATCCTCTGGGTACTCATCAGTTATCCGTGTAGCAGCATAAACTAATCAGTGCTTAAATTCTGACCTTTGTTGAATAGCAGGCACTCAGGCGGTTTCTAATCCCACTGTGTTATTTTGGCATAAACTCCTTTGTGCAACTCATGCTAGAATAGATCCTTGATTTATCTTAAACTTCAGTTTGGCAGGTCCTTGCCTGACAACTGAGGGTGTGAACTTGTTTTCCCTGGAAGGTAGTTTTTGAGCTTTGAGAATATTCTTGTAATCTTAAAATTTCTGTTATTTTATACTTCACCACTTTATACTAGGGACAAGGTAAACCTATTTACATGTCTCTTATTTTCTAGCGACTCCATGTCACACAGTATCGTTTTCCATTTTCCTTTAAACTATATTTTAAAACTATGCAGTAGATTGACTTGGATCTTTCAGAATATTTGCCTTTGGGGGGAGGGGGTAGAATAGCTGTTGTTACTTTATACATTTCATAAACACTGTGGTAACAGATCTGTTGGAATAGTCAAATGACAATATTTTCCCTCTTACAAAGAATGTAGGTCTGTAATGTCCTTATTTGTTACTATTTCATTAATTTCAAAATACAGCACCAATTTCTGTTTCTGTGTTAGTCACTCTTTGCTAAGGCTACTGAAAGCATCAATTTTTATAATACAACCTGCCGTTTTAGAGGCTTTCACCTCCCTGCTGTTTTACTGAGCAAGCTGCAGCTGAGGGTGCGTGATGCTGAGAAGGAAATGGCATTGATTTTCTACATTTTGTCATACAGGAGCATTTTGAGATGTTTCTCTTTATTTTCATTTTTCTTCTTCAAGGATTAAAAAAAAAATGTAAGAAAAATGCTAAGAAGTACAAGTCTAGGATTGTGAAATCAAAGCATGCTTGAAAAACCCCCATAAATGTACTTACTTTCCAGAGGATTTGTGCTAACACATTGAAAGGCTTGGGTGAACTAGCTTTTCCAGACTCAGTTTTACAACAGTACAGCCATCTAGGGCTTGAGAGATCAAAGGGCAAGAATTAAGAGTCTCTTGGTTTCCCACATGGATGACTGAGCAATAGGCTAACAAGGTCTTCCTTTACAATGAAACTAATTGCAGAAATGTTACGATATTTGTTCTGGGAAGCAGCATATTATTAAATCAATATGACTTTTTGTTATTCTGCTACCCAAGACTAATGGCACAGTGTATGCATTAAGAACAAGGTATAAATGTAATAGCTTGTCTTTATTTATTTTCATGGATATTATTTTTAAGGTTTTAACCCGATTTCTCTTTTAAGTGTTTTACCTGCATAAATGATTTCACAAATGTATCTACATAAAGATCTGATTAGCTGACTGTATGTCCTCTGACAATGTACTTAGCTAAGTTGGTGAGTTGCTTTTATAGGTAATTCTAGGTGTAAAAATAAGGCATGATGTCAGAAACCAGGTGAAACCTTTTATAAGGCTTTCCAAAACATCCAACATCACTCTGCATATATGCTGCAACTTTAGCAGTGCCATAAAGAGTGAGCAGCAGGTAGAGCATGCATATTGATTTTTGCACTGCAGGACATTGAATCCCACAAAGCAGAATTTAAACAAAATACAGGAACCCTGAGAGTAGCATCACCAGCCCTGAGATGGGAGAAAATATCCTGAGGCTATTATCCCTGTTATAAACGGTAATATGAACTTAGAATTTTCTTCCTGGTGGTGCTTGCTGTATTATTACTTAATATTTTGAATAATGAATCTTATATTTTTCATGTGCTCTTTCAATTTTTGGAGGATTGATCAGGTGTCTGTGTCTACTTTTGAAAGAAAAATTATTGATCTGTGGTTGAATCAGAGCTATAAAGAGAATAATCAACAATCAGTCTCCTTTTCTGCTTTGCTAGGACACCAATTAAAGGATTTATGTTCAGTATTTCTAAGTTTAGTTCTCATGTTAAGCACAGTCCGTTGTTGCACAAGTGATGCTTACATTCTTTAAGATTTGTGAAATCTTAACTTTACAGCTCCTATAATAAGTTAAGGAACTTTAGATCAAATTGAAGTGGATCCTTCATCTCCAGGCTGCAGAATTACTCAGGTTTCTTTTGCTGAGATATGCAATAAAAAGTCAGTCATTGTGTATGTACACACAGTGTGTGTATGTTTATAGGCTGCAGTGCTGGAAGGAAGCTAACTTGTATCAGTGGTTATACTGTGGTTGGACCATGTACAGTGAGTGAGTTATGTCTATTCATTCCATTCGGGATTAGCTTTATACACCACCAGTTAAGGTTACATGGCTCTTTGTGACAGTAATTATTTTGTAATTCATAGCTTTAGAATTGTGAAAATTACATTCTCAACTCAACCTCGGTAATCATTTTCATTAACCTCTGTATCTATTTGCTTTGTTTACAAGTTGAAGATGAAAGGTCATTGGGACCTTGGCTGTTTGCTTCACTTGTCCACCATTATATCCAGTGTTTCTAATATTGAGCGTTGTGAACTTGACCTGCAGTAGGACTGTTCAAAGAGTCTTTGAGGTGCTTGAATGACTCATTTCTGGTTTGCTTCCATACTTCACACAGGGTGCAGAATAGAATCCAACTTGTTTTCATGTATTGGCAAAGCGGAGTGAAAACTTTGTCAGAAGATACTTGGAAGATGCAAAAAGCACAGTCCCATCATGTAGCTGTTTTTCGTTGCAGATGAGCTTTATCCAAAATAAGCTTTTATTGTTATTACCCCATGGCAGCAAAACAACATTTTGAATTTTTACATTTGTTCCCGTGTTTTAACCAGCTAGCAAGTCTGGATAGGTGTAAAAACCCATTGGTCTGGGCTGGTAAATGATGTAGTAGTACAGTATTAGCTCACCCAGATGATTCATCTAGCTGAATGTCCTCCTCTGACAGTGATTGGTAGCAGATATTTAGGGATATAAGGAAGGAGTGTAAGATACTGAGCAAATGTAGAATAAGCTTTTCATTTGTATGACTTCTGACACTCAGTGGTTTAGGGACTTCACTATTACTAAGGAAAAACTATTTGTAATATGTAGAAGCAGCTAAAATACTAATGTTAAAGCAAAGAAGCCATCACCTATGATGAAATAGAAGGAAAGATGAGCAATAATTGCAGCTAGTGTTCCCTGAAAAGTCCTTTGTAGATCACTGAGATTCAGCCTGTTTCTGAAAGTGTCTATGAATATTAGAACCTTTTATTTTTAATATTGCCTTTCCTCAAGTAAAAAAATTCTTATTATTCATAATGACTGTTGAGTTCTCTCAAGAAAATGATATAGCACTTTTTTTTTTTCATTAAAATAGCTTCTACAATAGTTAATACTTTCTTCTTTTGGCCAGGGCTTCCTAAGCTCGTTGTGAACACCCCTTGGCATCCTTCAGAGGAGCCTGAGTTACTCTGAAGTAGAGCCACAGTTAAAGTTCTGCATTTTCAAGGACCAACATTGAACTGGTGCCAGAGCCGAGGCAGAGCACACTACTCCCCTGCCTGCTCCACTAGAGAACACCTTCTTAATTCTAATTACTGCAGTATGGCATAAATGAAACCTGGAGCTCGTATTTTTATGGTGTGGGTTGTGTTGTTGTGTTGTTTTGTGGGTTTTTTTTTTTTCCTACCAGTAGTAAAGGTTTGTTTTCTTAATAAATGAAGCTAACTGATTTCTCAAAGTCAGATTTGTAAGTGATGATATGCATGCTAGTAATAGTTACATATGAGGCTTGCTTTAGGTTTTTCACAGTAACAGGCCACAGTCCCATTCTTAATTTTCAGGCTATCACATAGACAGTTCCATGGTATTTTCTGTTTTCTTACTTTGGCTGTATCACCACTGATTCTTATTATGATTTTTTCATATACCATGTGTTTTGTGCTTTTAATGGAAATAGAAAACATCAGCACCTTCTTGTTTGGAGAGGGAAACAAATGAACCCATTTTGCTGAAATGATGACGTTGTGGAAACAGGAAAGTTTAAGAGCAAAACCGAATCTTCATGGATCCATTTCAAATCCTGTTTTGGAACCACAAGATTAACTTTGACCCAGCTGTGGAAAGTACCCAATTATTTGTCCCTTAATCTTTTGCAAACTGCGTTCCTGGAAGCTGTATTCCATCTGCCTTGAAATCTGTGTCTTGGCTTATTTTTCACTGAGAAATGCCACAGCCTCTAAAGATGGACAATTTTGGGATTCAGAGTGACTATGCCATATGATACATCATTTGACTGTTAGACAAACTGTTTCTTTATGGACAGTACACTTAGTAGATAATCTAATAGGTCCATTTACCCTTTAATTTCTTACATTGCTGTTAATTAGTATCAAATTTTGGCTGCATAGAAATGCTGCTGTTGGCTCCCATTGCTATCTCTGGGGTCAAGTTTCATTTTTAACGTTCTAATGTGAATTTTCATTACTACAGAAAAAAAAAAAAAGGGTTTTACCACACACACACACAAAAAGGATTTTTTCCCTTTTTCTATATATATATTGTTTTTTTCTTTCTGTATAGAAGCAGTGAACAGGCTGGTGCTTAGAGAGAATTTTGTTAGAAGTCTAATATTAGCAGAAAGCAGTGTTGTGATCCCACCAGAAAAAGTGTGCCAGCGTACTCTAGATTATGCCCCAAAACAGCTAGCAGGATCTGGGCTTGCTGTGTCTTCTCTATCTATATTCCATTTACGATCATTCCTATGGGGTGTGATTTTGGACAGTATGCCTCTTTAAGACAGTTTTGGGTTATCCACTAACTCTCTAGAAAGCTGGCTGCCTGTTGTAAGCATAAATGGTTATAGTTGCTCTTCTAAAGTATTTTCATCAGACTTTTGTCCTATAAACTTTTGAAGAAGCAGAGCTCACTGAAGAACAGGACTCACTGCTGGCATACTCTGTCAATTCTGCTAAGAGAAAAGATAGAGAAGGTGGCATCAATTCACTTGATGATGTCCACAGGAGAGCATGAACATCGTGATAGAAGACACCTGGGTATATCTTTGGGTTGAGGCGAAGTGTTAAGAGTCTCTCTCCCTTATTCTGAGAGATTTAAAAAATGTTCCAGGATCTCCTAAAAACTTTGCCACGCGAATAATGTGAAATGGAATTAGTTTCACTATTTTGCTTCTGTGTTCCTGTTGAAGAAGCAGGTTCATCTAAATGAGGCAGCATAAACATGAAACAGAGTGGTTGGGTATAATGTTACAATTTATTAAAAAATCATAACTGTCAAAGACTTAAAAGGTTCAGCATCTGCTGTATTATATACTGCCTGCCTCTGTAGCAGGGATTCAGGGCAGCATAGTCCAGAAAGGCAAGAGTAAAATAAAGTCACTGTTGAAGTTAGAATCCTTCCTTTATATCTGAGACGGTTTACGTTTAAGATTAACACATCACTGAATCCATCTATGTTTCCCCCCCTTCTCCAATTTTAAGACTTTCTCCTATTTAAAGTGGAGTTTTGTTTGTTTTTCTATTAGAGCGAAAAATGAGCAGCTTTTAATTTTCAGTATTTGTGTTCTCTATCTCTGGGAGATAAAGAATTAACATTATCCTCATTTTACAGATGGGACATGGAAGGACTAAAGGGTCAGGTTCACAGAGATATGTAAATGTTTATATTTCCATTGATTTCGGTGGCAAATCTCCTACCTATATAAGATACTTAAATATGTTTTTGGTCATGGAACTTAGTGATTAGCTGAGATTTTACAGGAAATCAGTAGTGGCACAGGGATCTGAACCCTTCAGTGTTCTTTGAGTTTGTCTTCTTTGTTGTGTGCTTGCTGGGTTTATGTGAAGTTTAAGCCTTCCATTCTCACCAAGCTGGTTTTAGCATAATGGGACAGAGGTGAAGAAAGCTGCTTTGATAGCTGTTTGCCTTGGGCATTATAAAACAGAATTGACTTTAAAAAGGCATTTACAAGTGACCTAGTGCTTGCTGGGAGATGGCCACCATTGGATCAAAAGCTAGAGGAGGTACGGCTTCAGGACAGAAATAAAATCTCTCTGTACTGTTGAAAGAATCAGTATCAAAAGAATTGGAGGGAGGGTGAGGAGAAAGCACAGAGTAGGTAAAAGTGGTAATTTATTAATATTTATGACCTCTTTTGTGCTATTGCAGAATTGAAAATAAAGGAGGCGGAGCCTGTTTTCATAATTAAACGCTAATTCTCCAGGTCACAGGGTAAAGTGACCTGTTTGCTCTATCTGCTTTTCAGGACAACATATGGTGTGATTGATACTGGCTCTAAAGAGCGGTCCTCATACGGCTGTAATGATGGGGATGTGAATATGATACCAGTTCTCTAGGGAAAACTGTAAATTTAACATTGGGGTATAAAGTGAATACAGTATCAATAAAAAGATATTGCTGCTATTTTTGTCACTTGAGTGCTGACACTCACAATATTGGCAATAACTTGCAGGTCAAAACACATTCCAAAATGTGATGAAGAACTGTTACTCTGCTCTTCAGTTTCACCAACTGGGACCACAGATCTGATTTTGAAATAAATAAATAAATAAATAAATAGGTCTCTTTCTTCCACTTTGATGTAAGGGCTGTTGATACAGTAACAAAGGTTACTTGAATTAATTCTGGAGAGGAATGTAAATACCCAAATGTAGGATAACAGGATAATTACATTGATTGCTACAGTAAGGGTATTTTCTTCCTCTGCATGAAACAAAATAGGCTTTTCTGTGTTAAATATAAAAAGAAAGAATAAAGGAGAGGCTGTTTAAAAAACAATATAGAAAAAACAGTGGGGAAAAAAAAAATGTAAAAAGCTGTCTGCCATCAAATAGATGACCTCTGAGTTTCACAAGGTGATACATGATGCAGGGCTACTGATTTAGATTGAGGTTGGCTTGCTCCTAAGAACAGCATTTTTTTAAGTCCTTTTTATATTCAAGGATGGATAAAGTTAATTACTTATTAAGTATCTATATCTTTATAGTACTTCTATTTCTGTGGTGAACACAGTTCTGAGAAGTGAAGCAGACTTCTTGTGTACATGCAGATTAAGCAGATTCTTTTTTTAAAAAAAAAAACAACCCCTGTGAGTGCAAAATTAAATAAATTCCAAAACACAGAATTGTGATTCTTTTAGCCAAACTCCGTGGTTTTATTGTAGTGCTTACAAGCTTTACTTGTGGACTTGGTTTTGGTTACTACAGTATAGAATCCCTACAGACAGCTTCTGGAGAACCTACAAGTTGAGACAACAGATGGACCCTTAAAGAGCACCAGCACAGTATATGGAAACTATGAAGCAATGTGGGTCAGTATATAGACAGCAATTTTGCTATGGTAGGATCCCTATGGAGATGGGGAAAAGGTGATACAATTCACTCTGTCAAGGCTTGAACATACAGCTTTAGGCAAGAATATTAGATACCTCAAGTCTGATACATACAAAGGCATTTTTCCCAGTTCAATCGCTCCTGTACTTTCCAAATGATTGGTGAAGGGAAATCAGTAGCTTATGCCTGAGGTTTCTGGCTGATTTTTCCTTCCATTGAAAGTCCAGGAGAAAACTGATAACTTATCTGGAGATTTTAATGGTGAAAATTCAATACTGCAGCCTCATTACTTTTCTTTTATGTATTTCCTTCATCTGGTATCTTGATATTACCACTTATAGCAGTAAAATTTGTTCAGTGTATTAAACTAAGCGTTTAATAATGTTTAGTCGTAGAAGATCAAAAGTGCCTGCTAATGTCAGTGTATTGACAACAATTCATCCTTGCCACAGAACTTCCTGTATTTATGTTACCATCCAACATGAGGTTCTCTAAATGTTTGAGGCTGAAGCAGTAGTGAAGACATTTCTGTCAGGTTGCTGCTGCTTAATTAGACAATGTTGGTTTCAACAATGCTGCCCAATAGTGGTGCTCTTTAAGTAACAGGCTTTACCAATGACTTGTGTATGTTATGACTTGTGGAACATGGTCTCCAGTCTGAGTATTTTTAAAAATTCAGGATATAGATATTCAGAATTATTTTGAAAGTCTCATTTTCAGTTATAAAACTGGCAGTATAAAGAGTTTTGGTTTGCCTAATGTTGTAATATGTTTGCACATATTTTTTAGAAATAATATTTATATGTTGCTAACTAATTGGCTGAGACTTGATTGACAGACCAAAACATTTTAAACTGTAAATCTTAAATCTAAATTAAATCTCATTTCATCTGTTCTAAAGAAGCTTGACTGATTAAAGGCATGTCATTTCATTGCCACACAATGGATATGATCTTAGTGCCACCCTTTTTCTAGCTGACTTTTCAAGGCTAGCAGTGAAAGTGAAGCCTGTAGTCCTGAAGGGAGACAGACAGTTCTATACTCTTCTGAGTACAAAACTTTAGTGGCTCACCCACAAATAGCAATGACAAAAGTTGAAGAATAAGACATCTTAATGGTGGTCTTCTTCAAAAATACACCTTGAAACTAACTAAATAAAAGTTACCATCATCATAAGGGTGAGTATCAGGATAACATCCATCAGAAGAACAAATATTTTAGAGTGATGATGGTAAGAATGCAGCTCTTTCATCTCTGGACTAACCAACTTAAATTTACTACAGGGGATCTGAAGTTACTGTCATATGATTTGGACAGTATGAAAGAAATTATAGTTAGATTAATATCAGTTTGAGTGATGTGTGCTTTAGAGGAAGAGGTAATTTTTGTAATAGCTGATATACTTGGAAAAAAATGGAGCAGATTCTGCTATGTCAGCCTTTCTTCTAAAGTGTAAAGGGAATGGGTTGAACAGGCATAGGAGTTGAACTGATGTGCCCCTAGAGGGAGGCATATTGTCAAGGTATTTAAGGAATTATGTTTAGTTATTTTCCATGCACTAATTGTTTTGTGGGTGAAGGAAATTTTAGCCTCTAATGGTGACAGTCTGGTAGGAGTCACATGAGTCTTTCTGGGGGAAAAGGAATGGCTTTGTGTATGTGTTAGGAAAAAAAGTTTCTGTACATGGAATAATAATGCAAATTGCAAATGGATCAGAAAAAAATGTACTGGTTCATGTAAATCTGTGTACTTTGAATTGTCCAGGAATGTGTGAAAATTCCTATTACTTATGGGTTCATCTAAGTCTGTATCTTATTTTTGGCAGTGCTAGGACAAGGTATGTGAAGGAGACATTGGAGATTCTGTAGATTCTATCATTTGGAAATTTTTCCCCTCCTGTGTTAACTAGCAGTTGAACAGTGCTGCAGGGTAGCTCTCCTGCGTTACAGAGAAATTATATTGCTTTTGTCTGATAGAACTTCGAACATCTTTGTATTTACACAAATGAATACCTAATGTTAGTCTCCTACTAGGATCTCCATGAAATCAGGTACCAGTGAGTCCCTCTCAATTCTTTATTTCCCTGATGTGATTTTATTGGGGTTTTTTGATGTAGTATTGTAAGCATGGGCACTGCCTGCCCATTGCCTTAGTTCATCTCAGTCCTTCAATAATTTCTGAATTTATTAGCCAATTTGACAGAAAGGCAAGGTCTCAAATACATTCTGTATCTATGAACTTTGTGGAAATTGGTGGCTGGGTCAAGTGAACTTTCAAGTGAATACCTCCACAAAGGGAGAGACTACTCAGTGTTTGGGTGATGTGTTTGGCTGGGTGATGCGCAGGTATTTTGAAACCAGCCACAAGATTCAGGGAGGCACCTCAGAGAGAGTGAACATTTTTAGAAAAATGAGAAGAGAAAATAAAGGTGAGAAATACAGATAAACTGATAGGACCTGTGGTGACATAAGGAGAATGGGACAGAACTTCAGGAGAAAGCAGTGGAGAATTCTTGAAGGGAATTGGTATTTCTTTGGAGGTGGAACATGTACTTGAAGGATTAAAGGCTTCAGATTTAAAGGAATAAATGCTTAAATAATAAAGGAATAAATAGCTAAGAAGAGCCATGCCAATCTTTCTTCCTAAACATGCTTTCTCTACCCCTAATCATTCTCATTGTCTGGTGTTGAGCCTGTTCTTCCTTTGTTTTTAGACAAGCAGGGCAAAACTGCTCAGAGTATTTTAGTGAGGGCATTCAAACGTTTCAACGTTTTAGGACTAATAACAGACTTCCTGTGCTCCTCAGAATTTTTAAATTGTCCATAGTTGCACATAGAGAAGCTTTCCATTTATTTCCCTCCCCAAAAGAAGAGAATTAAATTGCTTCCCAGCAAAATACAGACATAGATTATATTGTCCTACGTATACAAATCTGCATTTTTTTCAGCAGATAACTGTTTTCTCAAATTTCCACATGTTGTCAAGAACATGATTCTTCACAATATTCTCAGATTTTTTTTTTTATCTGAGGGTATATATTAGCCTGTGAATATGTCCATACCACCTGTCACGCTTCCTTTATAGACCATTAATAAATAAACCCAAAATGCTAAGGGACCTTGTATGTAAGCAACAGCACTGAAATAGAATAATTGTTTATATCATTGGAATTGCAGGAGGAAAAGGGAATTTTCCTTGCTGCTATTTTAACATTAAATAACATTTTACATAACACAAGTGTTTATTGATAGCAAGTGAAAAATTTGTTGATGGAAATGTTTAAGTTAAACAGCAGGAAGGAAATGCTTGCATGTGACTGAATGTGATTAGAATAGTTTTGATCAATCATTTCTTGAATTTACTTTCTGAAAATCAGTGTTGTCACTACCTATATTCCAGTGAAAAAGATAGGCAGCAAGCATATGGGAGTTATAACTGAGTGCTTGTAGGAGGTGGTGGACACCTCTCCCTCTTCCCAAGCTGCCCAATTTGCCTTTTATTGCCTTTGCTAAAATTGTCCTGCACGTGGAAACCTCCTGGAAAAGGATATTGGTAGGAGTTTCCCGACCAGTATGACTGCAGCGGAGATCCACTGTGCCAGCAGGAGAGGATAATTTAACCCCTATTCTAACTCCTTTCTTACTAAATGAAGATGTGCTTTGAGAAATAGAATACATTTGACACTGTATTTACCATTCATGTCTACTATGAACAGAATTATTTTATAGACAGACACATTGTTCTCTCACATATTAATTTTTTTAAATGCATTTCACTTCTGCTGACAAGCCATTAAAATTCAACATTTAAATGTCACACTTTGGCATGTAATTTGCTGTCATGAAAACAACTATGGATTTATTTTCTGGTGAGATTCTCGTTAAGTATTGAGCAATATGTCAAAACCAAAAAGTGTCATGATTTCTTAAAGGGATGAAAAGGAGAAATCCCAAAATTTTTTTTTTTTTTTTTTTTTTTTTTTTAATATATGGAAAAGGCAATATAATTGTTCTGGTGGGTTGGAGGTTTGATATAATTCTAACAGGTCAGACCAATAAAAATGTAAGAGTTAATTACTGAAGCTGAGTTCAGTCAATTCTTGAATGGGAATCCACCAGTGATAAACAGAAGATGCTATAAAAAGAGTTGTTTTGTTGTTACTTTTTATCGCTCCCTTCTTTCTGAGTCTATTTAACATTAAAGCAATAATCTGGGATGGCTCTAAAGAGGAGTGTGCTGTTTCAGGCACAGATGTCACTGTGGAGTATAATGCCTTGATCCCCTCTGGATTTTAAAGATGATAGATACCTTTTGCAAGAAGAAGAATATAAATTTCAGTGACTGACACAAACTTAATTTGGACAATTTTCTTTCCTAAATTCCTCCCACACCCGTATAAAATCCATTATACTTATTTAATCGTTGTCCTTATCAGCTGTTCAGTTTTGCTTTATACTATCAGACAGGCACTGTATTCTAGCCCATGACAGGCAACATAGTAATCTCGTCTGAAAAAAAAAGCTATACTTTTCCACTGCTTTCATACTAAATGTTGTTGGTAACACTACTAAAAATTATTTTATGCTTAATACTTTTTGATTTAGTAATATTTTGAAAGTCCAGCTAACAGCTTATTTTTCATTCCACATTATCCGTAGAAATTGCTGTAGCCCTTTTGTTTTCTTAACACTAAAATATATATGAAGTGAAACCAAACAGCATATTTGTTATTTCCAATATTTTCACTGTAAGCTATTTCCATGATGTGCAATAACATATTTAATAACAGAGAATGTGATTATTTTCTTAGATAAATATTTTATTATCTTCCAGGCTTCTGTAAACTCCTCTCCAAAAGATTTCTCTTTTTTTTTTCCTCTTCTGTTTTTCATTTTTACTGGAAGCTATAACGGTATGTGTAACTTCGGTGTGGCTACACAGCATATTTTCACATGAAAAGTACATTGAAAGATTTTTAGTAACATTTTCTGTCAGGTTGCTGTTTCTTTCAAATGGCCCTTTTAGAAATTCTGTTAAAATGCGTGTGTCTAGTGTCAAGAGCATCAGACTCAGGCAGGGATGGGCAAGTGTTCAAAATGACTTGTCATTGCGAGAGGGAAGTGGTAAAGAACATTATGCTGCTTTGAAAGAAATCTATCAGTGCTAAAGACTGTAAGAGCTCCTGTATGGAAAAATGGGGGGAAAAAAAATGCACCTCTATAAAATTTTTAAATGTAATTGTAAATTTTATTTTGAATATAGAATAATTTTTACAAAAAAATTAATGCTGTGGTTGTTACATAAAACTCCCAACCTGGATTTTACTTTTAGAAGTCCTTCCACACTCTGTTGCAGAAATCAAATATTAAACAGAGAACAGAACCTGTCTTGTGTAAGGAAGGATGTCTGCATTATACAGGGATGTCAGCTGTCGGTTGAGATGGGTCCTAGGGATTTGGCACTGAGGGCACTAACCTTTTTACTGCAGGCAAAGAGGTAATCATGTAGCTCTACAAAGAAGTTATAATTGTTAATTGAGTTAATGAACAAAGCTTCTTCCTGAGGCTTCATTGGCACTCTAGTTGCCTTTGCAACAAACTCATATTGCAGTTCTATCAAAGCGCATGTTCTTTAAAGCCAAGACTGGTACCGGCTGAATGGAGACAGACATACATGAAGGGGAAAAAGTGTCATATTCTGCTTTTAAGAAGGGAAGGGAAATATGATAAACTGAAGATGAGAGCTGGAAAGCACCCAATACCCTTCTTAAATAAACCTCAGGTCGAGGCAGGCTCACCTGGACAGGATGCTCTGCCTGGAGCAGTGACTAGGAGGGGCCAGATGAGAAACAGTGGGGAACTGTATGAAATCTCACTGTGATTGCAGTAGGCAATTGGACTTCAAGATTTATCAGATGAATTCTGCTCTTGCACGTACTCCTGGTTATCCTGCTAAAAACAGATTAGGGTGCTTGCTTAAAACTGGGCAACTTCATGGAAAACTGACCTGCATGATGGCCTCTATTTAGAGCCTGTCAGAGATCAAACCATGCTATGGCAAGCAGAAACAGCATAGTAAGAAATTACTTAATAGTATAAATAGCAAATAAAACAGCACAAAAAAGTAAATAGCTCTCATTAAGAGTATTTCAATTTACCTTCCCTTTTTCATTGTTCCTATGAAGAAAGACACAGTTCAGAGTTTTAATGTATTTCTTTTCCCTTCTGCTTTTTATCTGGGTTTTGGAAAAGGTGAGATTAGTGCAGGAAAGGGAAAATCCAGTGCCTGCTTGTGCTTGCTATAAACTGTAAATGCCATCTAAGCAAAAACAGTGCTCTGGGCTCCTCCTATATCTCATCCCTGATTTTCCTTCCCCTTACTGCTGCAGAGATGAATACACAAACATTTTTATTAACAGGTCCCCAGGTTCAGCTTTCAGCATGCCCAGCCACTTAAAGTGAGTGAATCCAGGTAGTAACCGTAATGATAAAATAATTAGTAAAAATTTCCAAGGTGTTTTTGTCTTTGTTAGGGAGGAAGAGTATGCTTTTACATCTTTGTATCCTGGTTAACACTGAACAAGATCGTTTAGATAGGATCCAATATAACTGTGTCACCATCGTGCTATTCCTGGGTTAATTAGCCCTACTAAGCTCTACAATGCTTTGTTTTGTACACATTATAGCTTTACCAGTGCCAACTTTATCTCTTCATGTGAGTCCATTTGTGGTGTAGATATACTGTTTATGGTCAATTTAATTTTTTTTTTTTTTTTTTTTTTTTTTTTTTTTTTTTTTGGTGTGTATTAAAAATGCTAAACCCTTACCTTAAACTCCTATCAGATTTTTCAGTTATCAGCTTTACACTTACTCTGTTTATTACATTTACTTAAGCTTTGCTTAATTTTATTGATTTCATCATGTTCATCATTAGAAGTAGAGTGGGTTCTGTATTACTGCTTAAACAAATTTCTGAACAAGTCCTGCATGTATGGACTTCCTGCTATAAACTAGCTTACAACTTGAAAGGCTTATCAAGTTTGTTTTTCTTCTCTTTTCACAAAGGGAACATATTGAATTTATTGATAATTTACCATGGCAATCTACCAATAATGGTAAAATTTAGTCTGTATGCAAGGAACCCTTACAAGGCCAGTATCTTCAAATTCACCATAGGTATCAGTTGTCTGGTATTTTTCCCTGTGACTTTTTTTTGTTTGGTGTGATAGTGAGGTAACATGCAAAACTTTATTTGCCTTTTATTTACTAGCAGTTTTGAAGGCTTTAGGATTTGTGATCCAGTTCCTTATGGGCTGTCTAGTTTACAAAAACCTGCCTACCAAAATGTCTGCAGCTGTTTTCAGTAGAGAAGCTAGTTCATGAACAATCCTGAGACTGAATGATGAACAGTTGAATTCAGTGTTTTCCAAATTAGTGAATCAATGTTTCTGTATTTTGGCTGAAGTTCATAATCTTCCTCTTCCATCTTTGATGAGTAGATAATTCAAAGTTTAGATGCCCTTTAACACACCTCTTTTTGCTACTCCCAGCTATAAATGAACAGGCTAGCATTGGTGCTTCCCCATGAACTCCCTGTTAATGTGAAATGAGGGGTGAATTAGCCTTATATCATCCTGTGCCCAAGGAGGAATTTTACCGGGTAGGTCAGGGAGGAATCAAACTGAGAGGAAAATAAAGGTTTTTTGTTTTTTTAGAAGAGTGATAAAAAAGTTTTGCTACTGGTAAGTGTTCTGCTCTCCATATCTCCAAGGATTATAACGTTATTACTAGATAATTGATCCACGCCTTTGCACTGCCCATAGTGGATCTGAAGTGCTCACCAGGGAGATGCTCTGATTAGAGGCATAGCCCTTTTACTTTTCACAGAATGTTCTGCATCCCAAAACACAACCTCTTTCCTCCCATTTACATGGCATAGACTGATAGGTAGTGCTATCTAAATGCTGCAAATGAGCTTCTTGCTACGCTAACAGTTTCTAAGAGTCATAGATTATATTCCCAGGCCTAAAGCTGTTTATAGCATCCATCATCAATACCATTAAATGGTAGTTCATCTAATCTGCCTTAAGGGACACAAGTGAATTTTGTCAAGGTACTCTCAGACAAATGATTGTACAATATACATTATTTCTCCACAGCTATTTATAAATACATTTTAAGGAAAAAGCAGTACTGTGGGAAAACCGATTGGCTTCACAAGAAGTAACAAATGAACATTGCATTAGCTGCAAAACATTGCATTCATTCAACAGCTGTGCAAGCAATCAGGCACTGCCAACATGGTTGTCACGTTCAAATTTTACTTCTACACCCATGTGTGTAAAATGCATGCATGATAATGTCTTTAACTGCATGAACACATATAAAATTTTACTATTCTAGAGCCTTAATTCCAAACTAGACACTTGTTTCCTCAGCTAAGAATTTATGGCTGATTCAGGTGCCTGGGATTGAGGGAGACCTTATTTCTGAAAGGCACAGGGTAACTCCAGTCAGAGTGAAGAATGCAAGCTCCCTTTAGAAGCAGCTTGTCATTTTGCAGAAGGGAGCCTCAGTGCCGTACACTGAATTATAGAAATCTGTGTCAGGAAAAAAGACTCTCTTCTCCCATGGGCATGGCAATAAAGTAAATATATCTAAACAAGTTCTTTGAAACATTCCACAGACTTTTCTGCAAGATCATACATTGTTAGATGAAAGAACAGCTCAATGCCAGGTTTTTTTCAAAGATTTACTAGTAAGATCAAATCCAAAACCAAACTGCTTTCAGTACAAGATAGTCTGATGGATCATTTTCTGGCTTATTTTCTATTTTCAGACCTCAATTTTTCAACTTTAGTACTGTTCCAAAGAGTGAAACATGCATATAAAATGAAAGGTGGGATTTTGCCTTTCTCTTGAAATGCCTATTAGGGTGCTGAAATTCTTTTTAAGAAGGAGAAAAGAATGATCTTAGAACCCCAAACATAGACAACATTATTCCAAAAGGAACTGGTATTCTGTGAAATGGGGATAGGATAAAAACCCAAAATAGTGTACGTGTTTCTGTTTCCTACTGACTTTTTTTTTTTAACTGAGGCAAATTGTTGAGGACTAAGCACATGGGAAGGAAGGGAAGAAATCCAGAGAAACATAAGAGTCGGATAGGGATTGAAGCTTCGTATTGGTCACTGTTTAAAATTAAAAGTATTTTCCCTGAAATAGATTGTGTGACAATCATATTTTGTGTATTTACATTGTGAGGCACTGGAAAGACTGTTACAATGCCATTAAAATGTTTGGCTGTTTTCTTAAATTTTGAGTAACGTGTTGAAATGTGACACTTCTTTTATCTTAACTCGGAATGAATTAATTAAGGAGTCATAATAGCAGTATTAAACGAGAGCAAATTGCAGGACAATTTAGAGTAAAACTAATAAAATATTGGAATTTCTCATCTGTGAGAAATTCTAACATTTGAAAGATTACATTTTGTGGGATATGGATTGATGTATGGAGGGAAGTTTTGATCATTCCTAAATAAATTGTATATAACTCATTATTTTAGAACCCGCAGAGGCTTGAGAAGCACCTCAGAGTTTCAGCTTCCATGGATTGAAGAATTGCCAGGTTTCCCCATCTCTCTGCTGCCAGGCTGGAGCTCCCAGGGCTTCCTGAATAGCTTTTCTTCCTAGGTGAATGGGTAGGAAAACAGGTTGCTGTGAAATATTTTCCAGAATGTTTTCTGAACATAGTCCTTGCCTCTGAAAAGTTCTAAGCTAATACAAGATTTAAATCATGCCTTATTTTGAGTAGTCACTGTTGTCTACTCAAAACTAACAGCAGTACAATAAAGTTGTACTTTACTTTTTTAAAGAACTTTTTTACTTTTTTAAGAACTTTTTTTAAAAGTTCTTTACTTTTCCAACTTTATTTTCCTCAATATGTGGAATTGTCTCATTAGGCATCTTACAGACCTAGAGCTGAAATATTCTCCAATAGCACTGAGGAATTACTGCAGATATGTTATACATCTCTGATAGAAAATCACTACTTTGAATGAGATGGAAAGAAGAAATTGTTGATTGTTAGAGTGGGGAGAGAAAGCATTTGGGTGAGGGAGCATTAAACTCTAAAATTGCATTAATATTGGTTAAAGTATTTTGTCTGGAAATTGAGCAAAACAGATAACGTCCTGTATGGCTTGGGGATGTCATTCAAAAGAACAATCATATTCTAGTATGACCAGTAATCATCTGGTGATTGCCCCTGTGATTTTACAGTAAATTTGATGCAGTGAAATTAGATTTGCAGTGTCCTGGGTGTGGGTCATGTTTCTGTGGTATTTGCTTAGAGTTGCTCTTACGTGACAGTATTTGACAACGGTTAAGCTGGTGCCGTGAACCACTGTGACTACCCTCTGCCTTTAATTAGCAGGAGAAATGTTCTCCTATGACAATATTCAGATGTCTACCTGAAATCTAGCATTTTATGGTGATATTTTTCACCACCAACAAGATTTCATAATCCCCATTGAAACAATACTGATTCAAAAATTTTGTTTCAGAATTTAAGATATGTAAAATGAAAAAAAATTAAAAATTAGCTGTCATTTTTCGTTATGTAAAGTTGTTGTGCAGGTATGTCAATGGAAAATATGTGACTGAGTTTATTACTTTTTTGAAAATGAAGAGAACAACAAGACTAAATAAAATTAAAACTCCCCATTAATTTACAGTGATTCTTACCAGTGTTGCCTATTTTCCTATTCAGACAGGATAAGGTTCATAACTTTGCAAAGAATAAGATAAATAAGCTCACTAGATGATGAAGGAAGCAGTAGCTTCTTTTCCATCAATTTTTGCATGAAGATGGGACCCTCATGTGTTAAACACATGAGATGGTTCCTCCTCCATTGACTGAATCTAAGAAAACTATAGAACAAATAATGGTAAAAGTCGTAACTGATATTCCAAAAGCCTACAGATACTCAGTGGTGCTATCAGACACACTAGCCAGATTACTAATACCTGTTCAGAGAACAGCAGTGTCATTCATGTTAGTGCCTATTTGAGATCTCGATCAGATTTTCATAAAAAAACAGCCTGATGGCAATCCTAGTTTTGTACTTTCTGCAGGGTTATGTTCCCAGCTAATAATAGGATGTTCTTTTGATTCCCCAAAGGGTAATTGTCATGGAGTTCAAGTTGTCAAAACATATTATTAGGATGGTTGGAAGAAGAATATAAAGCTTTGAATAATCATTGGGTGAAGCTGGCAAAGATACGTACATGGAGAGACCTGCTTTAGTGCAGAAGGTGAGAGATGGTGAAGGAGAACAGTAAGACAGGACACTTGAGTAAGGCTGTTTGCTATATGCCCATTTCTAAGGACACTGTGAATCATCTTAGCGCATAATGACCTCTGATCTTGTAACTTCTCTCAGCTGTTGCTGTGTACTCTGGGTGACTTCAGTGCAGTGGAGAGTCAGGCTGGATTACAGTGAGCGGCTGAGTTACAGAAGGAACTACTTGGTGTGGGTCAAGAATAATATAAGCATAGGAAGACACAGCTTCTTACCTGCAAATGGGACTTGGAGAGAAACACTGCTTTTAAATAGTTCAGTGGAAAGAATTAGGATTACAGTGGTTTGAATCACTGCGAATTTACCGTTTATGTGACTAAGGTGGCTTGCTTTGTACTGTCAATGTGCAGAAGATGCTGCTGAACCTGAGGCTGACTAGGTGTTGTTGGATACGTTCTCTTTTTTGCAATCACTATGGAATCAATGGACTTTTCAAGTATTGCTACGTACTTGAGTTTCAGTCAAACGTTGGTGATTATTACAGCTCCTGATTATCAGTAGTTTTCTTCTGTTGTCTGTTTCCTGTTTGAATGAACTTCTTTGTAGCCATTGTACCAATCAATACTGCAGAGACTTAAAAAAAGGGAAGAGGAACTGAATATAATGCCAGTAATCAGAAGGGTTGTTGTATACAATGGGGATGAAAAATAGGTCTTTCTCCGTGATCCATGTGATAGAATCCTCCTTTGTGTTCCTCTGCTTTGATCTTACTATGAACTGGAGAGTTGGAGGTAAGAAGTTAGTGACAAGCATGCTGAGCTACCACACACTGTCCATTACCTAGGTGAGGGAAAAGGAAGCCAAAAAGGCTTTGACCCTAAACTGTAAGATACATTTTCAGACCTACCCAGGCTTTTCTGTTCTTGTATTGTTGGGATCATTTCCTACTGAGGCAGATACAGCCAGAGAAAAGAACGAATATTTTCAAATCTGTTACACAGCCTTTATTGCTTCTTCTATGCATTGAGGTGACTGCTTGGAGGAAATTGTTGGGAAGTTGAAAAACTTTTACTGGTTTCTTGCTGGGACACATAAGGTTCAGTTCCCCCGATTGCTCTGGTTCAAGGCAGTCAGGAAAATAATGAAAAGATATAGAGCTATTCAAAGGCACAGAGGGATGACAACTTCAGAAATGTAACTGAACAAGAATATAGTCTAGATTTCATAGTGATAAGTCCTTATAGTATACACAGTTTAGTGTGTGCATACTAGACAGTTACATAAATGCCGTAAGATTTACTCTGCAGGGTAAGCACTGTTTATCAAGAGAAAATCTGAGATACTTAGCACAGAAAAGTCTTTGAGATTCAGGGAAATGGAGAAAAAAACCCCACGATCTAAAAGTTGTAACACTATGATTTGGAGCAGAATGGCTTTTTTGAACAAAGTCACACCATAAGCAGAGAAGCAAGCAGGATCTGAGGACAGCACTCTCTTGCACATCTGTGGGACGGAACCTTGCATGATGGGGTGAGGAGAAGACAGTAAAATTTCCTTTGACATGGGAATTGTGATGGTCATTTTGGGCTAAAGGTGTTGGGGAAGGGAGGGGACAGAAAGTTATTTCTTGGGAAATGCTCATTTAACTGGGCGTTAACTGGGAGTTAAATGAGAGCTTTGTACAGAACCGAGCTGCCAACCAACCAAATTAAAGACAATCTGTACATTAAAGAAGTCAAGAATATAAACAAGGAGGAGGGAGAGATAAGATATTTCAAACACTTTAACAATTACCCTGAAACTAGATTAGAGTGGAATCCAAAGAGAGATCTTTTATCCTCTGTGGAGCAGTATGAGTAATTCTTGTTTTCATTAAAAGTTTTAATTTTTTTAATGATGTTACATTTGCATTTTTTTCCCCCTAAAAGATAAGAGTTGATTAACAGTGCAGTTTTACTTCTGTCTTCTTACCAGAATTTGTTCTGTAAGTTTTATGGATTTGCCTCTTCAGCCATGTTTGGCTGGTTCAAAGGCCAGGTTCAGATTGAACAACAGGGAGAAGGATAAAGTGCTGAAGGTAATTTTGTGTCCTTAAGTTTGTGTTGGCTGGGTATTTACATCTTCCTTCACCTGTGGTGTAGCTTAGAGTAGCCTCAGATCTGCGCCTACTTGTGTTCAGGAGATGATGTTTCCCAAGGGACTGAGTGTCAGCTGAGTCATATAAGGGCACTCCCAACACTGGTTTTGTATTTTTTTTCCTTAAAGTATGCTATCTGAGAAATTTCTGCCAACTGAAAGGAGTCATGACACAGAAAAGGATTTGTCAGAGACTCTTAGGTAGTTTTGCATCAGATTGGATGAACCATCCCGTCTGTGCTTTTATTGTCTTGTTAACCCACCATCAATTTACTATCTAAGTTGGGAAATAAGAAGGAACCAAACAGTTTTGATCTCCACCTTGCTTCCTTTCAACCTTTTTTACCCAATAGAAACCATTTGGAGTTTGAGAACAGACTGGGTATCCTTGTTTGCAGCATTAGCAAATATATCAGTAAGTTGTTGTGTCATTATGTACTTTACTGTCCCTTCAGAAATTAAGTTCAAGTGAAACAAATGTTGGAAAAAAGACATACAGCTTATGGGGACAGGTTTACTCTCTAGTGAAAAGTAAAGTTATTAAATGATCAGTGCCTGCCAATTGCAGAAAAGTTGGCAGGGATATGTTGGCACTGTATTTTTTTAATTTATTATTTAAAAGGCCTCATGCAGGACTTCTGAATATGGCTTTAAAATGCTAGGCAGTCTGTGAACATACAGGGTCAATACACAAATTAGGTATTGTGTTATGAGCAAGAAGAATATGATGCTACAAAACCCCATCAAAACCTGGTAGATTTAGTAATAAAAAGATCTCACTTTAATAGATTAGAAACCCCTTTTTGAATGATTAAAACTGTGTACAAGGAAAGATCTACTTGTCTAACATTTTCTGAAGTCAAAGCAGAGAGCATTCCTTATTTTTCATGGTAGTTACTATATAAAGTTGGTCGATTAGCAGGAAGAAAAACAAACAAATGGGCAATTTTTTTATTTTCTTAGGAACAATTGTCCCAAAAAGCCAGCATAATTAATTTGATATTGGAACGATTTTAAGAATCTTAGATTGGTAAATAAATTAAATCACATTTCCAGTGTATGATCTAGCTGCTAGTGCAAAGGAATCTCAATGTACACGACAGCAGGTACTTCAATTAAGAACCTGGCTTATTGTTAACAAGAGTGGGATATATCTATTTATCCCAGGGAGTTCTTACTTACCAAGATCCAAAATGCTTTCGTACTGATACACTTAAGTAATACTTGATTCTTCTGAATCTCTGGATAAAGCCTGCAGAATAAAACCAAATATTCTTTCCAAAAATTAAATGGTTCTGTAGAGGCATACTCTCTACAATATTAATGGTATAATATGTTTAATATTTTTAACATAATAGTTCACTGAAACTAATATGTCTTCCTGGAAATCAATTTTCAAGCAGGCAATGACCATAACTAAAAGCATGTGGAGGCTCCTTTGCATTAGAAAGTTGCAACTGATATCTCACGCAGAAGCTTTCATGGATTTGGATCTGCAAGACTATAGTGTATGTTCGGTACCACTGAACGTTCAAAAGCTAGGCCTGTAGTCACCTACATCCAGAATCGCTCTGTTGGCATCAGGCCACAGGAGCTCAGGTGACTGAGTGATCTGAATATGGCCCACACACTCTTTGGAAATGTTGCACTTTTTTACAATTTTTTGCAAATACTCAACCCTGTATTTTTTTTCTTAATATTCATTTGACTTTATTTTAATCTAAGATAAGATATTCCCTGATATTTTTATACCTCATGAAATATTTATTTATCATATTTTTATGCTAATTTTTTTCCAGGAAATAGAATATAAATAATTCTAGTGCTGAGCTTCTGCGTAAAAAATAGCCTGACCATATGGTTTGTAGTTTACTTTTAAATATGTTGGAAAGGGTTGCCTTTGTACAGGGGAAGCTTCAGCTCTTTCGCAAAACCAGAGCCTTCACTTTCAGTGGAACAAAATGTATCAACATTGGAAGAAACCTAGTCCTATTTAAAGCTGAAAGCCTACTAGGTGGGACAAAAACCCTGCATTTTTAAAGGGGGAAGGAGGGGGGAGAAAGCCATTCATAGAAGTATAAAATGTAATTTTGTTTTAAAGCTCACTAAAAGCTATATAGGTCATGAAGACAATCAGTCTTTTATTCTTTGAAATAATTCACATTACAGCCCTATGTATTACCACCCTTATCGCAGAAAAGCCTTTAGATTTGTGTTGTTTTTTTTTTTTTTTTTTTTTTTCCTTTTTAAAAGCCTCTTATGATTTCTCCTGCATCATACTGAAGAAGTACTGTCATGATGAGCTGGCCAGGTGTACTAACCATTTATACAAAAAAACCATAGAGTACCAGACCCAAAATATTCTGGAAATGAACTGTGAAATGCTGCACATAACTGCAGTATACTTCATTCATGTCTATCTTCATCCTTTATGTCATTCAAACTTGAAATAATTTTACAAATAGATTGTAATTTTACGAATGGGTAACCAAAAATTTTACAACATGCAGTTTGATACTTCCAGTAGCATACCAAATCCTGGTTTCCTTTTTTTTTTTTTTTTTTTTTTTTTTTTTTTTTTTTTTTTTTTCCCCCCCAGCATTTAACACTGTCAAAAAGTCTTCAGGAGCCAAAAGACTTAACCATTTATTGCTGATATTTAGCATTATAGCATCGTCTTTCTCTGAAGATGACACTGAGTGATTACCAAAGTTTTAGGCTGAAAATTAGACTGCAAACAAAATTTTCAGAACTACCTGTTCTACAGGTAGTAACCAAGTTTAAAGTGATAATCCCTTCCTTTAGGAGTCTACAGTTTAAAACTCAGCATGTTACAGCTGAAAAACATATTTAAGTAAAGTCAATGATTAGGAAGGGAGAAGATGAGTAACAAAAATAACTGGATATCTTGGCATAGATTTGCTGTGTGCACAATCTGCAGTCAATCGGTGACAGCAAGCACAGTAATCATTACTCACCACCTGCTTAGCTGTGCTATTTTAAAAGTATAACTGAATGACAGCAGTAGTGGGTATTTTTAATTGTTTATTATTCCAGAGAATCAAATAACATTATCTCAGCATTTGGGATACATCTAAAGGATTCACAGCACTAAGAATAACCTAGGCATGCAGGTATGTGAAGTAGCCTGTACGACATGCAGTAAACACTGACATAGAGTAACTAGAGGCTAAATTGAAATTTCTTAGTATTACAGACTTTATTGATTTGGATTTGAGTTGTCTTCCTTTCTAACTCAGACTTTATGTATTATTAAAATATGTGCAGAACATCAAGTATAATACCATTTTTCTTAGGTTTATTTTTCTTTCTGGGGAAAAAAAAATCTTTCAGATATGTGGGAATGATGGCCATTAGCTTTAGCTAATAACCCACATGCATGCCTTTAAAGTACAATTTTTTTTTTCTACAACTCCCAGAAGGATGTAATTTGTAAACAGTATTAAGAAAAGCATATGAAGTGCCACTGTCTTCAATAATCTGTAACTCTCAAGGGAGGATACATTTTGATCTCGCTTCTTGTTGAGCTTGAACCTGAATCTGAATACTACAAAATTTACTTTTCCTGTTATTTTTTTTCTATGTATTTATAAGTAATATCTTCCATTAACCATTTCACTTCCTTTTACATTTCAGCATTCTGTTTCTCTAGTCTTCTTTTGTTAAAGAAAATGTTCCACTTTAACTCAAAATTTTAAAAAAATAAATTGAAATTACCAGTGGAGTACATAAAATTATATGAAGTAAAAATAATAAGCCTCTAACTTTTTTGTGTAATTAAAATAATTCAGGAAAGCAGGATGTGAGCAGGTTGAGAGGCACTTTTCATTTCTCAGGGGTAGATCCTTAGCTGAAATTAATTGTCAGAGTTCCATTTATTTCAATGGGCATTTAACAAGTCACACAGCTTGGAGTCTGTCTCTTCATTTCCTCCCTCCTTTAAGAGTATTTGTCACTTTTGTCTGTCCTCTGTTCTTTCCTGTGCCAGAACATGTGTGTTTCTGTGTATGTTTATATATGTATAAATGATGCTTGCTATAAGTAGTCTTTATTTTTTCTAGACAAGACAGTTTGAGATTCTTCGGGAGTATCCCTAATTTGTCTCCATGAGGATTTTGCTGTCCTTTGCTGACATGAATGGCTGGTATGGATATGCCAGCAAAAAGGCAGGAATTTATGCCTGCATTTAAAGTATTTAAACTTGGGGGAAAAAAAAAAAAAAAAAGAAGAAGAGAGAGAGAACAATTGAAGATTGAGGGAAAAGGCAGTTAGGAATATATTCTTCCTTTGTCCTTCAAATGAGATCAGAAAAAAGATGTTGGAAGTGACATGGCTTTTTTTTTTTTTTTTTTTTTTAATTAAAGAGTACCATTTGAACTGAACAGGATTCATGTTTTCTGAATTCAATTGTGTGTTCTGCTGTGGACATGTATCAATAGAGGAGGAATTGTATATACTGCCTAATCCTGCTCAAGTCTCTCTGTCTCTCAGTCAGAGGGAAGAGAGTAGTATAGCTTGGGCTGTGCAGAGTGATATTCTTTGGACCACTTTCCATGCTCTGGTAATGCAAATGCAAAGACTCATTTCTTTCCTGTAAAGCCAATGCTCAGACAATATTGCAGAACAAACCTTTCCTTACACAAAGGTTATTTTCTCTCTGGAGCATTCCCTTTTTTACTGAAAGGCATTGTAGACTAGAAATTCTCTGAGAGTTCATGACACCCTGAGAGCCTTCCTTTCAGAGGCAAGCTGTATAATAATAATGCAGTGACAGAAAAATCGAGGAGAGGTGGCTTTCTCTGATAGAGAATTTGCCTTTAATTCTACCCTGAAGAGATTGCAATGGAGCACCAACCTTTGTTCTTACTGTAGTGCTTCACTGCTATACCAACCATTTGTTAAATGGGAAGTAATTGAGGTTGAAAAAGAATTGAATGAATAAAGCTTTTGGCAGGGAAGGGGAGGAGGCAAAGTATGGGTTAAAGGTTATTCCTTGCAGAAATTTCATAAAATGAGAGGTAATGCGACATTTGAGCTAGAATTGTTTGTGCCTCTGGAGGGGGCTTGCAGAAGAGCGAGAGGAGAGCAGGTTGGGGGGAGGGAGACTGAACCTGGGGAAGCACAATGAGAATAATAAACTAGCATCGAATATTCAGCTTTGTAGCATTTTATTGATTATGTTATAGATTTCACCCTGAGATGTGCAGCCTTGGCCATCTCTCTTGGTGAACGTAGAGCAAAGGAGGAGTAAACTGAGGAGGAGTCAGGAGTAGTAATGCACACGCCCCTTAGAAGCTTTCCTATCCCAAGAAATATTTTATCATTGCTGTAAATTTTCTGCTTCTGGATTAATGAAGGGGCTTCATGTTCTGGTGCTTTCCTGAATTCTGTTGTTCCTGTAATTTGAAATTTTTTTTTGTTGTTGTTCTACTGTGGACTTGTATATGCTTTCAGACTTCCTCTTTCACACTGACAAAGCATTTTTTCCCTCTGTCTTCCTCCCCTCCTCGAAGGAAAATATTCTGTCATGAAAGTTAATCTTGTTATTTTGGGCCTGGGGATTCTGGGGACAGGCAGAAAGGGTTTATATCCTTGACAAAGCCCATGTTGAATAAATTATCACCATTATGGAAGCATTAATGTACTTCCGTCTAATGCACTCTCCATACTGTGTTACAGTTATTTGAAACTTATTGTTAATTCTTGTCTTTGTGGTCCAAATGTGGTCCAGACCATCATTTGCTATGCCTTGGAAAGTCTGACTGCATATTTTTTGTATATGAATACTGCTCCTTATTTGACTAGAAGGAGGCTTTCCACTCCCAAAATAATAATGACACTTAAGTAAGATTGTTTCTAGTGAAATTCTTTAAGGATAGATGCTAGCTCAATTCTCATCTACAGCTTTGTCAGTAAGTTGGAGATACATATATACTAGCTGCCAGTACAAAACCTTCCAGATGACTTAGAGACTATTGGAATTGTGAATAGTAATTAAGTCCTACAAGAGAATTTAGGATGGTGGCCAACACGGATCATTCAAAAAAAAAAAAAAAAAAAAAAAAAAAAAAGGAGAATGCAAGATGGGAGTTGCAATGAGATTATCTGTTCTGTTGAGGGCTTGTACTTGACAAAGGTGTTAGGTCATACCAGACAAGCAACTAATTGGGGCTTTCTGTGAGAGCTGGGGCAAAGAAGGCTAATGTGGATCATGGATATACAGATTAGAATAGTGACTTAGGGAGAGAGAAGTGATTTTTGCTATATATATTGCATTAGTCAGGCAACTACTGGAATGTCGTGTTTGGTTTTGTGTCCACATTTGTTTAAATTATGTTGGCAAATTGAAGAATGTAAATGAATGGGCCAGAAAAATAATTTTGAGAGAGTGCCTTATAGTGAGAAACTGAGAGCTCCATCTGTTCTGCTTTTCTCAAAGAAAGAGAGATGACTTGTTTACAGTACAAAAGGGCCTTAATGTGTTGAAAATATTGGTTACCTCTATAACCTAGCAGAGAAAGACAAGATTTGGCTGAAGTAGGCTGGAAGATGAATCCAGATGAATTCAAATAGTAAAGTAGAAACAAATAAACAAACAACTAAAGAAGCAACTTTAATCGCAGAGTAATACTTCATGAAAAATGAAAGTCAAGATACTAATTTTTTCCATCTCAAATAAGGCAACCCTCATCACAGTCTCACTATTGTCAATCTTGGCCAATAAATGGAGAAGAACAGTGCAAAAGATTTTGTGTTGACAGAATAACAGTAAATTTTGAGAAGATTTAGACTCAAATTTTGAATCTTGTAGTAATCAGTCATAATACCAGACTAGCAGCCGCTAGCATGGATAAGTGCGATTCTTTATTGTTTTGTAGATGCAGTATTATAAACACCAGAATGAACAGCTTACTCCATACTATTGGAGCTTTGCTCTCCTTTTAAGCAGGAGATGACCTTTGGATTTAACCACTCGGGACTGTGTGGGAAAGCTTATATTGTACAGAAAAAGTGTCTGCATTCTTTCAATGGGGCTAGTGCTTCAGCTTGAGTCCAACACTACAGCTTCAAGCAGGTAAACAAGAAAGTAATGGTTACTGCAATATCGGCAAGACACTGAACCAAAGGTTAACATTAGTGTAACTTGGACTGCCAAATTAATAAAAACACTTTCTTAATGTGTAGTGTTCAGCAGTGCAGGGGCTTGAGCAGCCAAAGTCTGTCATCACTCCCTGCAGCTTCTAGGAAGACTAAGCTCAGAGGAACTATTATTAAAAAAAATGTCACGAATCATTTGCAGCTGAAATAACTTTTAAAACTGGGGTAGCAGATAGATATACAGAGTTTTAATTCTGTAAGTAATGTGTTACAATTAGAAATCATCATTAATTAAACACACTCATTTACAGAATGAAGTATTTTCTTTGTGGCATGTCCGGGTGTTTTCTTTACTTATATTTTTATTACTTGCAATTACAATTTATTACTTTCCATAAAAATTATAATTTTCAGGCATCCTAAGTTAAATGAATGATTCAGTAATTTGAAACTGAGTATTTGTTATCTTTGAGGATTGCAAAAATGAATTGCATATTGTTGAATTTAAAATGCCAGTCTTGTGGATAAATCAGTCCCTGGGGAAGCTGTGAGCAGCACTGTCACAAAGAGAGGGGGAGAGGTTGTAGGGTACAGATTTTTACTTCTCTTATATTTATGACCTGATAGTCAGAGAGGCTGAGCGTTTGAAGATTCAACTTCACTGAATCGAGCTGAAGCTGCTTCCTAAAAATCAAATCTTCATATATATGTTCACAGTTGACTGGAGGGAAAGAAAAGTTAAAGCAGAGAAATATAGGCAGGCAAAAGACTGGGACATGAGAGGAGTCTGAGCTGTGTGAAGTTAAACGTGGGCTGCTCTTTAGTATCGTGAGAGATCAGAGAGATTCCCTTTTTGTCTGAGTGGAAAATTTCATGCAAGTTTTGGAGAGAAATGATCTTCTGTCCTGGACCAAAGTCAGTTCCGGGACACTGACAACTTGGACCTCGCCCTGTTTGTATGACTTCTACTCCTTCTGCAGGAGGTTTTAGAGGCTTTAGCATCCTTGGCCATGGCAGGCACTATATAAATGTAGGGTACTGTATTATTAGCAGCAGTATCACTTCAGTTACTCATTTGCAGGGATTGCCCTGACATCCTTGACCATTTTGGTGATGATTTTAGCAGGTGGGTTAAATGGAGTGCATATAGTACATGGAACATTTTGGTTAAATTCGGTGGAAACTGGATCAGTTCCTATGTAGTTTTTGCAAATTCATTTTGTTGTTGTTGTTGTTTTATCAAACCCTTGAATTAACCCCAAACATTATAAATCAGATTCTTTGTCATTATGCTTCATTTAAAAATCAACAATCGTGTCATGTAGGCAATCATGAAGGTGTTTTAGCATGATGATACAGAAGCTATTAATTTCTGGATATCTAAACACATGCACACACACATATGTATTTAATCTCTGTGTTGCTTCTCAGTTCAGGATCACATATTGAGGATTTTTACTTTGATCTTTAAGAAAAAAGGAAAGCTGAGGCTTTTGGCAAGGGCTGGGAAGGTAGTAAAACTAATAATTGAGGGGCTTGAATATGAAAACTAGCCTTGTGTCTTCACCTTTGTCTAGAAGAGGAAGTGAAAAGATTTTTATCATGCATGGATACTGTCATCTCCTTTGTTAAAAACAGAATAAATATCCTGCCTAAATTCTTAAAAAAAAAAAAAAAATCAGCTTTATCTGAAAAATGTACTTTATTCCCTTTCAAATTAGTAATTTCTGGTATGCATGGCGTCTCCTGCCATTCAGTACCTTAATTGAAACTGCAATAATTGATGCTACCTTTACATATTTATTTCCTGTAGAAATAGTTTACACAGAATCACAGATTTGGTAGATACAAATAACATTCTGGTCATGGGCTTCTTTCCTCGACTTGCTGCGATGATAAAAGTGATTTCCTGTTAAACAGGCAGCCCAGGACTGCAATCGCACGTGCATGAAGCTTCTGATTTACAGGGGTGCTTAGCACCCTGAACTCCAGTTTAATTCAGTGGGAGCTTTAGCACCAATAAATTAAAGTCAAGTATGTGTTTGAACATATTTTATATACTGTGTGATGGGTTCTGATTCCTTTCATTATTGGATAAACTCAAGCCTGCATTTCTTTTCCCCTAACTAAGTACTTTGTGGTGTTTCTCATGCTTATATATACTATTAGGAAAAAACACAAAAGCAATTCCCATTCCCCCAGATCTCCTGCCCTCCTTCTATAGGTGTTTTAGCCTTTGCTTTAACACAAACAATAGCATAAGGTACAGAATATTGTTGAAACCAGTTCAGCAGTGTTTATCAGTGATGCATCTGACTTAGCGAAGTGGCACAGGTACACTGTATTGTGACCAAGCTCAGAAATTGCTTAGAGTTATGCCTATTTTCAATAGCACAGATCTTGGAGTCATATAAAATTCTTAGGACATCAGTGTTTATGATAATTAGGTTAAACAGTGTATGTGAGGCAATCAAGTGCTTATATGCATGAGTGAGCTGATATACAGAAGGTAAAATATCATGAACCACTGGAATATCCATGTCCAGGACCAGGGCAATTAACGAGCAGGAGCTGTACACAAGAGGTATCATTATTACCCAGTACTGTATCATATTATTTGTATGTGTTATACACAATAGTTATGATTAATAAAAATAATAATAAAAAAACCTTTCTGAGGACTGCATATCAAACGTTCAGAAGGTAGACAAATGTATTTCTGACATTTCCTGCACTGCCTTAATTCAGCATCTTTGTGCTTGTGTGTTACAGTGCAGTGTCTGATTATATGATCGCATACTATTTTTTTCCACGTAATCCCTGCATTGTTTAGTGCAGAGAAGAACCTATTCTTTGGATCACCTGGGATCTGAAATAGCTCCATTTGCAAGCTGATAGTTTAAACTCCTAGCAACCCAGACATGCCTACATAACCACCAAGCTTATCTAAGGTCTTCTGTCTCAGGAAAGAAGTTAACCCATTCAACCCCAGTAGCTAACCATGAAAAAGAGGCGAAATTAAGTCACACATGACTTTTATTTAAAAGCATTGCAGTTATTTACTATTTTTCTACAATTTTAAGTCTCCTCGATCTCTTAGATACTTATTGGCAGTAGGATGTGAGCATGAATAAGTGAGATGTCATAAATGGATTGCTGTCTGTTTTATCTGAAAACTGTAGGTTTTGTTTATTGCTATGAAAAAGAAGTAATTCCATGTCAAACTTGGACTGCCACATGGAATATAGGAGCACAGCTGCCTTTCGGACAATATGTTAAATCAAAGCAAGGTATATTCCTGAATCAAGATTTTTAATAGGAAATTTAAGTGGTTTTGA
The DNA here is from genome assembly GCF_003259725.1 of Athene cunicularia. Lineage (NCBI taxonomy): Eukaryota > Metazoa > Chordata > Aves > Strigiformes > Strigidae > Athene > Athene cunicularia. Next base: position 42,900,701 of record NW_020799095.1, read on the forward strand.
AACCCTAGCTACTGTGAATGCTGGAGGGAAGGAATGTGTTACTGTATCTACTTCTGAGCTATATTTTGAGAGAGAGTCTGCATGAGTCGTCAAAGGTGCCTGTGTGAGATGTGACCTTTTCAGTTCGTATTTATTATGTCTTCCCAAATACACACCGTAGCTGTACAGTGCCTGTCAACATTACATTTGGTGAAACTGGTTCTCTGAAGGGAAGAGTTCTCTTTTAATACTTAAATACTCTCTTTCTGAAGCTGGTCCTGAAAAAAAACACCAAACACTGTGAAGAAAATTTCAAGATGGAGAGGAAGAAATGTTTAAACTTCCTTTCCTCCCTTTCTTTTCCAAACTCCTTCTTCTTGTTATCACATACTTCTTGTGATCTATTCTTTGTTATTTCACTTTGTTCTTCAGAGGGCTTTTAAAATGAATGAAGTGCAAGTATCTCATCTCCAATAAACCAGTGCATTTATACTCTGTTCTATATACAGCATGTAGTGCCCCTTCCTTCCCAGAAGTGTCTCAGTTTACAGCACCTGGTTGTTGCTGCCCATACTGATTGTGAAAGAAGGTATCAAAACATTTTCAGCCTTTCCAACACTTTTAGTTTCCTAAAAGTCTCCTCTTAACTTGCAAGGCTCAAATTATAGCCCTTAAACTCCTGCTGGGGTTGGATGTCTGTGGCAGGATGAACATAGAGGGATCAGAGGCATGGACAAGAAATAATGAAATGTATATTAAACTCATTGAAACATGGGAAATGTTTTGTAGTATAACCTTAGCTACCTGATCAGTATGCCACCCTAGTTCAACATTATGGAGGAAACCCTTTGTGACATACACTGTTTTGGTGATGACTTGTCTCAAAGATGAATTCAACAGGTTTGTCCCTTCTGAATAAAATGGGGCATTCCCCACTCTACCCACAATCAAAAAAAACCCAAAACATTAAGTGTAAATACAGAATACGACATTCTGTGAAGTGAGAGTTAGGATTGGATTGGCTTAGATTCTGAACAGAAACATTGTGGAAACAAGCTTTTAACAACTGCTAGTCAGTAATTTGCAAACTATTACATTTATCTGAATGCCTCAAAGGGAATCATATCAGACTGTCTGATTTATGTCATTGTGGTTTCCCAAATCTTTCAGTTACATCAGGCTATCAAAATCTTCAAGAGTTGTGCAGTTGGTCATAGTAATACACCCTGCCTAAATCCCTACTGTGAAAAGAATTGTCCTCGGGTGGGCTGGATCTCATCTCATCTCATAGAGCACCCTCATCTATCTTAGTGCTTTGCACTGCTGCAGACAGGGTGGAACAGCTCTGAGCACGACTGGACTCTAATCAAGGCCTTTGGGCAATCACATAATGTTTCCAATAAAAATAAACTGGCCAGCTGCTCTTTCATGTCCTCTCATCGTGCTGTATGTCTTGTTTGAAATGGGAGAAAGTCTTTTATGGATTGAATATTTTGTCAGGGAAACAAAAATACCCTCCAGACCCCTCAGGTAGCAAGTCTGGGTGATGGGAAAGCAGCTGGCAGGGACTAAGCCTGTGGATGACTGGGGGAGCGACACAAGTGCTGAGGGAAGAAGGAACCATAGAGGAACACAAATTCTTGATCTTGTGACTGCAGCCTCTACAGTATGGTGCCAAGAGGAGGGCCAGAGCTACCTTTCTTTTTAAGGAACCCTTTTTGCTCTCCACAAGCATCACCAGAGAACTGGCTAAGATTTACAACCTGCATGACTTTAGCCTTTTTATTTCTCTTCTATTCATCCAAAAAGTGGCAGCTGACCATCTGAAACATCCTTCACAGTCCTCGTGGGTGTAGTTCAAGTCAGATGTTGGTGCAGATAGGTAAGCAGTAGCATCTGTACACTTAATGCTCTGTGGGCTCCATTGTTCTTTGCTTCGTGTGGTCTTCACACCATTGTGGCTATATGGAGTGGAAATTAGACTGCTCTAAGTTTCTCCTGTATGAATCATCAGTTAGTCCTATTATTTGTCTCTCATTTGAGCAACTGGAAAAAAAAAAATAAGGTAGAAAGTAAACATTCCCAAACTTCTTTTTTGTCTTCTGACTTTCTGCAAAAATTTCTTCGGGTCTAACAGCTGTATAATGTATAAATCATTATAAACAAGGCTTGAAAGGAACTTCACTGTTTATACTATAGCTTCCCTGCCCTTTAGCAGTGATGAAAACTGAAAATACCAGTGCATCTTGAATTCAAAGGAGAAAAAAAATAGATGAGAGATCATAAAGGGGTAACGCGGTTCAGCTAGACTCGGTGTTTGGAATATTAAGCAGATTTGACCCATGCTGAGAAGAGTCTGAAGAGCAAATTCTTCTCAGCACCATCTCCTATGTCAGGACCCTGATTAACAAAGACATTTAAATAATGTCACTGCACTTCATACAATTTGAGCCTATTTTCTCTTTTGTACAGCTTGTGAATGTAATTTTTTTTTTACTTGCCATATTTGACCTCTGTCTCCTAATAGTGGCAGGCAATGATACTTTGAATTATTATGCTGAATATAAATGTAAGCTTCAAAACTAACAAAGCTTTTGTTCCTTTCCTGATGAAAGCACAATTTTACAGTTGCTTTAAATACTATAGCTCTAAGTCTGCCATTGCTACTTCTACTAAGGATTTCTCAGTGAATTCATTAGAAGTGTCTGTTTTCATAGCCTGGCTTGTACAAATAAAAAGCAGGGATTTGAAAGTTCAGGGTATATCTTGCTGTGCTTAAGCTGCAGCAGTGTTACATATGCTGAACCCGTTTTTATGTTACTAGCGAGGAATAATGCAAGCTGAACTCTGAATTCCCTCATTAGAGATTTAAGTCTCCAAGGCTAAGACTAGGGCTAAGTTTTGATATTTGTTAACAGAATCCTATGTGAATTAATATTTTCCAGGGGGCACACAGAATTTTGAAAGAACAATTCTAGAAAGATAAAGGTAAGGAAAAGCCACATGTGTTTTCCAGGCATGTGAAGATAATTTCAAGGGTCAGTGGCTTCGCAGTTGGAATTAACAACATGGTAACAGAAAGAGGAAGAGGAGAAGGTGACTGCAGTTACTTTTTGTGTGTGTGTAATTCAGAGAACAGTGATATTCAAAGAATGTCCTTAATGAAATAATGATGTTTCTAGAAATACTGGATTTTCTCTTCATTAAGTGGATTTAAAAAAAAAAAAAAAAAAAAAAAAAAAAAAAAAAAAAAAGGAGAGATAGAGGACAAATGAATGTACTAAACCTGTCAGGTCTGTTTTAAGCTATATCTAGAGATTCTGGGCAAAACAAACTTCCCATGATGATAATTTCAGCTTTCAAGTGGTTTTCTACCTTTCCGGTTTTGGAAGAATGGAAATGAAACTACTGTTCATTTGACTGATATATCTGAAAATGGAAGTGATTTTAGTCAGAACCTGTTCTTCCCTTACTGAGTATCTAAATCAGTGTTTGCCCAAAGCCTCTGTGCTGTGTTTCAAGGTAGTCTGAACTGTAGTGAGTGACTGCCAACTGTCCAGGTGGAAACTCTAAATCAGACAGCAGATGAATGTGGGATCGCCTCTGTAAAAGATAACATTTTTCAATTGTTTTGCAGATTAGGAACCTGTCATACTTCATCTCCATCACACAACCCTAAACATTTTGTAGGGAGATACAGGGAGGACAGTGAAGAATATGAGATCACTAAACACATTCTTATGTAATAGGAAATTGCATCTTATTTAGATTTAATTGCAAACCATACCATGAACGGGTGTGTTTCTTCGCTCATTGCACTTAGGGAACATTAAAAATTCCCCCAAATTATTCCAAATCAAGGCTGTCATCACAGCTGTTTGGAAAGAGAGCCACAAAGCCTGAGAAGATACAAAGAATCATTTCTTCCTTCCTACAGGTTCTCACTTCATTGTCTCATAACCAAAGAGAGTTGGGGAAAGGACAGCTTTCCAGCATCTTGTCACCTGGCTTTCAGTAATTTTCAAAGAGGGGGGCTGGAATCTTTCCTTTTATCAGTTGAGAAATCCTCAGGGTTGTTGGATGCAATGAAAGACTCTTTGCATTATATGTTTGGAAACTTTGTACAATGTGTGATGCTTTTGCCAGTATTTAGTATCTGCCATGTAATCCACCTCTCTGCAAAGATCCAAAATAACCTGCTGTTGTTGCATTAAGATAACTATTTAACAAAGCATACAGAAATTAGAAAAAAAATAAGTGGTATGTGCTTAAGCATTTTTTATAAGCTTTACAAATCACTGCATGAAGACAGCAAACCCAAATCTAAGTTGTAAGAGCAGAGGGTTTATCTTTTATTTAGAATAAAACAATGCAGTTATGTAATAATCACATTTTGTGAAGTCTCATGGATCACAATAAACCTCTTCAGACCAACTACAACATACAGTCCCCAGAGATGTTACTAAATAGAGTAAAATTGCTAACTTAGGTTATTCATCCTACCTGTGTGTCTATCAAATATTACTATAAAGAATGGGAAAGGATTAGAACTACATTTTTTTGTATCTTTTAACATTTTTTTCCTCTATTCTGGATGTGTGTTTGAGAAGTCATTTGTTGTTCATCATCACTACCTAGGCTGTGGGTTTTTTTGTTTGTTTTTGAACTATTCCCATTTCAAAGCCAGTTTTCCATTCTGAGGCAATTAGCAACTTGGCAGTCATCAATAGATGCACACTAATTTTTTTTGTGTGTTTTGTTTTGTTTTACTGTGATGACTTCTTCTAGCAATAAACAGAAGGTCATGATTTGAGTCAATGTTTTTTTCTATTTCACTTTGTATTTTATCAATGAATTTTGCCCCAAGATTTCATCTACCATTAAGATGTCATTTCTATGACAAGCTCTGCCAATAATTTTCTGTTTAATTAACATGCTCAGCCTCAGTTGGGAGTGAAACAAGTGTAGGTTTTGCTGAAAAGAAAAGAAATGCTGATTCTGGTTAGTGAGGGATGTGCCCTGAAGATAGGCATGGATCGAGTCAGGAGAACCTTACATCCAGTTTCTCCCCTGAAGAAAAGATCCTCAAAAAAGAAGTGAGCAAGGACTGCTGCATCCCTGACTCTCTCTGTCTGGGAGGGGATAACATGCTGTGGGGATTATAACTCTGAAGGAGACAAACTCTCCATTGCTGGATCTACATGGATTCTCATCTCATCTCTTTCCTTGCACTGTGCTCACAGCATTTCTCCTTGGGGAAATTCCCCTAACTCTGAGAAATCCACCATGGGCAAAAAGATGATATAGCTGCAGCTCTGCTGTAGAAACATTATACTAAGCCAGTTGACATGCTCTCAAAGAATATTTGCTGTGTAATTCAGAGCCCTGAAGAGACTACCCCATATTCTTTTGAACCATGGCTGTTACAAAAACAGCTGGAAAATGAGGACGTTGCAATGCCTTCCTTGGAAAAGCATTTGGGTTGTGCCATGTCAGGTATGGCAGCACATCTGGACTACTCTACTTAGCAGAGCAGCTCTGCTCTTTGGAGATGGGCATCCCTCTGACACCAAACAGACTCTTCCACAGGGTAGAAACCACTGGTGGCATTCAAGAAGTTAGAGATACGAAATTTCTTCACTATGCTGCTCAGGTTTTATATTTACTTTCTCTTTGAAGTTGAAGATATAACAAAAATTCATAATTATTTTTCAGTAAATGAAGGATGCATACATAGGAAGCACAAATAAATATATAGCACACAATATTGCCTGATGTGATACCAGAACAGTTTCAGAATTTTGTTAGATAGAATTAGGTATCATATCTCTATATTTTTACTTTTTTATATTGATATTTATTTCAAAAGCTGCTTTATGTAATAATAAAAACGTGTCAGAAGTAACTGATATTGCTTTTGCATAACATATGAAGGACCATGGCAGAATATTCCAATGCAGAATGGAAGTAAGGCTTTGTAGTAGCATACTTCACAGAGCTTGCAATGAAAGTCTGGAAAAAACAATAAGCAAGCTTTCCTGTTTGTATTTAACTTTTGCATTTAGAGTAACTTTTCCTTTCTTTCCTCAGCTTCTGGTACATTGCATATATGTTTACACTGCATGTGCTTCTGAACAGGTTTTTAGAATTTGGACTCGGATCCAAACACGTGACTTTTTCAAGGGCAAAGGCAGCATCACTTGTCATTGATTCTGCCAAGCATTTAAGAAGAAGTGACATTTACCAGGGCTTGTTTTGAAGATTTATAAATGCAATATAGATTTGGCAAGAATAGCTGCTTCAATAAATGTGCTGTAGCATGTAAGCATGGGCTTTACCACCAGTGGATTCACTAGCACTTTGTCATCCAAGTAAAAATAAATATTCAATAAACAATTTATTAGGGATGTGAGTTCACTTCTGCTTCATTCCACTTGGAAAGACTTGACATCTGTTGCCTACATAGTGTTATTAAGGACACAATGAAATGAAGACAAATTAATTGTGAAATTGTCAAAACTATGTCAGGAAAACTTTCCCTGGCTAAGAAAAATAATGCAAAGAGTAATAGGAGAAGGGATGTATCTCGGCTGTATACATGACGGTATTTGGTATAATAGCTAGGGATAACTGAATCATAATATCTGACTAGAAGCTATTCTTTCATGGCCCAACTTTGTTTTTACAAAAGTGCTTTTCATTGCTCAGGTGGAATTTGAAGAACTTACGCTAAAAGTAAATAAGATTTAAAACCATTAGGATCCTCATTTAGACTACCAGATATGTGTGACATGACATTAATGTGAAAGATAACAGGATTAATAAAAAAATTATGTACTGCTTCCTATTCCTGTTAGCAGTGGATGCATGGCCAGTTAGTGTGGGGAGAGTGGTAAAGGGTCTATTTTAGCTTTGTCAGTACAACAGTTACATGAGTTCCTGTTCAGGAGCATTTTCTGCACCCTTTCACCCAACCACATTCTGCAGATCCCCACGCCATCAAAGGCTACACAAAGAATTGGGGCAAAACCTGTGCTGGGCAGCTGACTAGCTAAACTTCCGCAGTACTGATGGAGAGAAAGGTTTATTGTAGTATGTTTGTCCACACAGAAAATCCAACAAAATAACCTGCTCAGTCTCTAGGAGAGACACAGAAAATGAGTGGCCTTGCTTTGGTGTCATGTACCACTGAGGGAATCCCGGGTGGCATTTGAATGTGTGGGAGAGGCACTTTGGCAGCAGGGATGCCTGGAGACTGCAGCCTTGGTGCTCGGGGAGCTGAAATCTGGTGTGTTGAGACAATCTTATTTAGACTCGGCTGTAATGCAGGATCACAAATACAAAACAGCACATGCACACAAAGTATATAAACATCACCATCAACAAGACAGATTTTTTTTTCTAAGTACAGAATAGATGGGGAGAGATTTTGTTGTTTTGATGACATTTCAGTAGGATATCTTTGCTGTAACCTTGGAAATCTTGACCAATTCTAATGTACTTTCAAGCAAACAGAACGATCAAAAATTATTTCTGAGAAACATTGAATACATTTAGCTTTTAAAAATGTAAAAGATCCAAGGGCATGCCTTAGTACTGCATATAGTGAAAGGAATCAAATCTGACTAACTGCTAAATATAATGTAAAGTACAAAAGCTACAGTCTTATTTGGCTGTCAGGACAGACTTCAGTTAGTACATTTGAGCCTTTGGCATTTAGTTACAAAGTAATTAATAGAAGGAAGTATTTTCTTTCATATGTCATAGTGTAAGTAAATTAAAATCTATGTCTGTAAATATAGTTTATCTTATATCTATATATAAGATAAACATATATAGACATAGAAGTAAATGGTGAGTAGGTATAGCAAATTAACAATAAATCATTGCATTTGCAATGCCACATGTTTGTTTTATTTGTTGTAGTAAATAAAACAAGTTAATCCTAGGTTCTAGTTTACTCCTTGCAACAAATAGTCCTAAAATGTAAAATAAAATCATTGTTTCTTTAGAAGAGAGTATTTTTTTCTGCTTGAAAGTGCTAACACTGTGTGAGGTACTGTGAATACCACATGAAGGCCAAATTTGTCATATGTAAATGGGTGAAGCAGGACATTTTCAATAGTTCATTCACTCATCAGTCTTTCCTTTCCAAGATTTGTGCCTTTTGGGGCCATTATAGCAAACATTTTCTAGGTATCTTGCCTTGCTGAGCTACAGATTTGGGGAACTGAATCATGAGCTTTTTTGGAGTAAGAAACAAGCAGTTCTTTGTGTTTTCATTCAGATGTTAGGAACAACCAAGGAGGAGTGGGTGGTGCTTTTGGACACCTTAGATCTTGAATACATTTACAGGGACATTTGCTCACAATTTCATTACTAAGGAGCATAAATCTGGTCAATAAAACAAAGATTTTACACTAAATAGCAATATACTTGTAAAATACATGTGATAGTCTGGCTTTTTAACTTTGTGTCTTTTGTTGTGAATCAGTTTAAACTGCTATCAGAGCAATCAGATTGATTGATGCAGGTTTCATCTACCATGACTGTTATAAACAGAGGGGTAACACTGCTGATAATTAAGGCTGCATTACATTTTCCAGTATTACTTATATGTCTATAGGAGTAGTTTATAGATGAATAGAATAATCAGTGTTCCCTTCTTATTACATTTATGCCTCTTTTAAAAGGAATTAATATGTATGTTTTGTTTTCTTAACATGGGAGAAAAATGCATGTGACATTTAACCAGGATACCCTGAGGAAGTGGAAAATAAGGCACATGAATGTTCCACCATATCAAAAATATGGTAATAGGTAGCAGTCAAATATCTAGAAATATATCACTATTTCTTAAAGCTGGCAGCCACTGATCAGAAAACTTATCTTCTGTAACAACATCAAGTGAAAGAGTGAAATATGAGCTATGCCACCAATGTTTTTGAAATTCTTTAACGTTAGGGCTGGTTCACTTCAGTGTTTGCTCTAAAGGAGATCTGCTGCTTTGTATACCATTCAAAACTGCTGATGGAAAAATTTCTGGAATAAATAGTATTTTTTAAAATACATTCACTTTCTTGATATTAGTTGCTAGTCCTTAAATAGTAGAAATATACTGAAGTTAAGAAGAAAAAGCAGCTACCTGCCACTAGTTAATGACACACTGCAGTAGCTCCTGGTGGACTCAGTCTTTGTCACTATTTCTTGTTTATGCCAGTCCAGTTCTACAATATTTGAATGCCTCACAAATTGCAGTGCAACTTTAACCTCTGAAATTGTGTTTTATTATATACTTGTTGCAAATAGAGAAGTGAATCAGTTTGTGTCACATTTCAAGTTGAAGGGCAGATTCAAAAGAAGGCAAATGTGCTTTCAGTCCCCCCTCCCGGTGCTCGCTCCCCTGTGGCTCAGCCTGCAGGTCGAGGCTACACCTCCCACCATGGTTTTTGCCCAGAGGACATTCTCTCTAGTTCATATCGAGCATAGTGGGTATAGCAGGTCTGCCCAGTTAATGTTAGACCTTGATGGCATGAAGTCGGTGGAGCTATTTCAGAATATTCAGATTTTAGCTGAGCATAGAACATGCAAAGGTAAAATTGCTCCCAAGAATGATAGAAATTTTATATTCCCTTTATATGTTTTATTTCAGTGTTATGTCATCATGACATGTTTTAAGGCATTTTGTTAATGTCAGTTTTCAGTAAATGACATTTAAACCCAGCACCTCTTGGTGGTTATAAGCAAAAAATGATGGAGTTTTTTGAATAAAGTGATGTGTTATGAATGGACAGCTAGAACTGTGCTCAGAAAGGCTCACATTTTAGGGGCTTTCAGTTTATATCTGATTGTTCCAGCTCTTCCAGTGTAAACATTTTAATTCATTGACAATCTGGCTCAAGAACTCATTCAGAGATTCAAAAAAAAAAAAAAAAAAGCTTTTTAGTACCATTGTGATACATTGTGGTATAATTGAATCACAGCTCATATAATGGCATATTTTAAATATTCAGAGGGATCAACCCCAGAAGGCAGTAAAGAAGCTAGAAAGAACTAGAAATCAGAGTGTGTGCAGCTGACAAAGCATCAATGTGAATCCGCGAATCAGCATTACATGAATTGTCCAAAAATTTATTAAAGCTCACTGAGGTATTAACTCCATGAAACAAGGGAGGGAAAATGGATACCAGGTGGGAAATCATGTCAGTCAGCGCTTCTCTCGCTAAATCCTTTTCAATGTTGGCTAAAATAAGTAAAATAATCTCATTTTTACCCGTGGACACCAGGTAAATACAGGCACAGACACTGTACCTTAGCTGACATGTGGTACAGTAATTTGTTAATTGTAATTGGCTTGTAAATCAGAGCCTTGAGGTGCAAAGACTAAAAATGCTTAAATTAAAATATATCTGTGGTGCAATGTACAGTAAAGTGCATTGCATCCTCCACTGCAATTGTTGGAAGATCAAAACCCCAAAAGTTTAGGCACATGAGAGAATAGAAAAAATAGATAATTCAAATACACCTCCAGCTGAAAATGCTGTGTTGCCTTTCAGGGTTGCACAAATTCACAGTGTGTCTTTTCTGTACACGGGGTGAATTCAAAATGAAACCTGAGGATCACTAATCAGGTTTTGGGGGAAGCAGTGTAACCTGCAGATTGTTCACCTTTGCTTCAGGCAAACTGACTTGGCTAACGTACTTCCCTGGAAAACTCCCAGCTTTCAGCCACCAAGATCTTTATGAGGTTCCTAAGGGAACCCTAACTTCTGCAACTGCTGTGGTTTTATTAATAATAATAGCAACAATAACAATTATTGTTATTGTTGTTGTTATTGCTGTAGAAAGAGACTGTACAAATGCATGCAATATCTGTCCTCTTCCTGGACGAATTTATAGTCCAAGAGAAGTGGCTTAATGGAAAATGGAGGATATGGTTCCACACAAACTATATATAGACTTTCTGCCTGTCATTTAAAATGAAATAATTACTTTTCTGCTTTAATTGGCATTGGTGTTGATGCAGGACAGAGCATTGTGAGTAAGAGACCAAAGGCCCTTGCTAGAGAAAGGGTTTGTATGTTGGATTTCCCCGTGTGATACACTGTGAATATCCTGCAGCAGCCTTCGCTATGGCTCATTCTAAAATTCCCTCCATACTGCTGATACAATGGTCTGTGCCTTGGTCTTGAGGACTTTGATTCATAACCAAATGTGAAGATGCGTTTGCATCTGCAGCCTTTGCTGTACTGCCTGGTTTGGCACTCCTGTATATTGCCTTTGCACGTGCAATTGAAAACACTCCTCTGACAGCCGAAAATTGATTTTTCACAAACATCAGTGAGAGCTCAGCAGTTACATAAAATGGGGGTGAGAATCACTATGTGGAGCTTAAAGAGCAGTTCTGCTCATAGGCATTTAAAAATACATGAAGAACTGTAGATCTGAGATGAATTTATTAGAATATGTGTAACCTATATATCCACCTAATTTTCTGTAGTTATTTAAGTGCCAGGACATTTCTGACCAATTCTGTCTTGTTACAGGTGATGTTTTAATTCCCAGACTGAAGGCACTTCAGAAGACCTTCCCCAAGAACTATATTTTTCATGACAATAAGGCTGTCAGCCTTACTGTTAGCATAAAATGAAATGGATAAAATAAAATGAGAAGGAAGACCTGCTGATTTTATATGCATTGTTAATTACTATTTGGACAATATCTCCATTCTTAGCATTGTGCAGCCTAGCATTACAACCACTTTCTGCATACTAAAGAGATTCTGCATTATAAGTTGAATGAATGAAGGTTTTGAGTGGTGTAACACATCTCAGAAATGAATAAGATAAAAAAGGAAGGAAAAGGGAACAGAAAAATGAAAGATATTTTGACAGAAAATAAAGATCGCCACTTATTCTAAAAAGCGATTACAGAGGATTCATGTAGTAGAGAATGCTGTTTTGCACTGTAGAACTAACATTAGGCTGTTTGGGTTAAATCTAGAATAGTCACATTCACTTCGATGTGATTGTCAGCTAACACAGGTGGGTTCAAAGCTCGGTGAAACAAGCAAAGCAGTCTCATCTTTATTTTAATATCACTATTTTGGGTGCATGTGAATATTTCTTCATGTTCATGAAAGCTCCTTGGGCTGACAGCACTAAGGAAATGTTTGTGCATAGTCCATGGTTAGAAGGAAATGGAGGAATCGAAGGTGCACCTTTACTGACCATGTATTAGATTTGATTGTTTTTTTTATAAATATGTCACAGCCTAGACACTACAGAGCGCCATTCTAGTTAAAGATATAACTGACCATGAGTTAAATTAAGGTTGAACGTTAATATAATGTTGTAGTCACACAAGAAGCCCCTTTTGCATACCTTCCTTCCTAAAAAGCATTTCTGTGAATGGAATCGTCTGCTTTCATGTTGAGAGTCATTAATTTGTGAAAAGGATTGTATGACATGGTGAATAGCCTGGGATTTATCTCAAGGATTTGGGAAGTCTGTTCTGTGTATCCGTTCTATTCTAGTCTTTGGAAAGTAGCTATTCTAGTTGGAAGTTAGATGATATATTTTGCATTATCATATTATTCTTTTATTACTATCAGCTCCAGTGGCAGAAAAATCTTATGTAACGCTTCGAAACTTTCTCTTGTATAAACCAATTATTTGTGTCTGTCTACAAGAGCTGAAATAAAGGTAAGGATACATTGCATACTGAGTCCTGTAAGAGCATTTTATAATCACCTTGGCAAATGAAGCACTCCTTTGGCTTTTTCAAATAATAGAAATTCCAAAAATCAGAAGAGAAAAGCCTTCCCTCCACCTTCTCTTGGATAGTTACTTTGAGTAAATTAAAATCAGACCTATAAGAAGATCATACTAGTAATTTAATTGTATGGAGATTATCACTTGTATGTATAATAAAACAATCTATGAAAATTTGAAACCATAATCCTTAGGCAGCCCTTTCATCTGTTCAGTCAAATGGAAGCTCTTTGCCTATGAATGTGAGTGAATTGCTGCTGAATGCAGTGACTGAAGTTCTTGCATGTTACAAAGATCCCACTAGAAGCTCCAAAAGAAGGCAACAAACACCAGTGCAAATCCGGTAGTCAGCACTACTGCCAGGGAATGCAGTGGAAAAGGGAAGGAAACAGCTAAAGCTCCTGAGGACTTCCAGGACAGGATGACCACAGTTCCTGCTGAAATGGATTGAACAAGAGGGGTACTGACTGCTTATAATTCCCAGTTGTTTCTTCAAATATAGTCTGTACTAGATTTTCTTTTCAACTGGAAGACAATACAGTGTTTGACCAGAACAAACAAATTTAATTAGAGTAAGTTTTCATGGAAGTGTCATGCAAAACCGTCTTGGCAGATTTTCTTCTGATTTTGCAGAAAACATCTTTAGTCATAATTTTCAGAACAAATGAATATTCCCAGCCAAAAATACAGGGGAATTAAAAGGTTATGGTTGAAAGAGGAGGGTTTAACTTCTCTATTACTGTTTTTGCCATTAATATGCCATTGAGAGTTGTATTGCAAAATTCCTCCTGGAAGAAGTTCTAGTTTTCTTTTATTGTAAGAGGAGATGTCAGGATTTTATCTTTTGACTGCCTTCTTAGGTAGACAATATAGCAACTGAAAGAATTAATTATACACACAGCAACCTCAGCATTAAAGCTGCAATTTTGACTTAACCAGTACTGAAATATGTGAACATTATTGGGTATGTCCTTGAGCTCTGAAAACGAAGGTCTGGGATGAGAACAAGTGCAGCTCCTCTGGAGAATGTGGAAAGGCAGCCTGCAGAAAGGCATGTCTATACGTTGACCTGTCTGTTGTGAAAATAGGGAAGAAAGCCAATCATTCCTAATTCTGCAGACATTCTGACAGCTAAAGTAGGCATTAACAATTTGCAACACATGGCATGGGGGATGAAAGTCTCTGAGCTCTACAACTGAGAGTTTCCTGTCTAAAATGAAGTAGCAGTTAAAGGTAGCTCAGAGGAAAACCTATTTTATCATCTACCGTGCAGGGACAAAATGGATACCATTACCGAAAACTGAGGAAAAAATAATGTCACCACTCAAAAATATTAACATGTTTTGGCTTCAAGTCTGAATACTTCTGAGGCTTTTGGGACTTTATATGGGATTTTACTGGCAAAGAAGGATCAAGTTTTAGTATATATAGGTTTTTGCCACTATATGATAATCTCCTGTAGCTTTGAATAGACTTGGTATATAAAAATGTTGTTACTAATATACTGATGCAGAACTAATCACTTTGGATTTCAATTGGCACAAGAGTCTCCCAGCATTATCCTGTCAGACACAGGTTTTGCTGGACTTGTCTGCAGAATCCTGTGCAGATTCGTCAGGAAAAGGGTTTGGGAATATGAGCAGGAAGATTGGCCCAGCCAAATCTTTGTGTGGTCAGAACTGTTGTTTCTTTAAATGACTTAAATTGTGCTCTACTGATTTACACCAGAACTCTTTTGAAAAGTTAAAAATCTGTTATTTTTCTTGCGTAAGCCTTCAGAGGGCCTAAAGTTTATTTGTATGAATAATTCTGAATTAGATTAAGTTGAAACAGAGAAGTAACAGATGAATGTTTTCAACAGTTGCTAATATAATTTACATGCATTAAAGATGTAGTCAGGTATATATGGAGAGGCAAGTTCCTCTAAGATTAAAAATAGAGTCAAAACCACAGGAAAGAATGCCATTGCTTACAAAAACTGAACAGCCGAGAGAAGGAAATATGTAATTGAATGTTGATTATTTTTCAATAATTCTATGTAGTTGGTATAGCTGCAAAGACAATGAAGTTAAAAGTGAAATTGTGTGATAAATGTGAATACAATTCAGACTTTAATTTTGGAATCAGAAGCTAATATTATCTTTCCCACTGTGAAAACTTTTTTTCCCACTATTTTAAATGCTTACTTTTGATTTGATTTCAATTAATGAAATAATTCTTAGACATACACTCTCTCTTGACATAGACTTTGCTAAGTGTTGAACATAATAGGGACCTAGACAATAATAATTTCTTATTATTTTTGTAGTTGTGGGAAATAATAATAAGTTGTGCTGTGGAAAGAAAAGATCTAGGGAGATACCTGATGATAATAAGGAAAGACCGCATCCTATCTGGAGCACCTCCATTGATTTTGATGTACAGTTTGGGTTTACTAAAGGTATTATTTTCTTGTCTTAACTGTCTCTAGCATTCCTTTTTCACATATATTTAGGTTATTGAGTTTCAGTTAAAATAAAAAACCCCAAAAATTAAATCTTGATCTCTGACACCAGTGAAATGAACTACTTTTTGTGGGGAAAATTTATACCAATGGCTATTTTTCATGGGTTTTCACTACTATCAGTGCTCTTCAACTGAGAGCGATTTTATATCTGCTGCTGCTGTTGTTGTCATAGTATTTGCGTCACTCCAGTGTCTACCAGGCTCCTTCTCTCTTTCCTTGGCATTGTCTGTCTGTGAGAATTCACGGTTGGGAGACACAGGTCCTGGGCAGACCTGCAGCAGAGGGGATAGTTAATCAGGGGTTGGGCGTCCCCCCATTCCGTTTCCTGTTAGTGACATGGAAGTAATGTGTGTACAAGAGCACTGCTGTGATCCTGCTCAGCCAGTGGAGATAAATTGTAGTAATTGGGTGGTGAGGCAGGAGCTGGCACTAGGTGTGACGGCAGAGACAAAGGGAACAGGAAATTGCCGTACGGCGTCATATACTCCTTCTCAACCTTAATTTTGATTGCAGCTGTCAGCGTGGCATTATGGTTCTTGAATGTGCTGTTTTATTGAGCTCAGTGTGTGGGAGAGATTTTCTGAAACTGAAACAATGCTGGAAAATGATTGGCACAAGGTTAGCTTTAAAAATATTGCTGTTTCTGTGATAGTTGCATAAGAGACAGCAATACTAAGTTATTGACAAGGGGATTTTCGAATTAGTTAAAATTTGCGTTTTTTCATCCACATCTTGTTCTGTTATGTGAGTTAAAAATGCTAGCAGATACAGTTGAGAGGGCATATTCCCCTAACTTTAATTTCTTAAGCTCTGTAAGTACTGTTTTTCTTTCATCTGTTTACTCACCTTTAATGCCACAGTTGTGTTCTTTTACAGTATTAAGGATGGTGTACTGCTTTGAAATGCATTAGGAGAAAATGTTAAAGTACTGCTGCAGGAGAAAGAAAATATACTGAAGTTAACAAAAAATACACTGTTACCTGGCCAGTGAGAACTAGGATTAGAATGGTTTCTTATGCTCTTTTACCAAAAAGGTTGGTTTCCAGAGGCATAAAAATCTAACTAACTATTGAGCCCTCTGTCTGCAGCTGTATATATTGCTCAGGATTGAGAGAGATGAATTTCCTGTCTGTATATAGGTACCACAGATGAACTCTTGCTTTAATTTGAACAAAACTCTTCAGAGTAACTCTGTATTTTTCTTCAAAGCTTATGTTACTTACGTATATTCTTTAGCCTTTATTAGGGCTAGTATCGGCTTATAGTTACAAAGTGAAACTGTAGTGATTTTGAACACAATGTTCATAAATTATTTTATGAATAGTTTTATGGCTATGTTAATGATTTTATGAGCCAGCAGTGTGCCCAGGTGGCCAAGAAGGCCAATGGCATCCTGGCTTGTGTCAGCAATAGCGTGGCCAGCAGGGACAGGGAAAGGATCTGACCCCTGGACTCGGCACTGGTGAGGCCGCCCCTCGATTCCTGTGTTCAGTTTTGGGCCCCTCACTACAAAAAGGACATTGAATGACTCGAGTGTGTCCAGAGAAGGGCAACGGAGCTGGTGCAGGGTCTGGAGCACAGGTCGTACTGGGAGCGGCTGAGGGAACTGGGGGTGTTTAGTCTGGAGAAGAGGAGGCTGAGGGGAGACCTCATTGCCCTCTACAGCTCCCTGAGAGGAGGCTGCAGAGAGCTGGGGATGAGTCTCTTTAACCATGTAACAAGTGATAGGACAAGAGGGAATGGCCTCAAGTTGCTCCAGGGAAGGTTTAGACTGGACATTAGGAAGCATTTCTTTACAGAACAGGTTGTAGGTGTTGGAATGGGCTGCCCAGGGAGGTGGTGGAGTCCCCATCCCTGGAGGTGTTTTAGAGTCGGGTTGACACAGCACTGAGGGATCTGGTGTAGTTGGGAACTGTCAGTGTTAGGTTAATGGTTGGACTGGATGATCTTCAAGGTCTTTTCCAACCTAGATGTTTCTGTGATTCTGTATTTTAGGAAATGTTTTTGTTGCACATTCTTCTAAACTTGAATTTTATCTTATTTTTTTGTCCTGCATGAATTTTTAAAATATACAGAAATGTGTAGTGCTAAGCAACAGAGAATAAATTTGAACATACCTATATATATATATATATATATATATATATATATAAACTTTCATGTGAAAATCATTTTAATAATACTATACCAAAATAATCATAGGTGAATAGTGACTCATTTTTGTGTATTCACATAAGAACATGCTCTGCACAACCTTACATCGAGATTTGTGAAATTATTTGAATCCATCTACTTACATGGCACATTTGAAAAGGTGAGATTTGCATTTGAAAAGGATGAATCAGAACTAAAAATATATTAGATGGAGATAGAGATTCTTCCCCCTCCCAAGGGTCTGTAGTCATTTTTACTGTAGCCATTAACTTTAACATGATTTCAGGTGAAGTGTTTCCTCAATAAACTTGAGTAACGTTTTTATTTAAGAAAAGAAGAAAAAAGGAGCAAAAACAATGTGTCAGAGAGGTGGCAGAGAGCTTTTTTGGTTGTTAATGCCTTCAGGTTTAATTACATTGGTTTTAGATTTTTTATTATTATTTCCATTAATAACAATTAAAAAAAAAATTTGGGATGCAGTCCATGTAAACCTTGCCCAAAATGGGACTCTATTTCCTAAAACTTGTCTAAATCCCAGACAGCAGCACAGCTTGAATACTTCCTAGGCCTGTTTAATCTTATACTCAACTTCTTTAAATATCTCCTCCTCAGGCTGAAAATTTGATAAATATTAAACTGATTTTTACTTATGTATGCTCAGAACTCTTTGCATTGGCAGAATAAACAAATCTTCTATTTAGACTTCTTTTTTAATTCTGGGTTTAAATAAACAATGATCTCCACCTCAGTACAGTGGAAAAATCTGAAGAATACAACCCTTTTCTTAATAGTCCACTGGATAAAACACCTACCCAAGCAGTGAGGTGGCCAAGTTCTGGATTTTGCTGAGACTGACGGTGCTTTTAGCTGCATCCCAAGAGATTGACTATACCAACAAATCTGATGTTGACTGCAAATAGTGATGAAGTTTGTAACGTGTGTATGAAATAGGGACTGAACCAGAAATCCTCCTTCTGAGGCTGATTCTGACAACCAGATACATCCCCTTCCATCTGGTGCTAGAGAGGATTTTTCTTTGGTTGGTTTCTTACAGGAAGATAGTAGCAGGATAACCATATCTGGAACTTCTATCAATATTCATTTGAGAGTTTTGTGGTGTTTTACTGCACATGGCGTAAAAGTAGAAATTCTCTTCAATTATGGGATATTTAGTTATTAGATAATTACAGATAATTGCATGGGCAAATTCTATGAACTAAAGTGTTGCTGTAACATCTAAAATCTACAGATCGGGTAACAATTATGTTTGGAGTTATATCATTATTTGAAGTATAATTACCATGAGATTGGCAGTGCATGTAATTAATGAGTAATCACTGGAATTTGCCTTCACACTTTCACTTCCCCCTTGTAAAGTTCTTTGTCACAACATTTAAGTATAAAGATAACATAAATTGACCTCCACATGTGTTATACTAAAACTCAAAATACTTATTTTCACTGCAGTACTAGCTCCTTAATATTCTAATGGAGAAAACAGAGAAAGGACATTGTGCTAGGAAGGGGGAAGAAGTGAAGAAACCTTTCAAAAGATACCAGCCAGTGAGATAACTCTTTTCCATAGCTGTCTCCTCACATCATCTACCATCTTCCTTCCATTGTAAGGAAAGTTTGATTAATGAAGTTTCATACAGAAGAGAAGAAACTGTAGTTCACTCTTGGGTTCCAATTGAACAAAACTTCTTTTTTCTTTTTTTATTAATATTGTTTATTTAGGAGACTTTTTTGCCAGACTTTCAAGTTATTAAATAGTGGTTTTGCTTGTTTGTTTGTTTGTTGTTTTTGTTTTGTTTTGTTTTTTATATTTATCAGGTTTTACCTGGCAAGATGATTATACACAGCATGTTATTGGTCAGGAACTCTCAACCATTCACAAAATCCACAACAGGCGCCCTGATATATTTTCATCTGAAGGATCTGACAAAGAAAGGTAAGTCTTCAATGGGGTTTTTGCCTGGTAGGTTTTTGGGAGGTTTTGCACATGATCAGAAATAGATTGGCACTGAAGCTGACTTACATCACAAAACCCATTATCTATGTGATAAAGGGAAACCAGTCATAGATCAGCACTGAAAACACCAGTAAGAAAACAGCAGACAGAATGAATGAAAACACTCAGCCCTGTTCTTCTGATTATCAAGCTCAGAATATATGCCTTCTGTTGTTAATTTATGTGTCAGAATTCAAAACATCAGGTCTCTTAGCCAGTTTATGTCGTGTCTAGTGTCAGTTCAGCCAGCTCTACTTATGACTGGCTTAAAAAGGCAAATTTACACAGTAGCACATCCACAGGAGACATTTTTTTTCCAGAATAAGCCAACAAAAAGAAACAAAAAGAAATATTGAATGACATTCTGTGCAAGTAATTATATTTTCAAACTCATATTCTTCCAAAACATCGCTGTAATTGATTTGAAGCCCATAGGTTCTCAGCTTTTGTTGCAAAATTTGTCTGGGAAGGAGAGATTCCTGCAAGGTGCCACGACAGAAAGCAACATTAGGACTTTTATATCTGTTCTTTACCTTATAGAAATATTTTCGTCAAGGTCTGAAGGATATTGAGGGGTGACTTAGCAGTTATTGGTGGCAAGAGACATAACAACGATAATTTTGTAGAGTGATATGGATGTAAGACCTGCAATTATATCATATTCATATACAGCTACACATACAAACATACTCTTTTACCTGGTCTGTTCTGACCTACAGGCTTTTAAGTGCCACCCAACCACACAAACCCTAGAAGGAAGTTTTAAAATGCATAAGTTTGGGGGATGTTAAAAATGGTATATTTTTCTTTCTCCTACATGATTTTAAGAAATAAAATCTCAAAATTAGTGAAATCAAAATAAATTACTCTGTTAGAAAACTTTCTTCATAGTGGGACAGAGATTGAGCTTCTAGCCTTGATGGAAAAGATATTGAATGCTGGACTTCAAATCTTCCTATACCGCAGTGTGTGGTTTGCATATACCGCAGAACAATTTCTTTTCTAGATTGCTTTTTTATGGAAATAAAAATTATGTGTAATTGATACTGCCCAGTGGCTTCAGCTGTGTTTGCCTCAGTTTGTTTTGATTTAATTAATAGAATTTGTTCCTGTATTTCACATATTTGCTGATTCAGAAGCATTCCTTAAAAACATAGCACCATACATTTCAGGAGTGCAGTAAAGTAGAAACTTAACTTCTAAAGATACTGATTATTATGACAAAGGTGACAACAACATGTGGTTGAATCTATAAACATGTATTCATTGCTTAGGTACACAAATGTCATTACTGTATGGAATATTCTCTGTACATGGTATCAGAAATGTTTTTGAATGTCTTCTGGGGGATTTTTTTTAGAATATCTGAAACTTTTATTCATGGAATTAAGGTAAACTAGGCCAGATTTCTAGAAGATCAAGAATGTATTCTGCAGTGTTCCAGAGTTACAGTTATATAAAAATAAAATATATAAGAAGATTTAGTAAATAATTTAGGTTTTAGACTGAGAACAGATGATCACTTTTAGGAATTCCTGTTGTTATCAGATTTGAGCTTTTTTGCGTTCTTAACTAGAACTATATGTTAAAAAAAACCCCATATTTTGTGTATTGACAATTCAGGAACATCAGAATTTCAAATGTGTTCCACTTATAGCAGTTCCTATTGTGGATAGATTTTCTGAAGTTACCAAGCTGTGCTTCTGAAAGCGTTATCTTATGTGCCAACAGTTTAAAGCATTAATTGATTTTTCTGGTTGTCCATTTGCAATATATTCTGTAGTTTGGAGAACAGTAGGAACATTTTCTCTGGCACCTTGTAGATTCTGATCAAGTTTGCTATATGCTCAGTGTGCTCAATACACTTGCTAAAATCTCACCAGATAATAATTAAATAACTAAAAAAGCAACTTAGTGTAGGTATCTAATTATCAAAGAAACATTATGGCAGGAAGACCTTTTATTAAGGGTAATGTGTGAAATAAGACAATATGAAGTCATACTAATAAGTCATTAATCCCCACAGAGCTAGTGAGAGCAAGAAAATAGACTCAGACACTTGAAAGGTAAATTGACTTAGGCTAAATTACTGTGTATGAAATCTGATGAAACAGAAGACATGGAATTCATCTTTAAAAAATGCTGAAACTGGGAGCTTGATTTCAAGATGAAAGTTCTTTTTTTGGTGGCTAACTGGAGTGTACGTGGTATTTCCTGGGCCCTTATTAAATTTCAAAAAACCCCACTCTTGAAAGAGGATCCAAGATAAAGGGAAAAAGACCATTCTGCACACAGGGAATAAATGTCAGTTGTGTTCATTGGTGCAATTAGGCAAAACCACAAACGTTTCCAGCAAACTTTAATATATGAAATTGGATATAGCATTATTTCTATTATAAAACCATCATTAAGTCAGTAATAAGATTCTCACAGCATTTAAAAGGGAGAAAAACGTCTAAAAAGTAGGGTATCTATTAACTGAGAACATTCTAGAAATATCTGAGGTGCAGTGAATTAGATATTTCCACACAAATGCTTCTAAAGCACTGTTTTTTGTAGGTAATATATAATTATTTCTGTGGATAATTATGTATGTTATTGTCTTTATACCCTAAAGTTCATTGTATGCAAAGTCCTTTTTCAGAACACACTAAAACTGAAAATACTTTCAAATGAGTGCACAAGAACTCAGCTGACAGTCACTTCTCCTACCCACCAGGTGCTTTTATATATTTGTCTTTCATCCATTTTCCAATTCCACTTTGTCAAATTTAAAAGAAATATTTTAATTCAGTTGCAATAATAGTTCATTTAATGCATTTTACTTTCTGTGTTAAAAAGGTGAACAACAGTGATATACTGGTGAACTGTATTCATAAGATTTTATTAAAGTTCTCACCAAATTTAATGCTTTATTAGACTTTTACATTTTAATTGTTTAAAAGATTATGGCATAAAATATTACATCTAAAGTGGAATTTAAACACAATTTGAGTGCAATTATTATCTCCATAAGAAAAATGAGAAATCTTAGACCCCAGATTTTGCTTCTACCACCAGTGTGATTATAGAGTATAAATAATGACTTGAAAAGCTAACCTAAATACTGTCTTTTATCTGCGCATTCAGCTCTTGTTAGCTGCAGTGGAAGTCCTCGGGGCAGAATTTGTTCTGGTATTTTCGTTTTCCCTTTTTTTCAAAGTTAGCAAAGAAAGGAGAAGATAGGTGTTGGAATTAATTGATGAATGAAAGATGAGTGTTTGAAACTGGGATACCTTCTATGATGAGAGCCTCTTTGGATTAGTTCCTCTCTGTTGAAGCAGAAAGTTTACTGCCCATCTCTTTCTGAAACTGCAGAATGGTTTTAGTCTGGCTTTAAGTTGAAAAGGAAGTGGATAATGTTACCTGCATGTCTGCCCTCTATCATAAGGCAGAATTTAGAGCTCTGGAGTAAGAGAAAAATAGGAACAGCATGAGGAGGAAGCAAGACTTACAGTAAATTATACCAAGATTGCTGTAGTGATCTGTGCAGTAAACCTTTGTTTTCCTTGAGTTTGTGTGTCTGATTGATAGCTGGTTGTTTTACACTGGGGAGAGGTGGAGTGTTCTTCTCGTACTTCAAAGCGATCAACCCTGTGAGTACTATTGGTTGCAATGCCACCATGGTAAATTAGATTGTTAATTACATTTATTGGTATTAAATTAGTTAGGACATACATTTGATACAACTGTGAGCATGGAAGGAAATCTGTTGCATTCTGTATAAAGTAATATAATTAAACCCAAGATTTGGAAGATGACATAATGGTACTCTCTCAAGCTGTGCCCCTACATAGGCACTATGATATCGACTGGTAAAATAAAATTTTGCTTACAGTGGAATGAAGATTTTGAAAGTCAAATGATGCTTCATCTCCCTGAGCTGGAAAGCTCTTTCACCTGGAATTGTTCTTCACTAAGTGTGTGGGTATGTGGATAGGAAATGGTGACACCAAAAAGGTGATTTCCCTCAAAACAGTGTGTCACTCACAAGGAAGGAAGCAGACTGGAAACCCTCTCTCTGCTTTCTTGCAGAAGGAATGAAATAGTTGCTGGTGTTGACATTTAAATTATCATCATCATTGACATATTGTTGATACAGATGAGGAGAACCGGTAACAATTCAGATTCACTGCACACAGTGCTCTGAATCCCATATAAACAACTCTACGCCTCTGTTGTTAAATCACATTTTTAGCTTTTCTTCGCAAACATCACCAAGATCTGTCTAAACCACTCAGGAAACACTGCTATTCTGTGGATCCCAGGCAGATGAGAAGATTAGAAGAGATAGTCGTCCCATCTTGTTATTCCCTATTTAAGCCTTTTGCTCAGTTATTTCTGCACATCCAGTAGTCTCACTGAATTTTGTAAACTGATGCAGGGCCAAATTGATGTTGAATCTCATCATCACCCAGCAATTTTTTAAATCTTAGAACCAGCTCATATTTCTTTGGGGTGCAATTTAATCACGCATATTTTCTTTTTACAAGTGCTTTCCTTTCTTCTGAATATGGCTTTGCCTTGATGTATGCATTTTATTTGATTTACTGTTGGATCATTAACTTTGATTCATGCAATAAATTGTTAGTAGCACAAGATTTTCTGCTTTTGCTGAAACATTGAATTTTCTATACTTTTGTGGTTGCTAACCTTTTGAGTGACTTTTTTGTAATGTATGGACCTAATTTCAGTGGTTTGCTGTGCCTTTTTAGTTGGGCACTTTGTACGTTGTATAGGCTGGTAACTTTCTTTTCCTTGCTTTTGATGTGCAGGACTTTGGGACAGAATGCAGATAATGAAAGAAATTACGATCTGGAAAATGATGTGAACTTGGCCAAGTCTCTTCAGCAATATCTAAAATATCTTGGTATTCTCTCCCAGTCTGCAGCTACAAATTTGTATCCAAGGAAGATGAATGACAAAACTTCTGTCAAGGTAGTATTTTTTTATGTGGTTCCTACATTCTGTGATTTTGGCTTCCTTCTTTGAATTCTCCTTATTTCTCAATTTTCCCTCCTGTCTGAAGACCACACATTGTTTGTTACTGCCTCCTCCAACTGATTATCATAACTGCACTAACCAAGTTCTTTCCAAAGGAGTTGAGTCAGATTCAGCATTGTAAATGGTAGAGTTCTTCTAATGTAGAGCATTTTACTTAATTAAGGATGGATTGTGTGTGAGGAAGGAGGAAGAGTAGAATAAGGTAGTAACATCTTCACTGGCTGTTCTGAAAGCTTTCTTACACCACCTGAAACTGCTCCTCCAAAAACCTTTGAATTCTTGCTGATCTTTATGGTGCTCAGAGTACAATTAATATAATCTTTGACCAGATTTTGATAATGGATCTTACGAATTGTGCCTTAACATTTCCTACTTCTTATTGATCATAAAGGAAGCCTGTTGTGACCAGTTAAGGTTCATACGTATACTTCATAAATATACAGATAAATAGGAAGGTAAATCAGTCATTGATTCTTGAGTACTGGCTATGTTAAAAAAAACCACACAAATGTCTATTTGAGAACTAAATTTTCTTCTTTCCTAGAGAAAATCCATTCACTCTAAATTTAATAAATTTATAAAAGTGATTGGATGAAGAGGTTGCATATGACAGGCCCTTATAACCCTATATCTTTTGCTTAAAAAATGTGTCTATCCAAAACTCTCTATTATTTTAAATAGGCTGCTATTATAATGATCCTTTCAAAAAATCTGTATGTGCTATTTGCATGAATACAAGTGTGACTGCAACAACCTTAGCTAAAAAATATACTGAGGTTTTAGGAAAAAAATCAGGTGAGGAAAGTAGTATCAAATCTAAACTACTTTTTTCCAGGAACTAACTCAGAGACACAGAACTGCTGCAGTGTATCTGCAACAACAGCTCCCAACAGCAGTATCAGATGTATCAACTATTTAGCCACGGTATTACTGAAATGTTAATATTCTTGTCAGAAGCTACAAGTTTCCTATTTCACCGATTGGCATATATAGCACTTATGATTTGTGGTGAATGTCGTTAGGTGTTCATCTGGGGTAAGAGAAGCTTGCGGGCAGAGGTGAGGCAGCTTTGGGGACGGATGGATGACCACCTTCATAGTACTTTTCCTCTACTCTCTCTACTCATGGGTGCTGACTGCAATGAAGATGCCCTGCTTAGAATCACTGGCTTTCAGAGACAAGAAAACTTGCTCAAGAAGTATTTCAGTGGGTCTGGTGCTGTCACGCAAGTTCATAAATAATCCATATGGCTGAGACCTTCTGTGGGGAAGCCTGCTGTGATAACACCACCCACCAACCTTATCAAGTGTTGCCATGGAGATGGGTACTCTGAAGCCTGGGGGAGTGGGATAAAGAAGAGAAAATCTGGAAATGAAGCACGTATAGGAGCAAACTGTACCCTTCTGTTTACTAAGGAGCATTTTGAAACAACAGACATGAGGTCAGATTTACCTATAATTTAAAATAAATTAAAAAGAATAAAAATTATCTTAAAAATTAGTAATCAGCCATGAATTTTAAATTATCCTGGAGACATTTTCCTGTCTTCTGCATATCAAATGCAACTGCTATTCTTTAAAAAGAAAGGAGTGGGACACTGTATTTGTACCTTGATTCATTGGGTCAGTAATGGAATAACATTTAAACAAAAGAGAAACCAGGAGGCAGAAAAAATGTAAAATTTAACAACTTGAAAAGAGTAGGAAAGAAAGTAACTGCAAGATCTGCATGTGATGTGGTCATACCACTTGAAATTGAAAACGTCTATCTTATGCATTTTAATTGCATGCTTTTGTATTTCATATATGGATAAATTACAAGCTACATTAAATAATTGTAGCAAGTTCTTACCTTTTTAACGTTCTTGCACTTTTCTGATTAAAAAAAAAAAAAAAAAAAAAAGATAGAGGTACTTTACCCTACTTAAACAGAATTGAAGCTGTTGAGCCTTTACCCTTCTTAAAAATAATTTTCTTTCAAGTATATATTTACCTCTGTCACTTCATTCTTGCTGTTGGGGAGCAGGAGATGCAACACGACTCTGGTTGCTTTGATACCTTACCTGCTATGAAGTATCGCTGAATCTTGCAGAAATATAGTGCTTCTAGGCAGACTTCCTGGATGGATTCTGATTTGTTCCAAAACTGTCAGCAGAGACTCTGGCCAAGAGTAAGACAAAGAAAGAAAAAAGACAAAGAGGCTTTAAAATATTTGTTATACTCCAAAAGTGTTATTTAATAGCTTAACATAAACATTTTTAATCAGTCTACTTGGAAAACTTTTGGTCTTTATTTTCCTACTATCTTCCACATGTATTATCAGAATAAAACTACAGAGCTGCAACATTACCAAGTAGACAGCACGCATATGGTTACGCATAAAGTTGTAAATTAAGACATGGCAAAACCTAAAACAGTAACTCTTTTCCTATTTCCCTTGCTGAAACAACTGTCAGCTTGAGACTTGATACAACAGTGATAAAAATAACACTATTAAATCATGTGATGGACCAAAATTCCTGTAATGTCTGCCATTTATTGCAAGAGCTTCTTTGAGAGATTTTTGAAGCACTTCATGTTCATCACTAACTTAGAAATTTTCTCAGTATTTAGACAGTACCTACTGCAGGCTGTAATCTAGCCAGTTGATAATGACGCTGCCAGTGGATAATAAATAGCAGTACATCAGAAGATTTGGTGAGTCTGTTTGCTGAGGATTACAGTTGTAAAGAACATTTCACTTTAGTTCAGCTGGAAGGAGTTGTTCAGAAAATGGGCACTTGGTGGCATTTGTTACTTAAGCATTAGCTAGTGGGTGTTGGATTTGTTTTTTTTGTCCCCCACTTGGACTTAATGAAGGATTTACCATTCACAATATGCTGCATTATCAGTTTTTGTAATTTCTTTCTACCAAACCTGGACTTAGTATGGAAAATAACATGTAGCCAGGATCATACACATAATGAGAAAGATTGGTTTATCTTATCTACTGAGGCAAGAAATAGATAGACTTCAGATCATGTGTGAATTCCCCTGCTCTTCTCCCTTCCAGTTAGAACAAACACCTCTCATCGGGAAAAAAAAAAAACAACAAAAAACAACCAAACAACTGAAAAAAAACACTACACTGTTGACATTCCTACAGAAACTGTGAAGCAGAGTTTTGTTGGGATTGAAGGGACACGGCATAGCTGATGTTACTAAAGCTAGTCAGCTGTAAAATGAGAGCTCCCTTGCTTTGCTGCTGATGGCAGCCCGGCTGGTGAGCTCTGTGTGAGCGTTTGCATAGCAGGGGCATGTGAGAAGCCTTGAGGAAATGTTTAAATAAAGGAGGTGGAAAGAGAAAAAAATAGCTATGTCCACAGCAGCTGTTACAACAAAGCAAAAAAGGAGAGACAGCAAAAATGATTGGTATGGAAGCAAGTACTCCTGTTATCTAGTTCTCAAAAGCCATTAGCAGAGGCATTGAGGAATGATCTTACATTATAGTTTTTTAAGAAGTCCAAATGCCTCCAGTAGAATAGTTACAGAAGATTTCAATTATACTGTTTTCATCTGACCAAAAGTAATTTTTTAGTCATCACAGAAAGAGAAAAGATTTGAAATGTCATCCAAAAGTACTTAAAAGTCTCAAAATCAGAAGAAAATACAAATAACTCACCTGGAACTGTTCTATTTTTCCTTGAACTAGCTATCATTTTCACCTATTCTCTTGCCTTTTAGTAGCTGACTTGTGAATTTTTTAATGCCGCAGACTGGCAAAATTGCACTGCTTTTGTAATATTACACTGTACTGGGCTAATTTCAGACACAGTGGCTATAGCACACAACAATCCCATCCAGCTCACCTCATGGTCAGGCACTCTCTTCCTCACCCTTCTGATCTCCCAGCTCCATGCTGGGGCTGGACACTCCATCAGCTCCTCTGGGAACCCTTCTGGACAAACTAGGAAAAACTGTAGGAATAGGAAGTTGCCCGCTACACTTGTGTTAGTGCTGCATTTCTTGTTGCAGGGGTCTCTGTTTTACAGTTTAAGTTTTATGGCTAGAAGAGTTGTTGAATTACTCTTATTCTTTCCCCCTGACTTGGCCTCTGAGGTTTTCAGACATGGATCCTACCTGCTGCTAAGGTCTTCCTCAGGCTGGTGTGCCATTCAGGTGCTAGTGTGTAGTATAGGGAGAAAGAGAAAATTATGTCAGAGTCCTCAGGAAGATTCATCCAATTTTTGCTGTTTCTGTTTCATTAGTTCTTAATTACTTACATTACTAACATTTTCAAGGTAGATGTTCTGTATAAATATTGTGATTGCAGAAATCTCCAAGTCTTAGGTATTATAAATTTTAAAGCAAAGAGTTTGAGAAAAAAAAAGAATCTTTACATCAAAGAAGTCACTAATATAGTTAAAGGTTATAGATGGTGTTAGGGGCACAAGTAGTGTTCTCCTTGATCCCTTCAGTTGCGGGGATGGATGGAGATTACAGGAGAATTCAACAGATGAAATTGTGGCTCCAAGACTGGTGTTACTGTCAGGGCTTTGGATTTTTCAATCATGGGTTAGTATACAGGACACAAGAACTTTTCACATCAGATGGAATGCACCTGTCCCAGAGGGGGAAAAGGATCTTTAAACTAAATTTGAAGGGGGAAAAGGACAAAACTGTAACTCCCAGACACAAGCTCCAGGGTAGATTACCAGAGTTTGTGGGCTGTTGTGCCAGTGATGACCCTCACCCTACTATCCCAGTGGAGGCAAAGGATGGAGACATGCAGCACAACAAAGATGCAAGGGATATTGATATATCAGTACCTATGAAAGGTCAGGCCAGACAGGACCTCTAAATGTCAAAAGGTGCTGGGGACATCAGCCCATGCGAAGTGCATGTATACCAATGCACACAGCATGGGTAACAAACAGGAGGAGCCTGAAGCCATGATGAAACAAGAAAATTATGTGGCTATAACAGAAACATGGTGGGATGTCTCCCATGACTGGAGTGCACCAGTTGATGGCTACAAGCTCTTTAGGAGGGATAGATAAGGAAGCAGAGGCGGTGGAATGACACTGTATGTTATGGATTGTTATGATTGTTTTGAATACAAATGTAGTGAAGACAGGGTGGAGTGTCTTTGCATTAGAATCGGGGGAAGGCCAACAGGGCAGATGTTGTAGTAGGAGTCTACTGTAGGCCACCCATCCAGAACAGAAGTGGATGAAATATTCTATAGGCACTTAGGAGAAATCTCATGATCACTTGCCCTTGTTCTTGTGGGAGAATTTAACTTCCCAGACATCTGCTGGAAATACAACATGGCAGAATGAGACCAGTCCTGGAGATTCCCAGAATGTGTGGGAGACAACTTCCTGATGCAGCTGGTGAGTAAACTGACCAGAGAAGGTGCCCTGCTGGATCTCCTCTTTGTGGACAGAGAAGGGCTGGTGGACGACGTGGAGGTTGGAGGCCGACTAGGGCACAGCGATCATGAAATAACTTGAGTTCTCTATTCTTAGAGAGGCCAGGAGAGTGGGTAGCAGAACTGCCATCCTGGACTTCCAAAGGGCTGACTTTGTCTGGTTTGGGTACCTTTGTGACAGGATCCCTTGGGAGACAGTCCTGAAGGGTATAGGAGTCCAGGAAGGCTGGGCACTCTTTAAGAAGGAAGTGTTCATGGCTCAGGAGCAGGTGGTCCCCAGGTGCTGTAAGAGAAGCCAGTGGCAGAGAAGACCACCCTGGCTGAACAGGGAGCTTTGTCTGCAACCCAGGGAGAAAAGGAGAGTTTACAGATTTTGGAAGAAGGAGCTGGCCACTCACAGTGATTACAAAGATGCTGTGAGGATATGCAGGGCAGAAATCAGGAGGTCTAAAGCCCACCTGGAAATTAATCTGGCTTCAGCAATCAAGGACAACAAGAAATGTTTCTATAAGTATGTCAACAG
The DNA here is from genome assembly GCF_003259725.1 of Athene cunicularia. Lineage (NCBI taxonomy): Eukaryota > Metazoa > Chordata > Aves > Strigiformes > Strigidae > Athene > Athene cunicularia. Next base: position 42,931,102 of record NW_020799095.1, read on the forward strand.
CAAAAGAAAGACCAGGGAGAACCTCCATCCCCTGCTAGACACAGGAGGAAACATGGAAACAAGGGATGAGGAAAAGGCTGAGGTGCTTAATGCCTTCTTTACCTCAGTCTTTAATAACAAGACTGGTTGTACTGAGGGAATCCAGCCTCCTCAGCCAGAAGACAGAGACTGGGGATCAGGCCCAGTCAGTGTGGGTTTATGAAAGGCAGGTCCTGCCTGACAAACCTGATCTCCTTCTATGACAGAGCGACCTGCTTATTGGATGAGGGAAAGGCTGTGGATGTTGTCTACCTTGACTTTAGTAAGGCCTTTGACACCGTTTCCCACAGCATTCTCCTGGCAAAAATGGCTGCTCGTGGCTTGGATAGGCACACGCTTTGCTGGGTAAAAAACTGTCTGGATGGCCGGGCCCAGAGAGTTGTGGGGAACGGAGTTAAATACGGTTGGCGGCCGGTCACAAGTGGTGTCCCCCAGGGCTGGGTTTTGGGGCCACTCCTGTTTAACATCTTTATTGATGATCTAGACGAGGGGATCGAGTGCACCCTCAGTCAGTTTGCAGATGACACCCAGTTGGGTGGGAGTGTTGATGTGCTCGAGGGTAGGGAGGCTCTGCAGAGAGACCTGGACAGGCTGGAGCCATGGGCTGAGCCCAACTGGAGGAGTTTCCATAAGGCCAAATGCCGGGGGCTGCCCTTGGGCCACAACAACCCCCAGCAGCGCTACAGGCTTGGGGAGGAGTGGCTGGAGAGCTGCCAGTCAGAGAGGGACCTGGGGGTGCTGATTGACAGCCGGCTGAACAGGAGCCAGCAGTGTGCCCAGGGGGCCAAGAAGGCCAATGGCATCCTGGCTTGTGTCAGCAATAGCGTGGCCAGCAGGGACAGGGAAGGGATCTGACCCCTGGACTCGGCACTGGTGAGGCCGCCCCTCGATTCCTGTGTTCAGTTTTGGGCCCCTCACTACAAAAAGGACATTGAATGACTCGAGTGTGTCCAGAGAAGGGCAACGAAGCTGGTGCAGGGTCTGGAGCACAGGTCATACGGGGAGCGGCTGAGGGAACTGGGGGTGTTTAGTCTGGAGAAGAGGAGGCTGAGGGGAGACCTCATCGCCCTCTACAGCTACCTGAAAGGAGGCTGCAGAGAGCTGGGGATGAGTCTCTTGGACCAAGTAAGAAGCAATAGGACGAGAGGGAATGGCCTCAAGTTGCTCCAGGGAAGGTTTAGACTGGATATTAGGAAGCATTTCTTTACAGAGCGGGTTGTTAGGCGTTGGAATGGGCTGCCCAGGGAGGTGGTGGAGTCCCCATCCCTGGAGGTGTTTAAGAGTCGAGCTGACACAGCGCTGAGGGATCTGGTGTAGTTGGGAACTGTCAGTGTTAGGTTAATGGTTGGACTGGATGATCTTCAAGGTCTTTTCCAACCTAGATGTTTCTGTGATTCTGTTATTCTTTGCAGAATCATGAAAGGAAAAAGAAACAGATAAGATGTCTGGTTAGTGGTAGAGTGGTACAGCTTGTTGTTAGATCAACAGTATGATTTCACTGAAAGGGGAAGAGGTGCAAACAAAAACTGTTGTGTCAGTTTGCTGGAGTTTAGAAGTGTCCCAAGATTAGACAAAGCATTTGTTAAAGCTTATATTTTAGTCCTCGGTACAAAAGGGTATTTCCACCTATTTTCCCCTTCCATATTCAGGGAAGTACTCATAGTTTTTCTGGGTTGAAAATAAATTTTTTCTTGTATTGTAATCAGTCTCCTGGAAGAACTTGGATGTGTGATAATTATTAAAAATATTATTATTTATTTTAGAAAATCTGAGTGCATAAGTGCTCAAAGACATACCCTGAATTTATCTGCAAATAATAATTACTGTGATTAACTGGTAAGAAATTATTCAGTCATTGCTCATTTTAATCTGGAGCTTTAATTCAAAAAAGTGGGGACACATTTATCTAACACTGATTAAAATACAGTACTGAATGAAGATCATCAGAAATTGATTTGATGGCTGACTGCTGAAAAGTCAAAAACCTTTCTGCAATACATATATTTAAACTCTGCTTATATAAATGTAAAATGTAATATTTAATATATGTGGGTTTATGTATAAATAAGAAAAATGTAATTCACAATGTGCATAAACACTTTCATAAAAATATCAGGAATAATTGATAAAGGAGTGTCTCCCTGAAGCTACAGAATTGCCTGTCTATCAGCATATCTATGCAACAACCATTAGAGTAATATCAGAACATCTCACAAGTGTTGACGTATTTATTCACCTAATGCCATTACAAAGTTGGGAAGAACTAATACCACTACATCACAGACAGGTTAGATATCTTTGCTGAGGTCATGCAGTAATTTTTTTGGTAGAGAAAATATTTTTTTTTGGTTAGAGACTAAAAGTTAAGCCTCACATCCCAGAAAAATATTAATCTTCTGGATCATTCTCCCCTCCATGGCTCTTTTCAGTAAAATAGAAACATGAAAGTCCTCTTAAAAAGAAAAAACAAAGCAAAATCAAACAACCCCAAAACCCACCATACAAAACCCTGTAGGCACTGGAGTAGAATTCATCTGACCACATACAGATGTTTGTATTGGTGCAAGTCAGGCTAAACTCATTTTATGATAAGTGAAGAGAAAAAAGGAACTTCCAAGTTATGGTCCATCCATTCTAATTTAAATATATAAAATACTACATTGTAAATTGTATCCTGTTGGCCATCCTGCATGGGTCTGGTATAGATTGGGATTTTTTTTTCTGGGAGGACTGGTACCCATACATTTGCAGATCTAACAGAATAATGGCTACAAAGCTTAGTAAAATTACAGTCAGGTTGTTTGCAGCATAAATACACAGTGTGGTGATCTAGTGTAACCTGTGATTTGATTTTTGAATTAATAACTTAGAAAGTGAAGATTCTAGTGCCAGTATCAAGCTTCAAGTCTTCGACCTAACACCTACCTTTACTTACAATTTATCAATTTATGTCCAATTTAGTGACAGAATTTCCACATTTAACATGGAAATCACTATTTCCCTTATCACACAGCTATCTTACAGAGACTAATTATTTGTACAATGATTTGAAGATACAAGTGCTGTAGAAATGGTATTATGAAGGATGTGTGTCAAGTCTGGAGGCTTATTTCATAGGGCAATTAATTAATTTCTAGTAATTCCCAGATGAAACATAGATTGATAGTTTTAAAATCTCAAATACTGACTGGACAATAAGATTTCCTTCTTTTTTATATCCCACCCCTTCAAAGTCAACTAATTTTTTTGCCAAATACCATGTGTTTGGAGGTTTTATTTCTGTCATTTCTCCTGCAAGCTTGCTATTTTTCTTGCAAATATTTGTGCACTGTACTTCAGTACAGTGGGCTCAGTAAATAGAAGATGATGGAGCTGGTACAAATTTTAAAGTGTATTCCATATCTATGTTTAGGGTAGAGTTCACAAAAGTTTAAACTTGTTTTATCTAACCTCTGTGTGAGTGTGTTGGTGTGTATACATTTCAGGACAGTGAAACAACTGTATTTATGAGGGGAAAAATCCTCACCTTACTTCAAGTGGCTGGTTGCTTTCAGTGGGGTTGTAAAGCAGTGTTGTAGACTAGATCCTGCAGATCTCTATACACTGGCATTCCTTTGGGTAAAACTATTCTATAGATTCATATGTTAGAGTTATAAATATATTGAATTGGTGCTAATGTGCTCAACTTTTGGCAGATGAAGATCTTCATGTTTTTATGTAAATTATCTTTAGATAATGAGTTAGCTCAATATACCAGCATATGCCTACAGAAAATGTGTTTAAACATAATTCACTGAAACCTTAAGTAACAGACTTATTGACATATGAGCAAACTGTTCTCAGCCAAGGGAAGCTGAGATGCCCTGGTAGATCTATCAGCACTGATTGCCATGCTGCACAATTTCTACTATCCACCCGGGGCTGAATGTCATTTTTTGGTTCTTGTTGGTAATGTTAGGGAGCTTCTGAACGCAGTAGCCTGACAGGTAAAGCTGCCTCAGTCTGTGTCTCCACATCTAGCCAGTAGCCATGTGGAGCAGGTGTTGCCAGTAGGTACCATGGCACCATGGCTGACGCAAGTTACTGGGATTCAGACTAACATACACACACACAAAAAAATAGAGCTTCTCATCTGGAAGTGTAGTTAGAAATTGAGTTTACTGAGAAGTCAGACTGTGGTGATCAGACACAAGGCATGGTTAGACAAGTATACTGGCCAGCCTGCTTAGATGCTACTGGTCCCTTTTACTCCCGTTTCCTGTTATTTTATCACAGCTGTTTCCCAATCCACCTTGATCCCTCCCTCTCTGATCCTTTCTCTAAACATCCCATAATATGCCTTGTACAGTGACAAGATGCTCTTCTTGTCATCCCATAAGGAGTCCCACACCCCTGCCGTCAGTAACCCCTTCAATCTGCAGGGTGATGCAGACAGCTTCTTCCATCCACCCATGTGGTGGATGGCAATCCTGGACATTGTGGCTGATGGCTTGCCTTGATGGCCTGGGGAGGAGCTGGGGCAGCGGCCTCCTGGAATCAGTCATGTTATTGGGGTTTATCCACACATCATTTTTCTCTCCACACGTTTCATTGTGTGGAGACAAGCCAGGTTATCATGTAACCTGATGCGTAAAACTAACATTTTTTGTTTATGATGAGCTAATGATGAGTGCTGAGGAAAGACCATCCAGGACTCCTACACTAAAGGAAACTTTGTTTTAACCCATAAGATGGAAATTTTTCAGAAACAGAAACAACCAGAGATTAAATATGAAGACTAAAGTTAGTGAGTTCCTCAGCGGTACAAGAAACTACAACAATAAAAATTATTCATACAGTAGTCTGGTGGAGAAGGTTGAAGGGTATGCATGCAGCTAAGATCATCCCAAAAGGAGATCTAGAATGGCTGGGAACACCTGAGACTTAAAAGTGAATTTCTTAAATAGTAATTTTTACATGAAAGGGGCCAATGTATTTATCCTCTCTCTTCTTTTGTTTTGGAGAGTTGTTTAGTTTAAGAGTGGTAAAATATGTTTCTCACTATCAAATCTCTGGCAATAGTCATTACAGCAGTGTAGATTATTGAATGGTATACAATCAGACCCCAGACAATCCTGTTATGCTGCAGTTTCACAACCAGAATTAGGAAGCAAGTCATCACTAGTTTTGATCAAAGGAGACTCTGAGGACCCCTTTTGCTTGATCAAGCTTTTGACACTGCAAACTACAGGGTGTTAATTAACAGTCTTTGCCAACTTTACTTCTCTGATGTAGTTCTTAAATGGTTTCAAAGGCGTTGTAATTCTCAGAAATAAAATAAGAGATACTTAACAGAAAATTATTAGTGAAATAATAGGTCAGATGAGATGACTGTAATGGTTCCTGTTGCCTTAAGCCTGTGAAGCTGTCAAAAGACCATGGCCTGATGCTATCGAATTGCTGCGCAAGGAACTGTTTTGGCCTCTTTACCAGTTTTTGGATTCTGAATTAGTCTTCCAAGTTCTTGTTTTTTTATGCAGTGATTTCTTGCATGGTATAATATCATTATCTATAGAAGTGAAAAGGTCATTATCAGCTGGTAGAAAAGGCTTTTGCTCCACTACTGCTCAGAAAATGGGATTCTTTCATTAGCTTTACCTATTATTTTCAGACAAACCTAACATCATGTGTGTAACATCATGTCTACAGCACACAGAGGCTTGTAAAGCAGGGTTCTCCCCTTTCAACTAGCTTGAACCTTGCTGGAAGACTGCTAAGATACCCTCCTGACAGTGCAGCACTGTATGGGAACAGCAGCTCACCAGCTGAAAGATTTAAGGCTTTGTTAGCATAGAATGGGCTGCTTTAGCTGTGATGCTGTAAGGACACAGCTGTACTGCTTATTCAGCTCCATCCCAGGGACTTTTGCACTGTAATCCACTCCACAACACCCCACCCATTTGGCCCTCAGGTTTCATTGCTGGCTGGATTTCTCTCAAAGTAAAGCTGAATTGAGGTGTACAAATTCACAGCCCACACTTCAATCTAGCAATCAGGCAGTGCCACTTGTGGTCCTGTTTAGTTAGGATTCACATGAATATGTGTATTTCCCATATAGTGCATTTACATGAGTCAAGAGTGTGTGGGTCTGCTTCTGGTAGAAAAAGCTAAACTTCTTTCACTTCAGACAGTGAGTTGAAGTATGAGATAATTTCATTTTTTGGTAGCCTTTGGAAACTTTTATCCCACCATTTGTGAGGGAGGGCCTGCTTCCAGTGTTTCTTGTGGTTTTCTTTTCTAATTTCAGAGCGCATACTCAGATAGGCACAGTAATTTAAATATTGTAGCTAGAATCATGGTCCAACCAAATTTAGGTGGTAGCAAACATGAATTAATATCTGAAAATGCATCACACAGAAAAAGCTTAATAAAATTGAGGGAAGATTTCTTCTTTATGCATTCCTAAGGGTTAGCTCTCTTGCCTTCAAGATTTAGCAAATATATCCTCAAGAAAGGAAATATTTTGTCATAAATTTAATTCCATTCTTTCTACACGTGGATGAAACACTCAAATCAACCTACCCCTTAGTGGATACACTGAACAGCATTATCTGTGCTAGTTGTATGTATCTAATCCTGCCCCCTTTTTAATTTTTTTTTTTTTTTAAGAAAACCTGTAGTCCATAGACCATTGCACAATGAATCTGTATGGTGTAATTTAATGTGCCCTTCTGTGAACTTTTATGCAAAAAATGTCAGTTACTTGCATACCTAAACCATACAAGACATTGCCCTAACAATTCCATCTTCAGAAAGGTTGTGTGTGTGTGTGATAATGTGTGAATTATTGAGATAGCTTATTTGAAAGGTGGTGGAGAGGAAAATGAAGAAATAAGATTAAAAAAAAACACCAAAACCCTGAGGTTTTTAGCAATTCAGAGTACTTTTTAAAGAAGCTGTATCAGTGACATGAGATAATTGAACAGTACCTTTCCTACTAAAAACCCCCCTTGTTCCTGATAGTAATAGGGACTTGTATGCTAACTGTATTCACTATAAACCATCTATATGGTGACTAGAGTATTCTTTCTTAGTTCTGCACATTTCATTTATTTTTTTTTTTTTTTTTTTTTTTTTTTTTTGCTATTACTGGTGGTGGTTTATAAACCCAGTTTAATCAATGCAGAAACTTTTTTTTTCTCTTTAAATTTCCCTGCTCCCTGTTTCCCTCTGCTTCTCCATAATGTTAGCAGCTTCTCCAAAGGCGCCAACAATGAAATTTACAGATTCTTCATTTCACTGACCATGGATTATGCCATTTAATTTTGAAGTAAGTCAGAGTAGCTATGTCCATGTTCAAGAGGTTCAGATAAGATTATCACAGTGCTCTGAAGTTGTTATTAATAACTTAAGATGTAAATTGTCACTGGATTCTAAACTACATATAACAGATATTTTTCTCCTATCTTTTTCTGTAAAAAAATAGGTATTTTTTCCCATGCCACTTAGACCCGTAGTCTAGGGTTATATTTATCTGTACTGCAGTTTTACTTGGATTTCACCTTGCATATTTCAGTTGGCACATACACTTTTGGTGCTGTGTTTTCTTTGAGATGGGGGTGGTAAGAAAGGGATTTTTTTCCCATCCAAGTTGTGGATTGTCATACAGCCGTGAGATCCCTCTAATTAAGTCAGACTAAGCTACATCAGATGGGCTAGTGTCTGAGTGCACTGTGAAGACAGCTGAGCTGTCAGTGATGTATTTTAATAAGAACTTTTAATATTTCATCCCTTACTACCCAAAGCGTGACCTGTCAAACTGCTGAGAGGCTGCCCCTTCTTGATAGAGGTGCAGCTCTGAGCCCAGGATTGGCTCTTATATCCAACTTGTGTACAATGACTTGGTGTTTTTGTTCTGTTTTCTTTCTTGATGTGCTTGTTGTCTGCAAGAGTAGAAAACCACATATCTGTGGATGTTAAAAGATATTTGAACTTGTTAAATAGCTCATCAAAAGCCAGTCCATGTGTCCTGACCCTAATCTTTCACAAGTGGTTTGAGAGTGTCTAGCAGTTTTGTTCCCCATAAGACATGATTTATTAGTAAAGCTTTAGAGGCAAAAGAGCTGGATATAGGACAGAGATCCAGAATAGGGTATAGCTACACAAACTGGATTGAGCTGATGTAATGTCTTTCCATGGCTGAACAGGGAATGTCCTCTTACCCCTGTCATATTTCTCCGTTTCCCAGCTCCCTGTTCTTCCTTCCCTTGTGCTTAGAAGGTCCTCCAAAAGGTGGCAGGGTAGGGAGTACAGGGGTGGGAAAAACAGACAACAGTTTATGTGAATTCTCTGTAAACTACTTGGTGTGTCTAGGACTGCTTTGTGTCATCTTCTGCAGTTCCTTCTAGTGAATGTGTATCATTAGATAGTTAATTACCCCATGCAAAGATCCACTGAAATTGAGAGATAAGTACATATGACTTAGTTTTTCACATTTAGGATTTGCTATTAAGTATGTAAACAGCATTCAACTTACATTTTGACAACTGGCTTCCCTCTTGGTGTTGATCAGAGCAGTGCATATCCTGCAGCTGGTGCACTGAACTGAAGCTACATTGCTGCTGTTTGATACAGTTCACAGCGGACATTAAAATATTTCATACACAAAGCTGCTTGATGTCTAGCTCTGTGTTTTTTGACACTGTCTTACTCTAGCCCAATTTCTTGTCATTAACAAAACACATTTCTATGTTAAAGACCACCTGCAGAAGTTAAAAGACTTGTGTTGGTGAATCACAAACCAAAGAAGCCAAGTGCCTTTTTTTCTGTAATAAAGTTGCATAAACCATAAATCTACAAATCATGATATGGAATCATGGAATGAAACTCTTCAGTCATTTCTCAGGGGGAGAATAACCTTCTTGGAAAGCAAGGGTTATGAATATATATTATAAAATCAATTGACTGTTATCAGAAGAAATAAAATTGTTTGTATGGAGAGCAAAATTATTGTCCATAAATAAAGAACTAGATAAAATCTAAAAGTTTTTATTCATCTCTGGAATAGCTTATCGGTCTTACTTATTTTGCCTTTGCAAAGTCCAATAGGAAATATATAAATAATGGTTATTCTGGCCAAATTCTACTAATTGATTTCCTCTGGGGTGTATAGTCTGTGCACTCTGTATGTATTTTGCAGCTATTTCTTTTCTAAACCATTATGCTATCAGTACACAGGAACACCAGTGATCCAGTATAATTTATAGCAGTAAGAGCTGAAATAATCCCTGTCCTAAATTTCCCACATTGTAATGTAGTTTGTATGACAGTTTAACCAAGAAACCACAGCTGAGAAGCAGGACCTATTCTTCAACACACGTATGGTATGGTATTCAACTTCAGCAAAGTATCCTGAAGGAATTATAAACAAAGAATCTAGTTGGAATAATCCTGAGTATAAGTAAACATTTCAGTTCAAATTTGTATTTAGCAAGGAGTGAAGGAAAATGATTTTTGAAATCATTTAGGAGGGTGGAACTGGTTTGTTAATACCAAAAAGTCCTGCCTTTAGGTTGAGATTGTAACAAAAGTGTCTCTAGGATTAAATTATAGTAAATGTCATGGTAATTAATGAGTTTGTTTCATGTGCTGGAGAGTGGCTTGAAGTACTTAAGGGGAATTTAGAGTTTGTCCTCAAAACTAAATTTCATCATCAACAACAAAAAACAAAGGTCAATGAAAAACAATAGATGTTGTCTTGCAATGCTAGATTCCCAACTGGTGCATCCTTGAAAATCAGAAACTAAAAATAGAAAGCTCTAGAGCTTTTTTTCCCAGCACTTTTTCAATGAAAATGTGGTTTTATCTTCATTTAAATATTTTTAAAATTCTTATTTAATTTGCTGAGTTGTTTTACTTGAAAATACTAAACAAATTAAAAACCAATTTAAAGGCCATTTCTGCATTTTTATACTGTCAGAGGACATATTGAGTAGACATTTAATATAGTGAAAAACTACATCTCATTTAAATATAGAGCAAAGTATTTCATATATGCAAAATAATTGTTTCACTTTATTGGTGTTCTTTAAAAAACCTGACATTTTTGATTTGACTTGCTAGTTTTTGGTAAGTAACCTGAAAAAAAGTTATCTTGACAAGTCTAGTAGAAACCAAAGGGAAGGTGGCTTTACTAAATTTTCTTTGTCTGACTGAATATAAATAGTTCATATGTAGTTAACATCAAGTTTGAGCTATAATGTTTTTCTCTTTCTTTTTAATATGTAATAAACTGTTTTACAAAATGAGTACTAAATTGATAGTGCCCCTTTAAAACAAAATTAACGGTTTGAGGTTTGCAGTCTACATACACATTACAAATTCTATTATAATTATTGTTTTCCTGGTTGATAAAACACTAAAGATTATTTATGCCTGTGATTGCTGGAAAACAATAATCATTACAAAGTAATACTGACCCAGTCCTTTTTTCTACCTTCTACTCTCTCTAGAGCTACTTCTATAATGATCCCCTTGGGTACTACATGATGCAAAAGCCCAAAGAAAGAGCACCTCCTTTGGCCCATGCATCAACATCCCATCAACAGCACACTGAAAATCTGCACGGGAGAACCTTCCACCAGCCTCAACCAGACAAGTTCTCACCAGAGTCAGAAGTTGGTCTTGACCAGAAAACTCTGATGGCTGCACTGCATTCATACATCACTCAGAACTTGTCAGCACAAAGCAATGATAAAAGCTCTCACACCAGAACTAAAGGGTCTCACATTTATGCTGATAGATTCTACTCTTCGCAAGTCAATCCTTTTGATGGAAATTTTGCCAAAGGAAAACCAGAAGATTTTAAAATGAAGAAGCTTTTCCAGCCAAAACCTGCATCTGAAGTGCTGGGGCCAACCCCTGAGATGCTGAATCATAAATCTGCCCCCCAGGATGATCCAAAGGACCCTCTGAGTATAGTGGATGGTAAAGCTGATATTAACTTATTTTAACTTATCTGAAGTTTCCCTCATGTTTACTGAGCATTTCTGAGAAAAAAGAAAAAATATTAGACATTGTGATATATCTCTTACTATTGACATATTTATATCTACCATAATACTCACAGTAATAACGTTCACCATTCCAACTACACTTTCCCTGCAAACATCTACCCACATTCTTCAACCCACCTTCCATATGCATGCAGAAATATATGGCACTCAGTAAGACATAGCATTTATGTAACTTGTTATATTTTCAAAGCATTTTACAAACAGCAGGTAATTATGGGCATATCTTGGCCATCAAATCTCTTTTTATGCATGCATTCCACACTATATATAGGTAATATAGAAATGCCTGGGTTTGTTCCATTTCTCTGTATTTAGCTAGAAATTCAAGGACCATGGGTAAAATTCAGAGTTAGACACAGAAATTAACACTGAGATAAATTCTGGTGCAGAACACGGAGAGTGGAGTAGTCTGTCAATTATGTGGACAGGTGGACACAGAATAATACAAGAAGGTGGGGTTGCATCTAGTTTTGGCTGGACATTCTATAGCAAACAACCCATTTGCTGGATTTTAATCTTTTTTTGCTAATGCTGTTTAATAATGACCAGATCCTGATTTCTTTTGTACATGATAGTTTTACAAATATTTGAATGAAGATGGAGTGTAACATCTCACGGGATGCTGTGATACACTTTAAGCGCTGCTTTGTAAAACAAGGTGGGTCTTCACATCATGGCTGGGGATCAGATAGACTTTAGAAAATAACTCTCACTCACTTTATTGTTGCTTTAAACTAATCTAACTATTGATGTTCCAGTGGTTCAGAATGCCTGAAAAATTAAATAATTGATCCTCAGCCATTGCCAAGCAGGTACATCTGTTACACTGTAGTCACCACTGTCCCAGTAGATTTTGGTGATATGTAAGAGGGTTCCTTTGAATCCCTTTTGTAGTTATTATCATCCATAAAGTTTAATGTTCTTTGATTTGTTTTGTTTTTCTTTTTAAAACAGAACACACAGAAATGTCAAAGTTGCAGCAAAGGGAAGATAATGCTTGCAATCTAAAGGATGCTCAGAAGTGAAAGCATTCTTGGTATGGTGCCCAGAGATAATAGGTTTCAAGGAACGAACTATAATGTAAAATCAAATCCAGGTGGCACTGTAAGTCTCTTGCACAGGTTAGACAATTTTGTTGCTAGACTCAAAACAAACTAGGCACATGCTGCTTTCATTATCCTCCAGCTGTTCCACTTCACCTTTCCTGGTAGGAGCCAAGCGGGAAAAAAATGCTTAACACTTAGAGGGAATAACATGTTTCACAATTCACTGGGTTGTACTATTTTGACTTCACATACATAATGTGCCCTGTAGGAACTTCTTCCATTGCATTAGCTTTTAAATGTTGCATAGACATAAAATTATGAATTGTCTGAGTAGGAAATAATGTAGTTTCCTTTGTATTTTTGAACCACTTAATAGTGTCATAAGGAAGTGGTGAGGACGGCACCCAGCATATTCACTGTTTAAAATGCTGTCCATTGGAATGATGATGGTTTGGATTCAGATTTGCCAGACTGACCAGACCGTATCTTTCTGCTTTTAATCTTTTTCCAATCTCTCTGGTGCTTCAGAATTTTTGTATGCTTGCGAGTTGTTTCTGTCTCACACTCTAAACCACAGGACTGTTCAGAAACTGGAAATCATGGGGTGCAGTCATATGAGCTCAGTTCTCTGCTGCATCTGATACAGCATTAGACAAAGGAACTTGACCAGGAGAACAATCCAGAAGGTACTGAGCAACTAAGCACTGAGAATTGCTCCAAAACAGTGGCAGGTAAATTAGCTAACAAGGCACCCTGAGGGAGAAATACAAGAGAAGGAAATGTGGAGATATTTTCCTATCAGATTTGGAAACTGTTACCTCTGGGAGTAGCGTGATGTGTGTGGGTAGTGCCTTTGTAGTCACTGTGCAATAGCGGAATCATTAATCTGTCTTCTGCACCAGCCATATTTAGAATTTGGCTCAGGTTTAAGTGATTTGTTCTAGTCTACTCATATCGGCTATATTAAATTTTACAAAATACCTCTCTCCATTGCTTTGGAAAAGTCACAAAATTAATAATTCGGATGTCTTATTTTTCAAAAACTAAGAAAATTGTGATTATAGAGCAAAGATATTCTTGTACATCCTCTGTCTTGCAAAGCTGTAGTCACCAGTCTGTAGGGTGCTCAGCTGCTGAGGACAGCTAATATGTGGTCAGTAGGGTGATGTGGCAGAAGAAGACAGACCACCCTGTGGGACTGCTAGCAAAGTGACTGCTGCCATACCGTTTGGTTGTCAAGCAAGCTGGCTTTGGCAGTTGTGTCAATGGATATGGAGCATGATTTATACTCTGTAGGATACAAAGCTGTTTTCCCTTGCTAAGCTGCTATTTTTACTTACTAGGGCAATTATACTGGTGAAGTTGATGTTAAAAATTAAATCATCTAAGATATATGTGCCTTTATTGTCATCATGGTTCCAAGGCAACTATGAAAAACAACATGTCTTCCTCAGCTCAGAGGCTGGAGATAAGGGAGAAATCAGTTTGCAGTAAAGCAACATGACTGAGCGTTGCTGATTCTATTTAGAAGGGGTCAGTGGGAGAATATAAAGGCTGTGCACAGGTACCTGCATGTTCGAGTACATGTGCTGCTTAAGTGATGTGCCACTGCAGTATTCATCTGCTTTTTGGTCTTTCTCCAGCAATATTTTCTGATTGTAATAAATTCATGATAATTTCCTTAAATTACCCAGAGGTCTTTGTGAATAGATGCACTGATATTTATTTGTGTATCAGCCTTACCCAATAATATGCAAATGATATACAAACATGGACAAGTGCCATAACAAGAAGTGGAAACATCCATATTCAACATGGACATGTATTAACATTGCATCAGTAACCTCATGAAGTTAGCGAGACTCTTTATGTAGCCCTCCATTTCACCAGGCTGTTACAGAGATTTTTATGGCTGTTCCTCCTAGTATACTGAAAATGTGATGTTCCTCATACTTACTATCTTTGGTTATCGCCTTTGATCCTACACATAAGTCATACTTGTAATTGTTCAGTAAAGGTAGCATATAATGCCTAAGTTTTACTAATGCTGACACAAGTATTTAGGAGTTCATTTGATGAACTGTGCTCAGGTGACATGGGCCATTGCAGGAACAGCAGAGGAGGAGGAGGCTTATCTAAACAGATTTGTTTAATGAACCAGGAGGACCTGCAGTGAGCCTGTTGGAATTATTTGGAATATGGTCTGTGGCCATTCATCTTCTTGTGTGTTTCCCCACCCCATTCCCCCATTTCCATTTTGTTTGAGATTGAGACTTCTTTGTTGTTAACTACGAATCTGTGGAAGTGGACTGGAGAGATAAGACTTGCCTAAGATAATAGGCACAAAGAAAAGTTAGTTTGGAAAAAATGAAATTGAATGGAAATCACAAGGCTATATTGACTGCATGTTGTTGAGTAGCTCAGTAGTTGGTCTTGACAGTTTGCTGTGAAACAGCCAAAATACACAAAAATCTAGTAGCACTACATTAATATATCTAATTACATATATCTTGAAATATAATTTACTTTTAAGATTTGTCTTCAAATATTGATGTAATGGCCAGTGACTAGCTTAAATAAAATTTAACAGGCAAATGAAGATGCAGAATCCTTTTCTGAGGCTTAAAGCTTGCTATCAACTTGGAAACTTTGGGTTGCTGGTTTTTCAAATTAGGTTTTTGAACTACTTTTGACTTGAAACTGCTGCTAAATTCACGTAATTTGAACTAGTTTTTTGTCATAAATGAATGAACGTTGTAGAACTTTTACTCAGTGATGCAATTGCTTTTACACTTTTATTTGGTGGAATTTGTTTGAGACCTCTCTGCATTTTGCTAAAAACTTCATAGAGTTACTAACCGCTCTTTTGAAGTATTTTAGGAATCTTGGTCCCATTTTCAGAAAATATATAAATTTTCAGGACTCTAATTAGCACTGAGTCAACTTGAGAATCTGAGTCTAAATTTTGAAAAAATAGTGCTATTAGGCATGTTAAGTGTGTTTAATTTTTTTTCATAAATCCAATTTCTTAGTAAGAACTTTCCTAATAGCTTGGAAATCACAGTAACTGAATGAAATTCTTCTCAACGTGTTATGGCTAGAAAGCAGGGATTCTAAGTCAAGGGAAAAGAAAAGTGATTTCTGTTCTGAAGATGAACAAATCAAAAATGCTTAAAAATATTGTAGGAAAGTGAACAAGTGACCCTAAAGCAGTCTGTATCATTTAATAGTTAGGAAAGTAATCTGGATTATAGGAAACTCATGTTCAAGGCTCTATTTAATTGGCTGTTTGTGGCATTTTCTCTCTTCTTTTGCCTAAAACTGAATATTAATAATGTTTGTGTGACTTAGAAGCCTTTAATTATTGACATAGATTTTTCTAAGACCATTCCATATTTACAAGGGGTTTAGTAATACAGAGGTGGATTCTTGATCTGCACTACAAATTATTATGAACATTTGTAAATATTATTCCAGATGATTGCAAAAACCTTCAAAACCCCATTCATAGATTGTTAGCTGCTGCACGTCATGTCTATTGTTCATATCAATAGACAAATGACAAAAACTCTTGAAGAAGAAAGTCACTGAAGTCATCACGTTTTTCATTCTTTTGTAGATACACTAATGTCAGGTAATCAGTGTTCCAAGAACACTGTTTCTACTGTGATGTGCATTGCAATGTGTCTTTATGCATTTAATTGAAAAATTTTAGTTTTGATTTGGAACTGACATAAATTCTGTCTTTTCTTTGCTGACTTTATTAGCTCTGCTTTAATAATGTAGGTTTTTCTATCAATTTATTGTCCAATAGTTCTATAAAACATAAGAACAGAAATGATACCTAAGCAGACAACAGGGTTTCTGCGGTAATCTGGCAGTGCTGGTATTTTCTACAGTTTAATTTTCTGCATTGCTGCTATGTGTAACATCTTCAAGTGGCCACCTTGCAGGTTGCTGCTGTGCTTCTTGAAAAAGTTTCTTGAATTCAGTTTGATCAAGTCTAGTGAAAAATTTTATTGCAGTTTGGATCAATTTGCTCTTGTAGATTGCCTTCCTAAACAAAAGCTGTTGGTCATTATGTTTTTACTATATTATTACATTCATAACAGGGGATAGATGCAATACAACGAAATGTGGAAAGGAAAGTGTTTGAAGTTTTCTGTGAAGTGTTACTCAGCTTCCGTCAAATTTCAGTCCTAATTTTGCTGCCTCCAAATATCTTGGCCCAGTTTGTGAGATTAATTATTTGACTCTCATTACTGAACAATTACTTTCCTGTACAAAACACTCTGTTGTGTCAGTATGGTACCATAATCCTTGTTGGTTGCCACAGTTTGAAGCAGCATCATAGATTTAATCTATCTTTTTTATTGATAGTCACACTTAAATGTGTTTAAACTATACTTTTTAAAGTAAATTTCAAAAATTCACAGCATACAACCTTAGCTGAATTTTATAAGGAAATGAGTAGAATTTTGTAATATCATCATGGTCAATTTTTGGAAAGATGTATCCTTTTAATCTGGAAAAGAAAGTATGTCAAAGAATCAGCTTCTCCATGTGTCAAAACCCTCTGACTCACAGTAAATTCACTATTTAAGATGCTTAAGTTGTCTTGGTTTATATTGACTAATTAGTTTAGGAAAAATGGCATTACTTTAGTTGGTGATTTATGGATCAGGTCAGAGGAAATTAATTTCTGCCTTGAGATGGCATTGAGAAGCTGATGGTCAGCTGCAGGCTCTAACCTCCTCAGCTAACAATGTCAGGTCCAAAAAATGAAGATGTGATCCAGGTCTTGGCCTTTTTTTCCCAATGACAAATAATCCTTGATTCTTGTCTCCCTGCAAAATCGCACATGTTCTGCTTCCTCTTCCCTGGAACAGAAGATTCTCTACTTCTTTCCTAGTCTCTACTTCCTCCTTTGCTGTGAAAAGCAGAATCTTCTCTTCAGCCCTTTTTCCAATAGTGTCTTCCCCTTTGCATACCTACTTTTTAATTCACTTTTATGTAAGCCTGAAAGCTAACAGCATGATCCCAAAGTCTTGTTTACAGATGATGATGAACAAGTCCAACCACAGGGCTTAACAGGGAGACTGTTACCATAGGAAAAAAGGTTGGAAATTGTCTTCAAACTGGTTATGTATAAATTCATACATTCAACAGAGATCTAAAAGCATTCCATATCTTCCCCTTCTTAAACAGTTCTACCTATGTGAAGTATTCTTGCTTGTATGCATATAGATATGCATGCTAAATACTTGATCAGCATGAATAAATAGAATAGAGGTATGTTTGAAAATGGTTTTGGTATACTAGAGTAAGCCCTACATTTAGTATTTCATATGCCAAGGGACATTAGGCTGAGTTTTGCAGAGTTATGCAGAATGGTACTGAAAGATATATGCTGTCAGAAAAGT
Organism: Athene cunicularia; assembly: GCF_003259725.1. Lineage (NCBI taxonomy): Eukaryota > Metazoa > Chordata > Aves > Strigiformes > Strigidae > Athene > Athene cunicularia. Next base: position 42,948,664 of record NW_020799095.1, read on the forward strand.
ACGTTTCCTGAAGAGCTGTTATGCTACATCTTCTAACTCACCTTTAATATCCATTGTCCTTGAATTTCGTCATCTTCAAAACTTTTTTCAAATCAATCTTGTTGTACTGTTCTGGTTTTTGGTTGTTGTTTGTTTTTGGGGTTTGGTTTTGCATTTTTTTGTTTGGGTTGGTTTTCAGTTTGTTTTATTTTTATTTTTTTTTTCCCCTAAATGTAAGTCCATTTGCTTTTCCTGGCCTGGAATGTCATTTTAACATTTCTTTCCTCAGTGTGACTAGTAAAACATTCATAGCTGAAAATTCAAAACACTAAAGCTCACTTATAACAAAATATATATTTTTCCAAGATAAATCAATATAATTTAAAAGGTCTGTCCACTATATACCCACATATGTAATGGATATATATCCATATGCACTTCTAATTAAAGAGGAGATTTTTGATTGAAAGATAAAATATCTGACTCTTTTTTCCAGAACTCTGTATAGCTATTTACCTCGCAAAAAGCAAATCACCAAAGAAACCTGATGTTTAATAAACAGCAGTGTTGTTTATGCTATCTTAAAAAAAAAAAAAAAAAAAAAAAAAAAAAAAAAGTTAAGCTACCTTAACACTTGTCTTCAGTATTTTGAGTCAATTTAGACTAGGAATTGGATCTTGTAAAGAAAAAATGACAATTTTATACCACTCTCTCTAGCTTGCCAGTTTGTAGTGGCATACATCTTCAACTGCCTTGAGATGGATTCACCTTGTCATAAACTCAAACATCCATTTATAATTCTGTGGTTTTTGTAAAGATGGCATCATAAATGTATATGCACTCTTTTGGAAAACAGACTTCCATGAAGGAAAATATATCTTTTAGGAAAAGTGAAAGATCCTTACTGATACAAGCACCTGTGCTTTATGTATGCAGCTAAATCTTGTGCTTATATTGTTTTGTGATCCAGAGACACTTATTAAAGATGTATTGAAGGACCTAGAGAAACACCAAGTGAATGTGGAGAATCTCAGCTCAGCGGAACTGAATGAGATTGCTGATACTATTGCCAATGCAATTCAAACTGTTGGCATTCAGGAAGAAACAGAAGAGGGTGCTAGAAAAACTGAAGACAAAACAGAAGCACAAATGAAGAAAGCAGATGCTCAAGGAAGGGCAGAGATTCAGGCTGGATTAATGGAAAACAGTATTAATATACCAGGTATTAATTCTAGCAGTTAAGTACAGCAAAATATAGCCACCCTAATTTTCCTTTATTGTTTCACATTAGTGCTAGAATTTTTAAAATCAGTTTTAAAGAATAAGAGAGGGAAACTTTCTGTATTTTTCCTCAAAGTCTGCAGAAATTTAGCTTTGTTGTTTTCTTTTTCCACCAAAATGTGTGAGGGTTGTATATGTTTCAATTTTAATGTAAATGTCCATTCAACTAGCTAGATCTATTTTATTGTTTTTTTCTTAGATATTGATAAATTGATATGAAGATTGGACACTAAATTAGCAAAATAATAGTATTACATTGGCTCTTGAAATGCTCTGTCTATTGATCTTGCGTTAATTTGCTATCAAAGTGGGGTTAGAATAAGAATACTGAATTATACAGTGCCCTTTCTTCTGCCCTTTCAGCTTTGATGTCTTAATGTTTAAGTTGCATGAAAAGGCCACTACAACAAAGCAGCCTATAAGCAGTGTTTGTTTCATATATGATGCTTTCCCTTCAAAACTATGTATTTGTGCTTTTCATATCCTACAGACAACGGAGTGCATGAAGCCAGTGCGAGAACTGATAAAGAGGTAGAGTACCAGTATTTTAACAAAACAAATATTCCATCTCAGAATATCAGATTTATATGCAGTGAAGGTCAAAACCACTTCTGAAATATAAGACTTGGTTTGTGTCTTGTGTGGATATAATTCTGTGTCACAGCATAGGCATATTGTTGTTGATGCACTGAAATATTGAATGAATATTATATTTAAACCTTAACCAAAAAGGTTTTTGCCGTTCAAAAAGCCAAAATCAAGTCCTCTTTTGCTTTTCTTTCATTCATAAATAGACAGAATTCATAACAGATCCCAAAGTTCAGACAAATTTAGGCTTTTCCTCAGGTTAGTAAATTTTTGAATATTGAGGTGTTCTTTAATACATCCTTCTTTCTGTCTCTGTCCTTTGGCTCTTAGTTCTAGGGCATGTAAGCATCCTTTCTCAAATAATTTCTCTGGTTTTCAGGAGGAGCTGTGTAAACATGTTCCCGCTGAGGGCATGTGTTTGTGGGAGGGTTCAAAATTCCTTCTTCTTTCATGGGATCTGTCATCCTTCACTTTTCTGCTTCTTCCTTCACTTTACCATTAATTCTTCCAAATTGTTGAGTATTGGAGATATTTCAATAGCTCTAGGCATCACATCTTGTACCGTAGCTGGTAAAGTCAAATTTGAGATTTTAATCCCGTTTACTTTTACAATATTCCTCATGAGCTTTGAATCATATCCTATAGATTTATGTTGAATATTCAACCATTTCTGATGTATGATAATCTTTCTTTTCCTGTGTTACATGGAGCAGAAAAAACTCAAAGAGATATTTTTTTTTAAACTGCCATGACACTTCTACTATATACTCTATCAAAAGCTAACACTGCAAAACTCCTAAATAGGCAAACCTTCTTGTGTTCACAGTAAAACCTCTTGCACTTCTACCAAGCAAAGAAAACCCACAAGTAGACAATATGGCAGGAACTTTAAGCACTCGCATGAAATTCTTCAAGGAATGAAGTGCTGAATTCACAATACACTTATAGAAGATCCCATTTCTTAGTGACAGTTTGAATAGGGGATGTGATAGTAAAGAATATATTGGAACACAGAGCACAAAGCACCCATTAACCATCATTTCCTCCCAAATGCTTGGCTGCAATAAACTTGTATAATGGAACTAACTAATTGTTCCAGGCATGTGTTTTGACTTTTGCTTATTTGCTTATTTTTTTATTTATTAGGGGTTTTTTTGTATGATCATATGTTTAGCTTAAAAGATCACTCAAAGTTTGTAACAATTTCCAGAGATTAATACATGAAATATAATTTTGTTCCCTTTCCTGTGTTATGAATTGCAAGATCCAAGAGGTATGCATGTTTCCAGTCCCAACACTTAGGCCTATTGATGGATATTTCTATTATTTCTCCTTGTCATTAACTTATTTGATAACAAAGTTTTATGCTCATCAATACTTAAACACTTAGACACATGAAAATGAACACTATGAAAATTTCATCAGCATTTTCTTCTAGGTGTTCAAGACAGAAAAGGCTATCTAGATTCTGTGATATTTGAAGAATGTAACTGTTAACTATAGAATTTCTTCGCCCTTATTAAAAATATTGAAAAATGCTGTGGCATAATTTAATATAAATTTATTAGTATTCAATAAACATTATGTATACATAGTCTGGCAGCATATAGAAATTAAGAAAATGACCATGTGACGTTTGTATGAATAGACGCTACCATATCAATAAGAGTTTGAAGGATTATATCCAGGTTTTGTTCAGTATAACATTCCCGTGTTTAGTTTTAAAAATACTAATGTTCTTTTAATACAGGAAGACAGTGCAAAACTAGTTAACTTCTTGAATGAGAATGCATTACCTGAAAATATGCCTAAAGACCTTCTACCTGAAGAATCTACTAAGACAGAAACCAAGAAATTTGAACACACTGACTCTTCTTCCTCAGAAGAAATAAATGCTGGTATGGAAAATGTAAAAAGTGAGACTTTCTCAAGGGAACTGACAACTGCAAAGAACAGTGAATCTGACTCCAAAGACCCGAGTGAGACCCGCTACTGGATTAAGAATGCTTTAATGCAGGATGGAAACTCCTATGAAGAGTCTCAGAAAAATATGGGGCAAGGCTTACAACTTGAAGTGAAGTCTTCCGAGGAGAAAGAATACGGCTATATTGTAACAGTGAAAGAGTAAGTATAGCAGCTGATTTAAATGGCATTTTTGACTGAAGAAAAGATAAAGTAATTGCACCTAATGAAATATGAATGTACAAGAAGAAAATGCCACAGGCTTGATTTTTAATACATCTGAGACTGTTTGGAACCTGTTCAGTACTTTGATGAAAATACAAGAAAACAGTTCCATTCTCTTACAGTTGCCTTTCCTCCAGTGTGGGAGGTATGTAGTTTGCAGGTCTTTTGCTTAGACCTCTTTCTATCTTCTCATGTTCCAGTGACCTTCCAATATGTCAGTAAGTGTGTTTATGGTTAGCATGTGGGCTTTAAATATTTGACTTGAAAGTAGCCTAAATATCAATGCCTGAGTCATTCTTTCAAAAAATGACACACAAAAATAAAGCACAATATGTTCTCTGTGGTTTCATTTTGATCTGAAAATAACACATATAGGAATCCAAACTTCATATATAGAGCTAGTTTAGGAAAGAAGACCTAATGATTTTAGGTCATGTCACTAATGAATTTGACATTTAATACTATACTTTCAACAGACAGCTTTTTTCCCCTAGTGATACACAGTTTATTGCAGGAACATTTGGGAATTTAGAATGATGTGGACACTTTTACATCCTTTTCCCCACTGTGAGGACAATGTTATATTTGCTTAGTGATCCCAACTCATCTTCTGTAAGAAATTAAAAATTTCTAGGATGGACTTACAGCTCTTTGCCCAATATTAAAGGGAACCTGAGACAGAAACTTCTGTAACATGGATTAATTCTTTTGACTGTCTCAAAATTATTAATGGGATTGAAAGCAATAGGATTGTGGAGGATTCTTGTTTTTACCACACTGTATTGCTTTGAAATGTGTGTGACTGGGTATCAGAGGCAGCTGCTTGTTTGCCTTCTCCCAGGGACTACACTTGAGAAAGACTGGAGTCATGAAGAAAGGATACCATTTGGGGGGAAGAGATTTTATACAGTGCATGGAAGGACAGGCATGGAAGGAGAGGACAGTGAAAGCTGAGGCTCGCCTGCAAACATCAGAGAGAGAGACTTCTCAAAAATTAGGGAAAAAACTCATTCCTTGGAGGTAATGGAAGGAATATATTTCATAAGGATTCAGAGCTTACCCTGCAGAAAATAAGTTAGTGCAATGAGAGATGCAGAAGGAAAAGGTTCACCTTGTGAGGACATAGTGGGTATGAGAGTTAAGTTCACAGATCCCTGAATTACTTGAATTGAAATGATCCATGTGCCATCCTGAGTTTTATTTCTATCATATTAGGGTTAAAATTTGTTCATTTTCTAAAGAAAGCTCTAGAGCTTAGAGAACACCTTTTGGGAGTTTTGGAGTACTTGCTTTAAGGAAAGTCCCAAAGGATTTGAGGTCCTCATACTTCTCTTAACTTGTCTGTGTGTCAATAACCACTGTTAATTATTATCTAATGACAAAGTGCTTTGGATTTAATTAACCAGTTTTAAACTGCTTTTGAAATTACACTTCTCAGTTGTTTTTCCTGTAATGTTCATTTTCATTGACTGGTTCCTGTGTCAGGCTCACTATTCTCAAGAACCTGCTTCAGGAGAAAGCCAGTTATTACACAGTATTTTTTTTTTTTTATGTCTAGGTCTTATCTTAGTCCTTCAAGTAGGTTCTATTTGATTTTTGCCACTCAGGACCCTCCCTCCTTGTTTTTGAAATCAGTCTACCAGAAATTGATGGGGATACCCTAGTTAAACTGCATGTTTGGGTTCTTGCCTGTGAACGCTAAGTGAAGCAGTAAAAGCTAGTTTCTTCACAGCTCAGTGCTAAGTCCCCCAGGCCTTTTAACTCACATCAGTCTGAAAGGCACCTTTATATCCTACAGTATCTTAATGACACCATCTCTCTTGACCATGCAGACTTATTTGGCTCATAAATTCTCTAAAAGCTTAGAGCTTTCACAGTTCTATGTAATGGGAGACGTTCCGACTTTCAGTCTTCACAGCATGTAGATTCTTCACTGTGTCATCTTGTCTGGTTTTCTTCCTATCTAGTCCCCCACTGATGGGTTTTCCCTGAATTATGTCTATTATTATTCAGTGAAACTTGCTGAAGAAGGTAATTTGTCCAAAGGTACTTGGTCCCAGAGGACTCCACAAATATAATTTAGAATAGATTTGTTCAGCTTCTTTACCATTTTCAGTACCAGAAAGACAAAAAATATGTTTCTTATATACTAGATTATTACAATTTTAATAACTTTTGGGCAAGATGCTTTTAAATAAACATTGGGATGTTGATAAAAATACTCACAATGAGAAAAAAATTGCAATGAGTTAAATGAAACTACTTCAGATGTTTTGAATTTAAAATATAAGTTTATCAAAACAATTTTAGTTTTTAATGGTAACTAGCTCATTACACAAAGCATGTACTACCTGTATTCAGAAAACTTAACTGATAACTCTTCACTACATTCTTACAACTAGATGTCATCTTCTCTAAAGTCACCATAGAGGAAAAGAGAATAAGCTTTCATGCTTTTTTTTTGCCTTTTTTTTTTTTCCAGTTCTTAGTCTAGAATGAGTTAATTATTAAAGAGAATTAGCTGATTGAGTTGTACTAAAGAAAAATTCCCTTTGTACCAGGATTATGTTGCATTCGATCTGCATCAAACAGATTTTGGTTCAGGGTTCTTAGGCAGTGACTTAGAACTCTTCAGTGATTTGACTCAGTATTTCAACTCCAAAATATACTGGTTTTATTTCGGTTCTTGTTGTTAAACTTGTTTTAAATAGGTCTATCTGAAATGTAAGAGTAGAATGAAACCCTCATATTTTGCAAAAAAAAATTTATATATTCTGGAATTTTTTAAGAGTCACAAAACCCGTTCAGAAAATTCCACATGCTAAAAATGGACTTGTCTTCTCTGCAGGAACAGTGAAATACTTTCTACAGCATTTGAGATATCTGTTATGTACTAGTATTTCCCACAACCATTTCTTTAGTACGTAAAGTGGACTTAGAGAACAACTGCATCAGTTTCAGTAAGGACTTGGGTTTTATGATGTTGCTGTAATTGTACTTTTTCTTGGGTGAAAGGGGATAGAAAAAGGGATGTTTGTTAACTATCACTGCAGAGAAGAGAAATTTTAATGTCCTTTCACGGAACATTTCTTTAGTAAGCTTCCAGTATCATTAAGGTTTTGTACTGAAAATCTTATTGGCTGTTTGCAGTAAAGAAATAGTAGTAATAAATGGCTTAGTTGTCTGCTACACATTTATTTAGAAGCATACTTGCATGTTGTGTTCATGTAGTGAAGTAAAGGGGCTGGAGCTATCTCTAGTCAGATCTTTAACCTATGTCAGTCTAAAATTACTCCTGTTTGAGAGGTGATTGTAAGTACTCAGGAAACTGATTTCACAACTGATCTTTGATATTTTATGTTTGGAATTGATGATCTTGAAGATTTTTTCCAACCTAAATAATTCTATCATTCTATGATTCTATGATTTGTGTTTAGATCTTTATGCTTTTTAAAAGTTCTCTATTTTAAATAGAGACAAAGCTGGAGCTAACATCAGTCATGAAATATTTCTTCCTAACAGCCTGAGCGTTAGAAAGATTTGTATGTGAAGTATCTTTCTTACAGTAGTTAGTACATTTAACAATATAAACCTAAAATTATGATTTAGGTCGTTTTTTTTAATGCACTCTTAACTTGTGCTTACAAAATGAAATGCCAAAATATAATGAGGTACTTATTTGTTTTCCAGTACTACATCTTTGTATGGTTTTCTTCTTCCTCCATAAAACAATAGGTCATAGTTTCAGTCCATCGATTTTTATTGGCCATGATATTTTTTGACCAGCAAAACTTTATTTTTACTGCTGAAACAGTGGTCTTTTGGTGAAAAGGGGAAGTAGTCCAACATATTTGTACACTGCAGATAATAGCTTGAGTTTGTTTCACCTTCTGATCTGAAAATGAAACTGAAAAGATTATACTCAGTGGTATAGTTGACAGATGTCAGGGGTGATCCATTCACTGTTAGATTCTCAGGCTTCCATGACTTTGCAAGTGTGATCCAAGAAGATATTAAGACTGCTTCAGTGAACTCCTAAAATGCCAGCTTTTAATTTTGCCACAAAGCAAAGATAAACATTTCCATGTAATACTTGAAGAAAAGATTTGTGATAGTTTAAAGACTTGTCAAAACAGCAGTCTGATTGTCTATTGCAAGAACAATAGGTCACTCCTGCTGTGTTTGTTGAGTGACCTTTCAGATGGTTGGAGCAGTGCAATCCATACCGATCCATAATATCCATCAGTGCTAAGCTTCAGAATGAATTGACAGTTTCAGTGTAGAAAATTGTCCAGCAAATCCTCCACTGTGCTGCTTCAGCTTTTTATTATGCTGAGAAACCAATCAAATTGGCTGATTTACTTTGTTTACTCCTTTCTCCTTCAAAAAATTGGCATTCTATCACTAGGATTTGTGTGAAACAGGTTTGTTTCTTTCTTAGTGTAACTGCTTTGAACTGTTTCTACGAATTTTAGCTCTGAAATTCTGAAGTAATCTTATAAAACAAAGCTATCTACAGGATGTTATTTTCATTCATATGCTACTTTGGCTATAGTTACAAAATACTCCATTTTACTGGGGATACATCAGTGTGAGCTCTCAAATCAGAGAAGTCTTTGACTTTGGACAAAAGAACTCTTCATATTTTCTGAAATTCTAGTTTTTTGAGTATGGAAAACTTTTTTGGGGGTTGGAAAAAATGCCAACACTCCCATTTGTCTGGCAGGACATGCTGTAAACTGAGGGCCAAGGTCCCACAATCAAAACATTTAAACAGTGTTTAGCCTCCTGAGTCTCTCATGAGGAAACCCAAGCCTGACTTTCCAGAACATGTAGTTCTTATCATCTCCAGTAAAACTAAATGGAAGCTGCTGCATGATCAGCAGTTTAAGTAGTCAAGTTCTTAAATATGAAATTGAGTAGTTAGGCTTAAATGCACTAAGAAAAATCCTAATTTGAGAGTAGAAAGTTCATGTCTCTTCACTGCTTATCACAGTCTTCCAAGCTTCAAAGTCAAGTCATGTTTCTCTAAAGCTGTGCTTGGACACCCAATGCAGAGGAACCTGTCCTGTTTTGTGATTTGTCAGAATGCATATACTTGAAGTTTTTCATATAAATATGAAATCACAGACAGCTCATGGCAGCTCAGTTAGATTGTGAGGGAACTTCTGGCAATTGATTGTATTAATCAATTCCTGGATATTTCATGTTTTGTCATATGTTAACTCTCCATTCCAGACTGTCTATGTAAAATTATATAGGCTGTAAATCTGTAAATCTGTTCACAACATTTTAAATTATTTGGATCATACATGCATTTCTATGTCTTTAATTTGAGGTAGCTGGTATTCTACTTAGATGCTGTGAAAAAGCTGAAAATGGATCTTGTGTTCATAGTATAAAATTGCTATGGAATATGATGAGTCTGACCCATTTAACGTGCTGAAGGGTTAGGTTAATTCCAAATGCTTGATATTATTTCTCCACCTTTACAAAGGTGATAAATGATAGAGCTTTGCATATAATGATTACTTTCTGCAGGATGGTGTTCAGGTTAGGACCCTGAAGCTGGGTTGTACAGAACTCTTGGTTTATTCCCCAAGCTTTCTGTTTTCCTAGACAAGTCATTAAAGAATTGTATTTTTATGATCTTCCTTATTTCTTTCCCCTACCAGGTTAAAATATTTAGTGCATTTTAATTGCATTTTAAAATGAAATTTAAAATAAATAGGAGGAAATGAATCACAATGTCTACAGCAATGAAACAGGGCTGATAGGTTTTGCTGTTCTGTTACTGGAAGGTCTTGAGGTTTATTAGAAGCTGAGCTTTTGTATTCCTGAGGTTTTTCATCTCCTTTTTAGAAAATAATAACAAGATGTTCTTGTCCTTTAATATATATATACAAACATAAACACTGATTTGACCTTCTCTGCGTATCTCAGTGTTCTCTTTGAAGCTGTTATTCTACCTGCGAGTGCACTTTATCAAGGGAAAAAGATTTGTCCATATTCTTCACTTAACTTTTATTTCTAGCTTTAAAAACTAGAAAAAATCATAAATATACGTAAATCGGAAAACTCTTGCTTCTTAAGTCTTAAAATCAGCAAGGGACAGCATTGCTCACATTAAAAATGAAGTTAAATATAAAATTTTTATCCCTCACTTTGTCACTTTCCCTAGCAGTCTCTACCCGTGTATAAGTAAGTTCCATATGTCAATCATCGATTTTAAAGCCAAAAGTTTTGCTTCTGATAAGGGATCAAGCTATGTTACCTAAATGATACAGATGGAAAATACTTGCCTATGAATTTATCCAGTAGAGACAATTCTGTCATTGTGTCTCAGCACCATAACTGGTGGAAAGACATAAATCTAGAATCTTCCTTGGCTAACTCTTCACATGTAATTATTCATACTCCCTAGAGTTATCTAGTAAAATAATTTTCCCTCTTTAATCCTCCAGTTTCCTTGTGATACTTAGAAAGTGACAGAGATCATATCCCCCACATTACTGCTTCACCGCCTTAATTCTGATATATATTCCCATAGGAGAATCCTTCTTGTTCGTGCACAAGAAAATAACAGAAAAACAGTAGCTATGGTAGCTTTGTTATAGAGGGACATTTTTTTTTTTTTTTTTAACATGAGTTCAGCTTTGAATATTTTTAATTTCTTATCTGTTGTATATGCAGGGGTAACATGATAGTCTGTTCTACTTCTGTTACCCTTAAATTTTGTGCTTCCAGAATTTGTTGAAATGTATTACCCCGGAACATGATTCTCACCTGATGATGTAGATCACTTTACAAGAGGAGTGCTTCCAAGGGTCCATCTTTCCCTCCTCTTAGGGCTTTACTTCCACAGATATTTTCCTCTGCTTTCTACTGGGACCAGTTCTGCATTTTTATCTGTAGAGGAACATCCAGAGCAAAATTTTGAATTGATATAGCTTGTGACCACTAACAGCAATAATGACAAGGAATCACTCTGATCCCCTGAGTCAATCAAAGGCAACAGGTAATTGTAGGAGTGCACCTGGAATCCCCAGCAGTGCTACAAGGACCAGCTCACATTTTTATCTCTCCACTTAGCTGAACAGGTATGGCTGTTGACCTAGTTTCCCAGAACGGACACTCCCACTTTTGTCTTTGTGCCTCATTAGCATCCCTTGTTCGGGTGTCACACCTCAGCTCTTTTGGGAGAGGAACTGGTGCAGGTACTCCCCAACCTCTCTGTGAGCAGGTTCAGGTTACTCTGCTGACCTCAGGCTATAGACCTTTAATCACTGTGGCAGCATGTTACATATCCCTGAACTAGGGATGGGGCTGTGAGCTGTGCTTTGTTTTTATAAACACTGAAACCCTGAGATACTGCAGTATCTCACAACACCATATGGTCAATACTTTTAGTGTATCACAGAGGTTTTGGGGTAATTAACATGTACTTCATTATAAAAGCTTTTGAAATAAGTGAGAAGGAGAAAGCCAAAGATCAGGATTCCTGGGAATGCAGCAAATTGAATCATAATGCAGTCTATTACTTGCCAGTACTTTTTCATTAGTGCAGCTGTGCTCAGTCCTGGGAAGCTCAGATGTAAAAATGCAATAATTTAATTTTCATGCCTGAAAATTTTTTTGAATTTCTTATCTCAGATAATGTGAACAAAATGCAAAAACCTGACCACTAAGAATTAGAATGAAGTTATTTTAATCTCAATCTAAATAATTTTTATTTCATGAAAATGAAGTTTGATAAGTATAAAATCAGTTGGGACTAATTCAGAATAAAGAAAATAAAACTGAGAAAATATTTTAACTTTTCTTTCAAGTATAAAAGATATTCTGGCTTTCCACTGACCCTTGTTTGAAGAAGGTATGCCACAATCAAAAGACTAGGTATATCTGCTATAGAAGTAAATTTAGAGTTAATTTCTTAATAGTGTGGTGAATAGTTTTTATAAAAAATCAGTTTTAAAATCTTTAAAGTTTGAATCTCTTGCAGAAATTTTCATATTTCTTTAACTTCTTTTTTTTTTTTTGACACCATTGTTGGATATTCTTAGCCATTTTTAATTTAAACCATTTGCATTATAAATTGGTCTGGGCTTTAAGCTGCCTTTGTAGGCAGAGGGAAGATATGAAGGAAGGAAAAGAATGAAAAGTTGGGAAATGCATTAAAGTGTGTATCATCAGTTGTCCTCAATCTCATTTATTAATTAGTTCTATGAAAGAGTAATTTAATATGGAAGAACAATTTTGCATTTGCACATCTTTTTTTGCATCAGAGATTCAGGGTTCATGACAAGTGAACTCCAACACTTTTTCTAACACTCAGCTTAAAGTGCATTAGGGAGTACATTGGTGGGGTCCATTTCAGCCTTAGAAAGGAGGACATCACAATTACGGCACAGATTATTACCATTATATTGCATGCTTCTGCCAGCAACAAAGCACCTGTATGAATTTCTTGCTATTAACACAGCTGGAGGTAGTGTGTGTTTGAAGTAATGCAAGTACAGGCTGGCACAGTGTCACGCTTCCATTATAACTCTAGAGAGTTGATGCTTCTCGACTTCTCTATCACTCTCATGTTTCCATGATGCTGTTATCTCCTCTGACCTTCATAGCCTGACCACTGCCATTGATTTTTAGCAAGTGTCATTTGTGTTACAAATTGGTCTGGACTTGATTCTGTCTGTAGTAAGAGGTTTAAATTCACACTTACTTGTGGTGGGGAAAGAGGGAAAAAATTACAAAAGTGGGAATTTGCTGAGCTGTCAAAACAGAAATAAGCTTAAAAAGGTTTTATGGCTAATAAAACCTTTGAGGAAACAAGCATAGTAAAACAAAACTGCTGCCCAATGCAATAAAATTGCAGTGTTCTGAAAATGATTACGATACAGTGCTGTGAAGTCAGGCAGCTCTCAAACAACACAGTGTGTAGTTCTGTGCTCAGAAGTTACTTTGTTGCTTTCAAGAATCCTGAATAAATCTGAACTATTTACAAAATTAATCATTATTTAACTGAATTTAAGGCACAGAATGCATTCAAACCAAATTAAATCCATTTAGTGCTGAAATACATTCCTTCTCTGAGTCTCTACTGGAGATGTGTGTTTCAAGATGTATGAAACTACACTGTAACACGGACAAAAGACTCAAACTCAGACAGACAAGGAACGCTGTTTTAACACCATGGACTTGAAGCATCAGTGCAGGACTTTCATTACAGATTGTCAGATGAGTTACTCTCAGGGGCACTTCCAGACAAGAGAAATAAATACAATTTTGGTGTCTAAATGTTTTTTTTAGGCTTGGCAGACTCAGAAAGAATTTAATGGCAACACTATAAATTACTTTGATGTTACAATGCTCCCAGCAGTCCTTGCTATTCGACTTACATCCTCTGTGACCTGGAGGAAACCCCTCTAATGTCTGTTTCTTCTCCATTGTATGGATAATATGCATCTTTCTTGTGATGAGTGAGACTTAATTTGCATCTAGAAAAAGAGAAGTAGGAATTGAAGAAGGCTGGATTCAATAGCTTTATACTGGTGGTTGCCAACCTGATGAGAATGGGAGAGTCATGTCACTGTGTTGCCATGTCTTCTCTGACATGCTGTGTGTTACCTAAGGTGGCAGGAGTACTCACTCCTTCCATGGGACATGTGTTGATGACACCATAGACCATTTATTCTCTCCTCAGATAAACGTGACATAATTTCTCGGCATTGCAGGGTGTGTGGCTCAGATATTGGTAGCTAGCAGGTAAATCAACCAGGTTTGGTAAGTGACCTTTCAGGTCAGAGAATAGCGATGTGCTAAAAAGTACCATGAAGCCAGTTCCCAGGAGATAGGAGTCAGTGGGAAGAGAGGAATGAAAAATCTCTTGGGGAACCTTGGTAAAGCTAAATCTGTTTATTGTGATAGCATCAGCAGCTCTTCCATAGTTCAGTTACTACTGAAATTTGCACACAAAGAGGTTCACAACCTTCTATTTCATACTTCAGTAGCTGAGTTTCCCATTATGTTTCTTGTTAAAATATTTACTAATCTTATCATTAAAAAAAAAAAAAAAATAATTAAAAAATAAGACTAAAAAGAGAAAAACAGCTAAAAAATAAACTGTCCTTAAAATAAAAGCTTTCCTAGTATTGTTTTCAACTTCTCTGAGATGGAGAAGTGCTGTGACTGACCACATCAGTGCTAAGCTACTGTTCACATTTTAAGTCTTGACTATTTATATCTGAAGGCCACCAAACCTCAGACTACAGGAGACAGTGCCAGGGACCCTCTCTTCTACTTTGTGGCAGCACCACACCTGGAAGACCCTCAGGAGTGAAGCACCTTCTGATATACATCACATTCTCCTGGGAGAAGAGATGCTCTTGCAGCAAAACAGTGAGTTGTACCTACACTTCAAAACAGGAGATAAATGAGATGCTCTTCATACTGACTTTAAGGAGAGTGAGTCACAGAGCAAGGGCCAGGGTCTCACTGCAGATTAAGGACTGGTTATGAGATAGGAGGGAAAGATTCATCATGAACTGCTACTTCTCAGCATGTAGAGAGATTAGTGGTACCCCATGGGCAAATTGTCTCTGTTAGGAAGAACTATGGAGGATTTAGAAAAATTCCAGATGGATTTAAATACATTGAGGGATTAAAGAGCACAATGGTAGATGAAATTCAGATGGAATAAGTGTGACAGAATAATAGACATTAACAAAATAGTCCTTTTTTTAAAAAAAAAAAAAAAAAAGTGTTCTTAGAACTAACCATAGTCTGGGCTCTGAGGCTGTGGAAAATTTTGAAGAAAAGATTTGCTGTCTTTAGATACATGAATCCTGGCCTTGGTATGGTGGCATATATTTTCAGACTTGAAAATTTAAAAGGTGACGTGCAAATCCTGACGTTGGTGGCCCATTTCCCTGCTGCGTGTTTCTAAAACACAAACTAATCTAATACATATCATTGAGGTCAAGAGTTCAACGGGAGATTTTTAAAAAAGAGAGATTTTTATACATAATGAGTATATACATAATCACATTAACTAATTGTAGAATTATACCATAATCTTTATTTCTTTTCAGAAGGACTACTCTTGCTGCAGGGTATAAGGCAAGAGGGATTGATTTCTGATCTCTGAGATCTGTTCTTTTCCTAGGCTGCAGTGCAGTGAGTTCACATGGAAACAGAGTGCATGGCTGAGATTATCATCCCAGTCTGGAAACATGAGGTTCATGTATTTCATGATGTTCATGTAAGGATAAAATGACACCATTCTTGTATCTGACTACTGGAGTCAGATAATGAATCAGTCGGAATCTGGTCTTTTAATGTATATTTTCATTTATTTGGTCAGGTGTCCCTAGTACTCCCTCGATAAATTATAAGTGTTTTGCTGCTTTCAACAGGGCTTTGTTTGGGCAACTGCCTGAATACTGGCAATTTCATAGCAACCCTCACACCTTTTAAGTTTTACCTCAGGGAATCGAGGCCAATGTTGAAGACTGTTACTGGACAACTTTTTTAACATCTATTTTTCTTGATTTTTATCAGTGTGAACACAACAGTGCCCATGAGGGAAAAAAAAAAAAACAAAAAAAACAGAACTAATGGTTTCTGTCTGATACAGCATTGTTTTTCCCAGGGTAGACTGCTCCTTAGGAAGTCCTTACAGAGATATATCTCAGCTGACAACTCCTCTTGCCATCCTTCAGAACTTTTCCAGAATTATCTTGCACTTTATTTCTTCAGTCTTAATTTTGGACTCTTCTCTGTTTACTGCTGGTTTAGACAAATCAAACAGTAGCATGTCTGAGGTGGTTTTAAATAACCTTCAGTTGTGCTGGTGGCTGCTGCTGAGAACTGACTCAAGGTCTGGGGATAGTATGTTCTGCTGAGGATGTGCTCCTTTCAGCAATTGCACTTCTCACTCCTCATTGATCCCAGCAACAGCTACTGGAAATTGCTTTCCAGCTCTTCACCCTTTTCTCTTGACAGCTTTTAGCAGGCAAAGCAGCCATAGCTGGTATGTACCAGACCCTTGCCCATGTAGGAGAAGTCCTTGAGTCCTGGCATTCAGTCTCCTCCACTTCTCTTTACCAAACAGTGCACTGAGGGTTGAGATACAGTTGAAAGGAATCAGGCCTGATACTGGCCCATGAAGGTGGGTGTTTAAACATGATGAAGCTACTGTCACCTATTCAAATAGATCCCCTCTACTGGATTTAATCTTTTGTATTTGTTAGAGCAAATAATAAGCAGACAGTTCGTAGCATATCTGTAAGTCATTTTAGAGAAGCTCTGAAATACTTCCATACACCTCAGACTCTCATCGCTCAGCCTGAGCCCTGTGACAAATATACCTGCTCTTCTACAGGCAGAGAGGGAGAATGGCAGCTTGTGCTGGAGCTGGCCAGGCTGCTTCTCCCAGCTTCCCATCATCAGGGAGTTTGCCTGCAGCCTAGTCAATGCCCATGCTGCTGCCAAATGGTTTTAGCAACCAGAGAAAACTAGTCCTCAACATTATTAATCCTAAAGGTGGCCTCTTTATTTGACTATCTAAAGCATTCCATATGGTATTCCACACCCATATTTCTGAACTTTGGGCTTTCTTTTAGGTCTAGCTTTTTATTTGCAGTACTAAGGAGACTGTGCTGCATATTAAGTGATACTGTTACAGACTATTGCTCTGTCAATGAGGGGAAGCCAATTTAATGTCAATGCACAGAGACATTATTAAAAAATGGCCAGGTGGAACTTTCTTAAATGATTATTTTAAACTATGGAATGCATCTTTTTTAAAATTCAGTATTTAAAAAGACTAGAGAAAAAAAATATATCAAAGATCAGTACTAAAGAAAGAAAATCTTCAACATGAAAGAAGCTCCTGTGTGTGTCTACTAAGTGAACAACTGTTAAAAAATATTAGATATAAACACTCAAAATAAATACAGAGGTAGGCAGGACCAACAAAATTATGTTTGTCAACTCAAGCCTCAGATTAGCTTCTGAAGTATCACCACTAGAAGACACTGAAAAACAAAGACATACCCACACAGGGAGGTTAGGCACCTCCTTTCCTCCACTGATTAGAGGGGCTTTTTGAGATTCCAGAAGACAGTCCAGACTGCAAAGTATGTCCCTGATTCACTGAGACATGACAAATAGAATATTCTGGGATCCAGTGTGTCTAGTGATCCTTTGCTGAAAGGTACCATGTGTAATATCTTCTGCCTGTCTTCTGCATATTACTGCAAGGGTTAGAAAGTGAAGTAGGAGATGGAAGAGTCTTACTGAAGTTAGTCTGAGCAGTTTTAACTCCCACATTCTAGGTGAGCACTCTGTGTACCAGCCCTGAGTGATAGCACTGTCCATCATCCTCCTGATGACCCAGAAATTCATCTTCAGGCATAAAAGCAACAGCAGAAGATAGACAACATGTAATAGAGAACATGACTCTTGCAGCACTCAGGAGGAAGGAAGACTGCTGGTCCAAACTTAGTTTTCAAGCATGTGTACATTTTACATTAGCAAATATTGAAAGTGTTTTTAAAATAAACATAAGTCTAAAAAAAAAAAAGTCTCCTCAAAAAAAGTTCTAGATGCTAGGTTCAGGTTCTACCTTCCTCTGGTTGAGAAGTGAATTCAATACTATTCAGGCTGGACACAGGTGTAGCCAAACTTTTCAACCTTCTCCAGGAAGGTGGAGTGGAGAAGACACTGTGCTTGAGTTTGGATAGCAAAAGGGAAGCTGTGTGTGAAAGTGACGTTTACATCCCCAGAAAATGCACTTCTGATACTGCTGGGACAACTGTTGAGGTTAAGGGCTATTAAAGTGGATCTTGCTATGGGAGTCTGCTATAGACCTCTCAAGTAAAGCAGTGAGGTGGATGAAGCTTTCTATACACAGTTGAGAGAAATCTCATGGTCACTTGCCATTGTTCTTGTGGGGGACTTTAACCTCCTGGGTATCTGCTGGGATCACAACACAGCAGAGAGGGAATAATCCAGGAGGTTCCTGGAATGTGTGGAGGATAACTTCCTCACACAGCTGGAGAGTGAGCCGACCAGGGAAGGTGCCTCCTGAAGCTGCTTCTTGTGAACAGGGAAGAGCTTGTGGGGGAGGTAAAGGTTGGAGGCCATCTAGGGTGCAGTGATCGTGAGATGATTGAGTTTTTGATCCTTAAAGAAACAAAGAGAGGAGTTAGTAAAACTGCCACATTAGACTTCCGCAGGGCTAACTTTGACCTGTTCAAAAGACTGATTAACAAAATCCATTGTGATTTTGCCTTGAAGGATATGAGAGTCCAGGAAGGCTGGACATACTTTAAGAGTGGAGTCTTAAAGGCACAGGAGCAGGCTGCTCCCATGTGCCGAAAAACAAGCAGGCAGGGAAGAAGACCGGCCTGGCTAAACAGGGACCTTTGGCTGGATCTCAAGAACAAAAGGAGAATCTATTGCCTTTGGAAGAGGGGCCAGGTCTCTCTTGAAGACTATAACAATGTAGTGGAGTTATGCAGGGAGAACATTAGGAGAGCCAAAGCGCAGCTAGAGCTCAACCTGGCTACAGCTGTTAAAGATAATAAGAAATGTTTCTATATATTCCTTAACAACAAAAGGAGGATTGGGGAAAATCTCCCTCCTTTGTTGGATGCAGAGGGAAATGGTAGCAAAGGATGAGGAAAAGGTTGAGGTGCTCAACACCTGCTTTGCCTCCATCTTTAGCAGTGGAACTGGCTGTTCCCTGGACACCAGCCTCGTGAGCTGGGAGATGGGGAGGGGAAGCAGGCTGAGGTCAGCACAGTTGAAGAGGACGTGGTCAGAGACCTGCTGCACCACTTGGATGCACACAGGTCTGTGGGACTGGATGGGTTAAACCCAAGGGTGCTGAGGGAGTTGGCAGATGTGCTCGCCAAGTCGCTTTCCATAATTTACCTGAAGTCATGGCTAAATGGGGAGATCCCATTGGACTGGAGGGTGGCAAATGTGACACCCATCTACAAGAAAGGCAGAAAGGACAATCCAGGAAACTATAGACCTGTCAGTCTGACCTCAGTGCCAGGGAAAGTCATAGGGCAGGTCATCTTGAGTGCCATTACAAGTCATATAATGGGCAACCAGGGGATCAGACCCAGTCAGCATGGGTTTGTGAAAGGCAGGTTCTGCCTGACAAACCTGATCTCCTTCTATGACAAAATGACCAGACTATTGGACAAGGTAAAAGCTGTGGATATTGTCTACCTGGATTGTCGAAAAGCATTCGACACAGTTCCCCATAGAATTCTCATAGAAAAACTGGCTGCTCATGGCCTGGATGAGTGTGCGGTCTGCTGGATCAAGCACTGGCTGGATGGACGGTCCCAGAGAGTGGTGGTCAATGGAGCTAAATCCAGCTGACAGCCAGTCACAAGTGGTGTTTCTCAGGGCTCGGGACCATTTCTGTTTGCTATCTTTCTTGATGATCTTGATAGGGACATAGAGTGTATCATCAGTAAATTCGCAGATGACACCAAGTTAAGTGGGAGTGTCGATCTGCATGAGGACAGGGAGGCACTACAGAGAGACTTGGATATATTGGATCAGTGGCCCATGTCAATGGGATGAGCTTCAACAAGGCCAAGTGCCAGGTCCTGCACTTCAGCCACAACAAACCCCTGTATGGCTACAGGCTTGGGGAGGAGTGGCTGGAGAGCTGCCAGTCAGAGAGGGACCTGGGGTTTCAAACTGACAAGCAGCTGAACATGAGCCAGCAGTGTGCCCGGGTGGCCAAGAAAGCCAACGGCATCCTGGCTTGTTTTAGAAATAGTATGACCATCAGAAGTAGGGAGGTGATAGTCCCCCTGTGCTCTGCACTGGTGAGGCCACACCTGGAGTGTTGTGTCCAGTTTTGGGCACCTCAATATGAGAGAGATATCGAGGTGCTGGAGCGAGTGCAGAGGAGGGCAACAAAGCGGGTGAAGGGCCTGGAGAATCAATCTTATGAGGAGTGATTGAAGGAGCTGGGGATGTTCAGTTTGAGGAAGAGAAGGCTGAAGGGAGACCTCATCACTCTCTACAGCTACCTGAAAGGACATTGTAGAGAGGTTGGTGCTGGTCTCTTCCCACAGGTGATTAGTGACAGAACAAGAGGGAATGGCTTTAAACTCCAACAGGGGAGGTTCAGACTGGACATTAGGAAAAAATTTTTCACAGAAAGAATGGTCAGACCGTGGAATAGACTGCCTAGGGAGGTAGTGGAGTCACCATCCCTGGATGAGTTTAAGGGTTGTTTAGATGAGATGTTGGGGGATATGGTGTAGGGGAGAACTTTGTGGAGTAGGGCTGATGGTTGGACTTGATGATCCCAAGGGTCTTTTCCAACCTGAATGATTCTGTGATTCTGTGAGCACTCAGGCAACTTTCAGGTCATAGAGAAATGACTCGCAATTTTAGTGAAGTGCCTCGGCAATCTTAAAAATGGACAAACAGGCCTTCATTGCCTGTATCCCGATTAAAGCAAATTTCAGGTGGATTGAACCCTACCTTACTTAAGATTTCACTGGGGATTAGACTGACATTTATGTTTAAGGAGTGCAATTCCCAATGCCAGTCCTATTTCTGTACTGTAGATTATTATTCATTTTTGCAGAAAATGATTCAATTGAACTAATCTGACAGGGCTGACTGGATGTCCATTATAGTGCTGCATTACAATTGCTAAACAGAGTATTGGAAGGACACTAGGTACAGTCTGGTAAAGACAATACATAATTTGAATGATGGCACTAAGGGAGCATTTCAGAGTTCTGTAAGTGGGTTTCCGAAGACACTTGGCAATTGGGGGGAGAAAAAGCAAATGAGAGCAACTGCTTTCAAGACTGACATAACCTCAGCGTAACATTAAGCTACATGCTGGTTTCCTTGGGCTGGGAGCAGGCTTGGCAAAAGCTAGCAATCAAGCCATCTCTATAACTGGATCAGATTTTTCACTACCAAAATGGATCAATTTATGAGGTTGTTTTGACAGGCATGTTGGGAAATACCAAACATATAGTTTTCATCATTGTTTACTTCTGTTTTTCCTCTTGTTCCCTCTGACATTGCCCACTGGCTTTTATTAGAGTTTGAGCTTCATTTAGCTCAGCATGCCGAGCTGGCCATGCTGCCAGTGCCGCTCCCTGCAGAACTCCTCCTGTTCCTTCATTTACATGTTTCCTTCTTGTTCTTTAACCATAAGGGGAAGCTTTGTGGCTTGAATGCCTAATCACTAGGTCCAGGTCAAAAAAGATAGTCCGTTTTTCAAAGTGGTTGTTCTCACTCATGAGATTTGTTGTTTATCTTGGGTATTTCTTGGAAATGTGGTGTCTATTTGTAGCATTGTTCAAATAATTGTAGCATGAAGATGAACTGGTCTTGAGATCAGTATCCAATATTCAGCACTACTCTTTTGTTGGAGTGATCTAATTGGCCATTTGTGTGGCACATCTGGTCCATAAGACTCTTGCCTCCTACTCCATTTGCCCACAGCAGACATTTTGCAAGATTAATAACTCACCCATGAGAGTGAAGTTATTTTCACCTGGATCCAGGTGCTCTAAATATGCTCTAAATTCAGCCAGATGTGCTCTAAAACCAGTCAGATCCCCTGTGCTGAAAAAATTGGGAACAAAATTTTTGGTAGGGGAGTGAGGGACATTTTTATTTTAACTAAAAGTTAATTTTGGGGTTACGTGGTGTGGTGGTTTAGGCCCTGCCTGGACCCGAGACCACGCCACCGTTGTCACTCCCCCACCCTCAGACCGGACGGGGCAGGGAGTGAGGCACAAACCTCGGGGTTGAGATAAGGAAAAATTTAATACGACAGTGTAACCAATAATAAATCAAACAACAACAGTAGCAATAACAACATCAATAAACAGTAATAACAGTAAACAGGACAAAAGATATACATAGATATACAGCAAGGGACACAGCAATCCCGTCACGCGTGCTCTCAGGGACAAAAGCAACAAAGAAACTGTTCCCTTGCTTCAGTGCTGGACCTGACATCAGCATGGTATCGAATAACCTGGCTGGAGCTCCCTTCCCACTGCGGGGGAAACTTAACCCTATCCTAGCTGAACCAGGACAGGTGGTATTCACTACTAGAACATCTTCTCCATATTTAGTAGGAAGAAATTTGTATAGCCTTTAAGGACAGCCAACAGTGCTGCTCTTTCTGTTGTTAGATCCAGAAGTGATGCAAGCCAAATATGTAATAAAACTAGGCATCTGACAAAGAAAGTTGGTATCACTGCCTTCATTTTATGGATAGTGAATTTGAGGGTCAGGAAAACATCTTGACCCGGGTAACTTGATAGGCCTCTTCCCAATGAAGACATATTCTGTTCCTCATTCATAATTCATTCAGTAATAGATATTCTCTCCCTTATGTATAAAACCACTGAAGACAGTGGGATTGTATAGACAGATTTAAAAAAAAAAAAGCAAATTCTATACATTTTGTGGCAGTAACTGAGAAGAATATCACTTAATGGGATTGTTCTAAACTGTGCCAACTTTCTGGGACCAGATTTTAGAAATGACTCCTCATTACTGCATTTTTCTTGTAAATTGAGCAAATGAAAAGTGAAATCTTTAATAGACAATAGCAGGGGAAGATTATAATCCAATGTTCTACAATTTAAATTACCTCTGTAAGTGGATTGTTCCTTAAAACATTTCTGTATCATGCTCCCTCACTGGGAGGGATTTAGATATTTGAAGATACTGAATATTATTTTCACCAGGCAATCTAATTTTCCTGTATTTAATGTCCAGTACTCTTTGTGGAAACATTTTAACAAAACAATTGCATAAAGTTGGGCTCCCAAACCCACTCCTGAGCATTTAAATGGATTACACTCATTTTTGGAAGTGCTCAGTAGCTCACGTTACAGTTAAGACAAATGTATTTCTGTCCTTTCATTTCAGATTAATATCTAAATAAAATAGCTTTATAGCCTAGATCTGCTGCTTTTTGTTGTTGTTGTTGTTAGACAAGATTCCTGATGAATTTATAGGAGTTTATTGGTCATCATTATTTTAGCTCAGACAAGTAGGTATGGATTGGATTATTTATTTTTTACATGGTTAAAAGGGATAGGGAAATTTTCATGGTTGTGTCATGATGTTAAATCATTACATCAGTCTTGCACTGAGCTGGGGAGTCATTTAATCTGAAGGGATAATGTAGTACTACCATATAACATTAGCTATTTTTTGGAGAGGTATAAGACATATGCTCCAGCAGGTATAACAAGTGCAAGAGCTGTGTCCTGAAAAGTGAGATTAAACAAAAGCAGAAGTGAAAAATTTTGCAGATGGCACTCTGCCAGACTTTAAAACTATATATATCTACATAAACCCCAAAGGAAATATTTATATTTCATTCCCCATTTATTTCTTCACTGTCGTTAACCTGTCAAACAACGTATATTCTACAAATAATATGAGAAAGAGATTAGCATCTGAGTGAGACAGAATTCTGCTACTGGTTCAGTAGGGTCTGAATCTGTCAAATGAAAAATAATATTTAGGCTAGCACTCACAGATAGAGATGGTATTAAAATATAAAACAATCAAAAGAAGTTAGTTATACATGAATTTTCTACACTTTATGACTCTCTTTTCACCTTCCAAGCTGTAGAGAACTGGAGAAGGAAACTTAAATTAACTCAAAAGAATTATTTTGATCTGTGAGATGTATCACATTTTGTTTTACCTGCTATTATCATATCTTAGCACTGTTAACTTGAAAAAAGATGCAAAAGAGAAATCTACAGCAAGTGAAATGAGAGCAAAGTTAGGAAAACCAAAGTAACCTCCATCTCAAGATCTCATCTAGCAACAGCTATGTAATCTGCAAAAAGGTGTTATGCTATCCAACAGTTTATTCTTCCTAAGGCCAAAATGTAGATTGAATGTGATCAAAAAACTTCAAGGCAATCAAAAAATGTAGTGGTGAAATCAAGGGCTGTTAATGACACTGCAGGAGCCATTAATTTTCTTTGACATAGAAAGTGTTAGCCAACCTCAGGAGAACTTACAAAGCATAAGTAGCAACCATGGGCAGGCCTTTTGCAGCTTTTGGGGTTTTTTTTCGGTACATGCATTGTATCTCTGAGGTCTATGTGATTTCTCTTTTAAGGGTTCAGGGTTACTGGTGTACTGAAATGTGTTATCACAGACTCACAAAAGAAAATGCATATGAGTTGGAGCTGTGCTGTAGCATGCCTGGAAACTGAGGGGCCATAGCCCAAAGACTCACTCTGTGCCATGCTGATCCAAGTGCTAGCAAGGCCCATCACCAAACAGAACTTTCCCTCTCTCCTCCTCCCCTACTGTATGGACCTGAAATGACCATTGTGACAGTTAAGACAAAGTAGTGTGAACCCTACCCCTACCCTTAGCTTTCCTCCATCTTTGGCCTTGATAAAATAGTTTCATCGTCAGGGTGTCTAAAGAGCTTTCTTCCTGGTATTACAATTTCTGTCTGGAGTATCTCACTATTTGTTCCTTATCTGAGTAACTATTTTTGTCTGTCTTTCTTTCTTGGTTTATGTAACACTTTCCTTTGAATTAAGTCCATAGTTTTTGAACCTTTGTAATCAATAGGTGAATCATATCCATAAGAAAAACGCCACTCCACAATACAGAAACTTTTTCCCATGTAGGACTGAATCAAGCAAGCTGAAAACCAAGCATTTGTACTTTGAAGGATCACAAATAGCAGCTGTTACATGAGTATTGTGTGCTTGCACTGGGAATGTGTGGGAGGACCATGGGCAGGATAGGTGATGTTTGTAAGTTGTCTTCTGGTAACAGTCCTTCTATAAACCTGAAATCAGATGGTTGATGTTGGTGTACAGTGTTGTTGCAAAGTAGGCTAGTTTGCTTAACACTGTGCTGGTGGGAATGGTGTATTCTCTCTGTGTAAACAATGCTAAAGGCAGTCACTGTACAAACCATGCATCACTGAGCAAAATGCAACACTAAACAAAAGCAAAGCAGAAATAGTGTGGAGAATGATGTTCTGGCATTATTAGAGAAAGGTTTTTAATATTCAGCTCTCCTATAATACAACTTTCACGGAACTGTAATAAACAGTCCTAGTATGTATCAGTGTTAAGAGGTTGGAAAAATTTACTTGGAAAATATCATGATAAAAATCATTCTTAATGTGAATCCTCAAATGTGATAGTGTGATCAATAATAGCACTGGTACCAAAGAGTACTGGTTCTGCAGCTTCCCTGTGCTGTTACAAATGACAATTTCTTAACCTAACAAACTGCATGTGAGTTTGTGAACCTGTGTGTTTTAGTTTGGTATTGGATGAGAGTTACGAAGACTACTCACAGATGCTCAGGCTTGCAAAAGAATGGCCTTACAGAGCCATTTTCTGTTCCATTTTCTGCCCAGCATTCTTGGTGGGTTGTAGCATTCAAATGCTCTGATTACGTCCTCCATTACTGTTTGCTACATTGTCTTGTAGCAGCAGCTGGGGAATGCATTTTCAGGGGAGGAGGGGTGAGCAGGGAGTAGGAGGTTGAGCTTTTACAAATGAAACTCCCTTAGTAAAAAAATGACACCAATGTACGCAGCAGACTTTGCCTGCATTGCTGCGTAGACTTCCTATTACAGTAAAAGCCCACTTGCTGACACCAATCATTTCCATAAAATTTAAGCCAACATCTTTGGGAGAAAAGATTTAATTAACACATAAGCCCCTGAGTCACTATGACAATCTGCTTTCATAGTGATGGGAATAATCACTTTTCTACCCACTGTCAGTCCTTGAAATATAGGGGTTTTATGAATAATCTATAGTACATTTTTTTCCTTACAGAAACAATCAGATTCTTTTGTTACTTTCACACAAGAACATTTCTGTCTTAGACATCTAGAAAAACTCTAAATTTATCTGGTGCCTTGAGGGGCTACCTCTGCTTGTGTGACAGGAGGTCTCTTGAGCATTTTGGGTTAGTAGCATGAAGGGAGGCTGAGCAATTCCATCCTAACTGAGATCCACATGAGACATCCCATTATTTAAATAGAGGTGCCCTTAGGGCAGTGTATGCAGAACCCAGTGCAATAAATAAATAAATAAATAAATAAGTGCTCATTGCAGACAATAAATAAAGCTGTGGCAATGATTACCATGATATAAAATCAGATTCAAAAACTTTCACTGTGAAGCAGAAATAATAACCTAGGTACAGAGCTTTGGAAAAAAAAAAAAAATCCCCTTCGTCCCTTTGAAAAGATCATGTCTAATAGCACATACTTTTTTTGACACCTCCTTCTCCTACTTGTTATAAATCCTTGAAGGAAAAAACACAGAACCATTTTTCCCCTGGGTTAGTCTCATCAAAGTTGTTTCTGATTTACTGTGGCATAAGTTAGGTAAGTATCAAGCTCCTAAAATTCAATTTTATGATCTTTGGGGCTTTAACAATGTTGAGAATAATCTATAATCACAGTTTCAACAGAATCATTGATAGACGATAGACAGTTGTATTGCTGGACATTGTTATATCATTTTCTTATCTTTTTACTTTCAGTACTTTTGTATTTGGTTCCACAGTACTGAACAAAAACTAAACAAGGTATGATTTGTATGTTAGGGATAGAATGTTCTTAATGCATCTTGAGAGTATTAACAACTCTGTGAACCTGAAATTTTTGCAAATATAAATTTTGCACCTAGACAGGCACTTTTTCAAATGATAGCAGTCTTGTGTTAGGCTTGATTGCAACCTGTTTTCTAAATTAAAAAATGTAAATGTGGCATTGACAAAGGTTAAAAAGATTTGAAGCAGGTTCTGTCAGCAGTGCATGCACACACCAAACTAAATCCTATGTATCTAATCAGTGTCCTCTGGACTGTGTGCCTTGCTCCATTGTTTACTTTCCAATCCTTAATAATTTTGTATCCTTTCACTGGGTGAAGATTCATTTTAAAAACTAATGAATTTCAAAATATGCTTTTCCCTTGTCCATTTGATACCGAGCCTGCAATTTGACTTTCATTCTTTGTTTCCCTTCTTGTCTCGTCAATCCTTTTCTCTCTTTCTGTCCTTTTACTTTATTACATTTTTTATTGAGAACTGAGATGAACTGGTTGCTGCATCATGGGCCCATTACACTTCCTAACAATTCCATTTACACCTTATTGTTTGTCTTATTGCTGGAAAATTCAGGTGATTCATCATGCCTGAAGAAGCACCTGATCCCAATTCCCTTGATATCACGATCACTATGTGACAGGAATACAGTTAGTGGTGGCTTTCAGACTCTAAGAGGCCAAGGTGATAACTCTTTTGGGACTTTTAGCCTCTCAAGTATTGATGAGTTCCATTTTCGTAATGCTCTGTTTTCTTGCTCCCTTTCAACAGCTCCCTGAGTGTGGAAAAGGGCTTGGAGTTAATAAAGGAAGTGGCAGATCTTCTGAAGCTGCAGATGAGTGCCTTCGATGATGTCAAGTACGTACATGGAATTTGCCCCTTTTTATTTTATCAGATTTCTCATTATTTTTTTAATAGTTTGTCGTACAAGGAAATATCTACTCTTTAATGCCAAAATTAGTGAGAGTGTGCAAGAGACAAAAAAAGAACGTTGTGATAATCTTTGTAATGTCCCCTAAACAAGGGAACAAATTCTTTTGAAAAAATTATAAATATTGACATTTTCCTATGCTTCTGTAGGGAAAAATAGTCTGTTCAAAGTGCTGTAAAAATATTACCCACCTTATTTAACAGTTTATGGGTAAGAAAATTCTTGTGAATTATACCCAGTGTTGCTGAGGAGGAAAATGGCATCCAGAGATAGATAAGAACTTGGGTTCCTGGCTTTGAGTCTGGCATGTGGCACAGTAGGTCATGCCGCTTGGTCAGCTACTCATTTAACAAGTCACAGGGAGTTCAGCTATGTTGGTTTATGTATGGTTTATACCAATGAATGCTTTACATTTTAATCTCCTGAACTATCATTTGCTATGTCTGCTAAAAATTTTTATATTGGGGATTTTCTGAAATCATCTTGGTAGAAATATTTTCTTCACAAAACTTAATTCTTCCTTTGTACAACAGAAAATAAAAATAGTTTGATGGAAAATTAATGGAAAAGAAGGGTCAGCTGTGGGAGGATTTTGACATGTTTCTGGAAATAATTCGTATCTTGGCACATAGGAAATAACTGACGTCTGGGTAGCATCCAGTTCCTGCCTATGTTTCAGAGGGTTGAGACCGTTTGTTTTGGCCCATGAGTCAGGTTGCTGAATTGCAGCATCTTTCTCAGCCTTACCTGTGCTGCCATCAGCTTTTGTTTAACTATCAGTTCTAGTGAATGTAATTAATTGTTTAATGCTGTGTTTTAAACCATAGTCTGAAGATATTTCATCTTTACTGGAAGTGTTTATTATCATTTGGAAAAAAAATTCTACCCCTTCTATTACGTGTATGTAGGGAGAAATAGTCTACTGGTAAGAAAACCTTTTTAGAAATCTGACAAATACCAAGCATATTAGCTTTAGTTGTTAAGAAGGAAAATATTCCCGTATTTTGTTTACTAGAACAATTATTGTATGGCTGAAAGTCTTTTTGCTTGTATTTTACAAAATGTATTTTTTATTAAAAGTGATTTCTGAAATTACAGAAATGACAATATTATATCTTCTTCCTTGTAAAGAGAATTTCCAACTTTGACTTTGAATACTAGCAGATAAATTCTGCTGCACATTTAAAGGGGTAATCCCATGGAACAATTTCTCTGCTGGAGAAAGCCTGCTCAACGGGTTCTGCTTCATTAACTCCATTCATTTACAGTACAAGAGCACTTTCACTTACCTTTCTAATTGTTAGCATAAAGCCTCTTGGTTATTTTTTATCATTTGATAAATCACAACAGCATTGCAATTGGCAGGCTGTAGATTCAATCTCTAATGAAAAGTATCTCTCCAGTAATATAGCTAGCTATGAACAACCTTTTTTTTTTTTTTTTTTTTTAATGTGCGACATTAGGAAGGCTGGTTATTTTGTGTCCATTAATATGCAGTCCTATAATCATACCAAAAGTACTTGTATTGTATGGTCAGTATATTAAAAGTGCATTTGGAATGCTAGTAACTCCAAACAGGACAAGTATTCTGTCTATCAACACAAACACAGTCTCAGAGTCTCCAACATTTTAAAAAGATAGATAAATCTGTGAAGATTATCCCAGATCTCAAGTTAGTAAAGTTCTTCCACACTGAATTTTCATTACTCAAGGAAATGAGATGCGTTGACTCAGGTTAAACCCATGAAATGCTAAAGAAATGTGGAGCTGGCCAGATAGATATATAGATATGGAGTAGAGAGATATGTAGATATGGAGTAGATATAGCAGTAATAGAGACTTTGGAAAAAGAAAGCAAAGAGTTAACACTTTTTGAATTTGTTCTTTTGTCATCACTGCACAGCCATCACTGGAAAACTGTATGAATTTGAAGTCTCTGGTTAGCTTCTGAGTGGCATCATGGAGAGAGGGGTTTCAGGAAAGACTTGAGGTCATGATTATTCCTAATCCACTTTTGTGACATATCAAAGTGCAAGAATGAGGTCTTTCAGAAAATACGCTTTTTACTTGGCCATGATTTTTAAATCATGGGTGATTTAAATTATTCCATTTTACTGGCAACTAAAAGTACTCTTTTTCTTAAGGATCCAGTTTTTTTAAAAATCTACTTTGAACTACAACCAGAGTATTATCTTGCTGTAAAATTCTCAATTCTCTTTTTTCCCTCCAAGAATTCTGAATAGTAAGAAAGTAACAGTGTAGCCCTGAATTTTTTAGACTATTGCAAAGGTTTCAGAGTAAAGACATGTTAATGAGAATCACTGGGTTAATTTGACAAAGCCATCGCATTCAACAGGAATAGTGTAAGAAGAACTGATGAGAGAGGATGAGTGGTGAGTTCTTCTAAAGTTTTTTAAATTCTCAAGAGTTTCTATCACTTTCTCTGAAAAAAAAAAAATTAAAAGAGCTGCTTCACATATACATTAGTAACTTCAGTCAGTTTTCTTTGCAAATATCTTTCGTTCTTCCCTATCTTTTTATATTTTTCTGTGGTTTGGAGTTTGGTAAGTAAAAAATTGCTTTTGCCATGGATTCCTACCAATTCCTGTGTTACTTTTTGATTAGTTGATGCATGGTAGTAATCAGTTTATCCTCTCTCCTTCACAATCCTGCCAACTTTAACCTATGGCCTGCAGTTCACAGTATAGCCTCAGGCTTGGCTCCCAGAGCATTCAGTCCACTTCTACAATTGGTTTGTTGTCAATTTTGCATTGACATAAACTTTGTTGCCCTGTGAAGCAGATGAGTGGGAATAGATTTGGGGAATTCATAATTAGAAATATTTCAACACTGAAGAAAAGATCCAGCATGTTAGCTGTCACTTTTGGATACAGCCTGAATCTTTATGAAAGTAATAGTTATGCTTAATGTGTTTTGTTAATGGTTATGTAGCTGTCAAATAAATTCCATTATTTCTTATTACATCATTAGAGACCATTAAAAGGATATTAGCATGCTGATGTAATTATGCAAGCAGACGTAAAATGGCTGTAGTTATGATTTTATAATCTAATTATGGGTGTCCAATGCCCCTGGTGATTGATTGTTGGACTGGTATCATGGATTGAAGTCAGCTGGCTAGTAGTGGTAGGAGAGTTTGTATTTATTTTTAAAAAAGTAAATTTACCACTCTGAAATCTGCAACACTGACCTTCTTCATGTAATTACAGTTCTTCACACATTATACTGTAAACTTACAAATATAAGAAATTATCAAGAAACATCCAAACACAGTAAAAATACTAAAATCTGTAAACTGTGAGGGTAGCGGAAAGGACACTCAGAATCTGTCGTTAAAGCCAGTGAATTAGAACATACCTGATTTACTTGGTTTCTGATGAGAATGAGTTATTTCTGAATTTTTATTTAATGTTCTCATACTTGGGGTATTTACTGAAAACATTGCTAAGGGGGGGTTTTCAGCTCTGAACTTAGCTGAAGACCTTTGTATGGAGAGAAAACAGATTATTCTGATTTCATAGTATTTCAGACTGCATATCCTATCATTTTCAGCCTCCAGTTAAGAGTGAGATTTCCAGCTGAATATTACATTCACAGGTGGATGCTGTAGTTGCACTGATTTTTTTCTTTTCCTTATTTCTCTCTTTAGCCTTATATGATTTTCCCTATTGCCCTTGAAGATCTCTCGCTCTAGGTGTCTTTTTTTTTCCTGTTATTTCCTACTGCTTCGTCTTTGTTCACCCATTCATTTTAATGTGGCATCTTTGCCATTTTTGCCTTCTAATATACCTAAACTTAATACTCAAAGAACTGTCCTTTCAGGAGACATGATAACTAGACCAACAAGCATGCCTATTTTTGTATCTAATTTTTTAGTGGAAAACCTGTAGCAGAGCACTCTGTATTCA
This sequence comes from Athene cunicularia, assembly GCF_003259725.1. NCBI lineage: Eukaryota > Metazoa > Chordata > Aves > Strigiformes > Strigidae > Athene > Athene cunicularia. The sequence continues at coordinate 42,980,212 of NW_020799095.1, forward strand.
TTCAATAAAATGACATTAATCTCTATCTTCTGCTTTTGTTTTGAAGTGTAACAATAGTTGCCTGTATAAGCACATAATTTTTATATATAGAATTTGGGGGATGAACAGGATACTTACGCTAAATTTCAAATGCTAATATAAATTGATTTTTAAGGTTGAAAAAGCTGGTTCTTATTATCCAATATAATGTCCTGGATTGCAAATCCCTAAAACTTAACCAATATTCCCGTATGTCTCATCCCACGTGGTGGGTTATGAGGGGTGTGTATCTTGTAAATTCCCCGAGAGCCTCCATGCCAGTGGAAGAGCCCATCTCTGCTTGGCAGAGCCACAAGGCAGATCGAGTCAGAGAAACAATTTAGTTGGTAACTAGTTACTGACAACTTTAGTGAGAGAATGGAGACAATTTGATGACGATCAACTCATAACCTTCCTTGAGTGAATAAAGGCATTTTGGCCATGAGACTCTTTTCCTAACAACCCATCAATGACCAACTGATCATAGTTCAATTCATACAAAACTTATATACGTGCATATATGTAAGAAAGAGAGCAGAAAGAGGAAAGAGAAGAGAGAAGAGGAGGGGATAGGAAAAGGGGAATCACCCTTGGATCCCACATTGTCGTAGAGTAGCAAACTTGGTCCATAGGTGGTGGGTCGACAAAGACACATGTGGGGTGTTGTCTTTACATAGTCTTTCTTATGCATGGACAATAGGTCGTTCCAGAAGGTTCTCATTTTCTCTGGCTTGTACCTGCACAGTTAGGTAAGTTCTGTCTCTGGGCAACAACAGGAAGAAGGGGGAGAGAAACAGCCCACTGTCCCACCTCTGCAGAGCTCGTTCCGCTTCTCCCCTGCAGGGTGTCCCGCTTGTCTGGGACATCTCTTTTACGAACATTTTCTTGTTTAGGAACATTTTGTGACACCTTTTCATGTACAGTTGATTGCATCTATTATTGTACCACCAAAGCTAAGTTAAAAGACCAAATTACCGATATTTCAGAGTCTAAGGCTCAAACTCACAGGTCTTAGGTTGGTTGTTCAGCTTTCCCCTGAGGGCTCTCCCTACCTACACTGAGACTAGAGGTAAATTCAGGATGTTACTTGAATAGTTGTTATATGAAAAATGAAAATTCATATTAACTGAAGGTATGTATGGGAGCTGTGTGGAGGCTTCAGATGAAAAATACCTTTCAAAATTTTTAGTAGCCACAGCAGTGTGGTTAGACATTTTGCAAATAAAATACTATAATTTATAAATTCAAAGTAATGACGAGTTAAAAAATATAAGTGTTTGGCTTATAAGGAGAATGCTTTTATTTTGGTGAGAAGAATAAATAAAATTCTAAAAAATTATTTTGGACTGAACTCAAGTCATTGTTTCACTTTTTTTTTTTTTTTTTTTTTTTTAGCTGACCAAAAATATCAATCTTTTGATAAAGACTAATTATGATATAGTCTTGAAATATTTGATCATTTCTACAGCTTTCTGTCTTATTCCATATGCAGGAAATAAAATGCTCAGTTAATGAGCAGCTCTTCAATGCTTCATTTTATTCACATTGTTCAATGTGTGGCTTCGGGCTTTATTTATTGCACATTATTCAAATCCTGCTTTGAGGTCAGAAAAACCATTTCCTCTTGTTTTGTTTTGTTTTTTTCTTCCCTATGGTGCTCTCCACTACACTATCCAAATGCTTGACAAACATGAATTGATACACTTAACTCACATGAGATATGGGGTATTATTAGAACCATACAGAGCTGGAGTGATGCTTAGAGATTAATGTCAAAGCATTTGCTAATATGAGGTGTCCAGTCTGACGTCTCAGAATATAGTTTGTTCAGCCTCTTCTGTAATGAGCTCCACTTACTGAGACAGAGATCCCATAGACTTCAATGACTTAGTGTTCAACTCTCCCTAAAGTCAGCTCTCAGTTTAGACGGTGCTACTCGGTCTGTAAAAAAAAATTGCCTGAAATGACTTGGCTTCAGATGAACTGAGTCTGAATCTGTATCTGAGGCAGAACTGCATGGTACCAGCAGAATTCAAAGTAACACTAAGACCTTTACATCTTTATAGTTCCATACCTTGTTTGCAACATACTTCCTGAGTCTGATAAAAATGAAGTTGAGACCCTCAATTAAATTGGTCTTTTCTACTACTTGACCAACATTCATCCTTCAGCATCAGGGATCCTATTGAAAAAAAACACTTTGAAAAGACTGCATATCTAGATACAATGGAAGTCATGATTGATTTTTCCTATTATACTGTAGTATGTCCTTAGTGTCAACTATGTTTTTTACATATTTTTATGTAAACAGTGATCTAACAAAAGCTTGAATTAGGAAGGCTTATTATGAGGACAGCTACAAGCACATTCTTGCCATACTACAACTGTTTTCAAGTAGTGAGGTTATGGACACTTTCCACCTCCTTTTCAAAGAAAAGGCCTTACAGGACCAAACAATACCTATGATAATCCTTGTTCCAAGGAAGGGCTGAAACAGTTGGGCTGGAATAAATACAATTTGAAAAGCCATCCCAGTGAAAAACTTGAACTGAGGAAGATGTCTGAAAATCAAACCAAGTGGTGAAAGTTTGGAGAAGCTTTAAATGCGCTCAAATTGGAAGTGTTGGGCATGCAGAATGATGAGTGGAGCTCCCAGCCTCACCTATTATGAACATGTGCATTGGCTGTAGTGTCCTAATCATGCTATATAGGTTTTGTTCATTGTTTGTCATGTTATTTTTCTAACACCTGAAAAACTCAATCAGCCAGTTAATCATATTCAGTCATCCAGAACCTAAACACTGGAACAGTACTTGGTATTTTCACTTCATCATGCTGATGGATTATGACATGTGGTATATGTATGCTATAAATGTGAACATCTCAGGAAATTATTGGTAGCTTGGGAGGCAAGATAGTGTGCGGGAGGATTATTTAACCACTGAGCAGCAGTGGAAAAAGTAGCACGGTGTCTTCTTAGGTTTGTATTCGCAAATTTCACGCTACTGTACAGATTCTCCATGATTCCTTTCTCCTTGATTCAGTGTGATTAATGCTTTCTCATGTTGTATGTTGAACACCTGTGGATTAATATTCTTGAAAAGTTTTTTCTAGATTGTCAGATTCTGGATTCTGACATCTATGCCATTTAGATTTACTGAGAAGAATGTTCTGATATTGTGCTTATGAAAAAACATAGAGTCCATCCTGGTCTCCTTAAGGTGCTGTAGTATAAACTAGCAATAGACTGAATTTTTATTTCCATTCCATTTATTTTCAGAAATTAAGCAACATTTTAATTTCAGTTTGAACGGTGCTATGCTTGGCCTCAATAAAAAGATATAGCTTTCAAAAATGTTGAACAATATTTGTCATCTTTTCTTTGATTTTAAATAGCAAACCAACAGACTAAGGCTATTTGGCATAATCTTGTTTAAAATGTTATAAAAGCATAACTCAGAAATAATGGAACCACTTTTATTCAAACTTGACTTCTTCCACAGATTTAATGAGTCTGAAAAACAAATTGTCTGAAAAATGTATTGCTGTAACTCATTGCATGCAGGCTTTTATAAGAAATTATATTGTGTTTTCTGGTACATATTGTCTTATTTGACAACTAATTTATAATATAAAGATACATCAATTTTTAAAGGAATGAGGATAAGGAAGCAAAAATAAGGTGGAAGTTTCAACCATGCATTCCTTTACTTAACAATGAGTGATTTCTCAACCTTAGCATTACATTAGTCTTGTGGCTTTTTCCCCTGAGGTACAATATATTTTGTGTGCTTTTCTTTAATAAATGTGCATATAACCAAGATCATTTTGCCTTCTCTACTGTAACTTTCCTGCTAGAAAAATATAAAAATACATTAAAATAACAAGAAGGATTTTGGCCTGCAGCATTTTATGAATTCTAGGTGACAAAACAGAAAGACCATAAAATTCTAGGGAGACTCTTATAAATAAAAATGTATGAAGTTTGGCTTTCCATTACAACATTTCATCTCATTAAATCAGAGGATTTGCACCTTTGTAATCAAAAGGAAAATGAAATCCAGTGTTATAGATACATTTCCATGTGCTCATAGGTGCCTTTTCAAGAGAAGGGTTTTACAGATAAGTGAGCTTCTGAAGTTTATCTGTCTTTTTTTTTTTAACTTCATATTTCTTTACTACTCATCCCTCTGTGTGACTGAGTGCCATCACATTCCTTTTTTTAATAAAATTAAAGTTCATAACATTATAGCGTAGGCAGGATATACTTCTTTGTTTCAAGCAAGTCACTGAATATGTGCCATTGCATTTCGTTTATATAACATTTCACATATTATTAACAGGTAATCATTTCCATTCTACAGATGGGTAAATTGAAACTCAAAACAGTTTGCTTGATTTTTCTTAGGATGGTACAGAACTTGGTGACAGCTATGAGAATAGAAACAGAGAACTGTGATTCTCACTCTTAAACTAAAGCTTGGTCCACAAATAGAATAACTAATATTAGAAATGGAAGAAGATAATCATGTAGAGATGTGTTTAAAAAAATAGTCCCTTATAAGAAACATAGAAAATTAATCTTATGTGTGTGTCTTGCTTGATCCTCTTGCCCTTGACTACCTGATTCTCCTATGTACACAAACATAGTTTTTTCCTCTGTCACATACATGGATGGATGGATGGATGGATGGATGGATGGATGGATGGATGGATGGATGGATGGATGGATTGCATGAATATTACAGACCTGCTTACCCAGCTGAAAAAGATAAATAATTTTTCTGCACATTGACTTTGCACCCTAGCCAATAAATATTACATATCCAGGCCTTTGAACTGCACCAGGACCTGCCTGTGGAAGGGTTTGTATTCCCAAGGAGCCATAAAGGCAGCTGGGGAAAATATACATCTGTAGGTGTGATGGAAAGAGCCTGATAAATTCCACTTGCAGTGCTTCCTTTGCAAAGCAAATGTTTCTACCTCACATCTGGCAGGGGAAGCTCAAGAACAAATCTTCTAGTTGGTCTCCTCAGAGCTAAAGGAGAAGCTCAACAGTTTCTTAAGAGGGAAAGCAGGAGGGCTGTGGCTGTAGTACTCCAAGTTTTGTAGCTTTTTGAATTGAGACTGTAGTAAAGTTCAAGTTTTTTGGTCTTTGGTTGCGCTGCCTAGTCCTCATCAAAGATATTTGTGTCCTATATGGCTCCTAACAAAGCTATGAGCACGCTGAACCTTCTGCAAAGATCCTAACACATTAGTCATGCTCTTCATTAGTTATTAAAAGTCACTTGGGCAAACTGAGCATAAGGTGACTATCACCCCAGCAGACACATTTTACACGTGATTTCAACAGACTCCATTAACAACACAGGTGCACAGAGGTTAAGTAGACCTGAAGTCAATAAAATTCATTGAATGCTTACTGGCTAAAAATTAAAACTGTCTATTGTTTGTGTACCAGGCAGACTACTAAAAGGTATAAAGAAGACAAATGGAAATATACAAAGAATATAATTATCTTAAAAAAAAAAAAAAACAACAAACCCCAACACTTAACTTTTTTATCCTTTAGTTTAATCTTTGGGAAGTGAATGAAAAATCACTGTACTTTTAAGCAGCACTTTAAGGCCATTTTCCTACTCTCTCAGGGTCCAAACACTCTTTTGCTGTAAAGAAATTACACTTGTATGGTTTGTTCTTTTAAATACTGTAATTAAGAACCTTATCTACATGGCAGGCAATGCTGGCAACTTTCATGCACTCAGCATGGTGAAAATGTCAAGTTTCATGGCTTGTGACAGATTAATAGAAAAATTATTTTAAAACTCTGCAAATTATTCATTGAGTAATCATCAGAAGTTGCATTTTGTGAAGAATAAAAATAGGACAAACTGCGTGTAGCATCAGTCTCCAAATTGAGCATTGTCTCTTTTTAAAATCATTTAAATTGTAGGCTTAGCAAAATAATCTTCACCTGAGATGAAGCAAGTTGTAAAATCTTTAAAATACTCTTTCATTGTCTTTTGCACTGTAAATAATTATCAGCATACTTAGCACAATTTTGATACATATAGATTCAATGATTAAAATAAAATTAATGATTAAAGTAAAATAATTAAAACTCCAACATTTAGTATTGGTTGGTATCAGAGACCCACGAAACATGCTCTGCTGTTGTTGGAAAACATCCCTTTCTGGACCAGTCATCCCTTTTCTGTGACTTTACTCTTGAAATTATTCTAATGACAGTAGTGTGTCAGTCAATACATTTCATTATTTGGACACCTTGTAGTGCCCTCTTCTCTTCTCCTGAAATGATGCTCCATGAAGTCACTCCACAGCACTGATCGTTGCAGGGGGAGAGAAGAGGGCAGTGCAAATAATTACCTGATTTGTGAAGGCTATCAATGTAGCTTGCAGAGGTGAATCTAAGCAGCAGCCATCAAATCCAGACATAAGTTTTGTTTCCATGTAGTTAGGTTTACAAGATGTCATTGCTCTGAAACTGTCAATCTACCTAATCTTTGTGGTCTATCTGTTACACCTCACCCAGCTTCGTGGTGTAAACTAGTCTAATGAAATGCAAGTGGTTATAGAAAATCAGCCACTAACTGGTGAGCACTACAGTTAATGTCTTTTCCTTAGCAGGGATTTTGATTTTTCATCTTTAGTACTTGGTCATCGTCAGACATAAACAATGAATCTTTAACTTTCTCTCCCCATACTAGCTATATGTTTAGTACAGGACCACATTTCTATAGATAATACTGCAAACAGTTCATACTTAGTGTGTATAAAGGATATAAATATGAATAGATAATATATTTTTGGCTGTATCGAAGCATGTTGTGAAACACTGTCTGTCAATCCACAGTTTAAGGAGCATGTTAAGAGTTTCCAGAGAAGGGCTCAAGAAACTCAATTTGCTAAAACAGAAAAAAGATTTTTTTTTTTAATTGATCACTGGCTGTAAGTACATACACATCAATAGAAACACGAGAATACATACAGCTGTACAGTGGCATTTGTTCGGTTCAGGTGTAAAATGAAGCAAATCTCTGAACAGTAAAGAAATTGAAGTGAAGAATGTGTGCCTTTTTAGTATTAAGTATGGATGATGATCAATATTCTCTAGTCAACAGCTCAGGGAATTTATTCTGTAGTACGTCAGCACAATACAACCTTCACGGATCTGAATCTTTGAAGTTCAGTCAGGTACGTGCTTATGTAATAGAGTATGTGTTTCACAGAATAAATTTTGGTCAACATTTCTGGTCAAAAATGTTGGTGAATCTTGAATTAAGTGGTCAACAGATTTACAACTGGTCTGAGTCACAGAAGGAGAACAGAATAGCCACTGTACACTTCTTAATCCATTTATGTATTATATGACAATGACCAACTGCAATTTTCTGCCCTTGCTTTGCTCTGTGAATCATGTGGTATAAACATAGTGTATTACAAAAATGCCTCTTTTAATCATGTGATTTTTCCCATGAATTTGGTTTGACATACGTATATTTGTATACCTTTATATATAAAATATATAACACATTTACAGCAGTTTGAGCATTTTATTTTTTCCAAAATTGAGAAGGTGAAAAGGAAGCTTCAGTGCAATATAAACAATGGACATAAGCTTGAAATTCCTAAACACAGTAAGAGCAGAAATTTGTACACATTGCAAGTCATTAGTTCAAGCCCACCAAACATTTCCTGAGACAATTACCTTCGCTGCTATAAAATTTACTTTGCACAATCCTCTGGAGCGTTACTAATTGCTTTTCTTAACCTCCAGAGATTAAAGGATTTTGAAATGAACATATAGACAAGTAGTGACTCTAATTTCAAATCTAAGCTTTATTAAGGCAAGCTCTGTTTTAAGAAATAGGGTCATTAAGAGAATGTTTAATGTTTGAAATATCCAATCCTAATCTCCTCATCTTCCTCCAGTCTTGAGAAATTGCACTCTGCCTGTATTTTTTTAAAAATGCAGTGCAACCTCAACTCATTTCCATCTGGCATCAGCTCTGTGTCTCATCTTCAAGAATACACATAACCATGTTGGCACTTGTTTCTCAAATCCTTTTCCACTAGGGGGTATGATAGACTGTGACTGTGTTTCACAGTAAACCTTCTGTATGATATTGTAATACTAAAGTATACACACATGAGGGAGAAGAACAGGCATACAAAGCTTGGTACATAATTTATGGAGATTTAAATCCTGTCATTCATAAATATAACCTCCGGCTTGAAAGTGATATGGACCTTGCCATATTGATCATGCTCCAGCTCTGTTTATTCAGATTGTTCATTTGTTGACAGGCAAAATATAATAAGAATGTTGTTAGCCAGTAAAACAATTAATGAAAGGAAATACTTCTATTTTACACAAAGAATACTGTTTGTTTCTATGAATGTTGCGCACCCTCCCACCTTGAGATGGGAAATATAAACCCAAGGGGAGGGGATATTATTAAATCAGCAATCAACCTTCAAGTCATTTTGGTATAAACACTATAATTATTTCATCTCTAGTAAACAGAATATAAGGCAACAGCACATAAGGGTGACAATTTGCAATATGCTTTGAATGTCTTTGTTAAAAAGAAAAAACTATTATGGCTGAAGGCAACATTATTGAAATTTTAAAAAAAAAAAAAAAAAAAAAGCAGAAGTTGTAACAGCCAACAGAGGGGGGTAATTAGTCAGTAAATTTCAAGTAATAAATTTAGCAGGTCATTACATTTTGTGTGGGGAGAAGTCATTGTTTATTAGCCTTGAAGCCAACCTACTTACCTTTATTCAAAAAAACATCATAACAAAGTACTAGAAAAAATCGGTGTGATTATAATAGTACAGTCCAGATGCCTTCTAAAGCTCACAGTCCTCTGTCATTGAGGTAGGTGTAAATTCACTTACATCAGAGGAGTCAACTACAAATTTACACAGGTGTAATTGTAGTAGCATAGAGCTTGGGGGAAAAAATTAGATTAAAAATCTGATATAAAACATTGTTTTTCTAGATTAAAAGTGCTGCTACCTAACTTTTTAAATCTCGGTTGCAGAAGATGCATGTCTTAGATGTAGGTTGCATTTTAGCCTGGACATTGTGGTTTACATTTCTGATTGCTTTCACCTACGCAGCTGGCTGAGTGCTGGTGTGATGTAACCTGCCAGCCAGAAGGATGCCTCTGCTAACCATCAGCACCCTCCCTGATCTCTAGGAATGGTTTGTTTGCAATTCATCAGGTCATAAACAATCGTGTGCACTCCAGCAAGCCTCTGTATTTAGAGTGATGTAAAGACAATTGCCATTAATATTAGCTAGGCTTCAGAGGGTTTGACAGCCACATGAAAAAGCAGCCTCATCTATCTAATTTAAAGTTCATGGTTAGGAAGCATCAGGGGTGCATTGTATACATCTTAGAACCTTTTCTCAGGCTGGCTGCCCTCTTATTAAAAAGTCTTTTAAAAAATATTTTGCAGTCAAGTAATTACTGGTTTTGTTTAAATGTTCTCATCCAACACATAATGAACAGCGAGGAATTCCCCAAAGGGCATCTATTGTTATTGAAATGTTTATTTATCCAGTGCTTTTGCCAGAAGCCCCCCATGAGAAAAATCTGATTTTATGAGCTCCTCAAGCAGTCAGTTCCCAAAACGTCGAGCAGAAATGCAATTTTGACCAACTAATCTCAAGGTCTTTTGTTTGCTTTTAAATAAACAGCAGAATACCAATGTGCAAAAAGTTGTGATGAGCTGCTTTATTTTCTGCATTTCGTAAATACTCCTATAGCCATGCTTGTGTGGTGCTCAGGCAATTCCTTATGTTCAAGCATTCAGTTACTACGGTAGATAAGAACAATATCCCTCACAGCAATATATGAGTGGCTATTTTTAATAGTTTTGAGATTTCTTCTTCCCTGACAAAGAATGGTGTTAATCTGATATCATCCCACTTGTTTAAGGAATTTCCCCACCCCATTTTTGGGTCTTTATTTCCCTACATTTTCTTATCAACAGTGACGAGAAATAACAGTGCTTGAGGCAGTGGGTACATGGACACGACTCAGATCCTGTCACGTCCCTGGATTATCCAGGTGGAGTCACTTGAGAATAGTGCGATAGACCCTGCCAGGCTTCACACCTCTGAAATCCCTGCCTCTCACTGCCTGGGATGGATCACTGAAATGATCCAGCTTTAATCGATCTGGTTTTAATGATGACATGAAGTGCATAGCTGCAGTGAATGGGGCAGGAGGACAACTGAGGTAAGAGTGAGGTCTGGGCCAGAGACAGAATCAAAAAACTCAGGCAAGGGCAGGAGGGGAAGAAACTTGGTATATCTTTGCTGATAAAACCAAAGTGTAACTACACTGTGCTTGAAAGTTTGTGTTTGTTCCAGGTTCTCAGCTATAATGGAATATGCAGTGTAGATTTGGGGGGAAGATCTAAAGTTGGTTTTCACTCTCTTTGTCATGGGACAGCTGTGTACTGGGTTGATGGCTGCTTTTATTTAAAGCAGGCTGCTAATTACACTGTAAATGTCTGAGCAGCCAGAGTGGAATCATCATTTCACTTAGGCTGGCAATGCAGAAAGAAGAACAGTAAAAACTGAGTTATATTCAGTGTATGGTATCATGAAACTCCCAGGTGCCTTTTACGTTGATTATCTCAGCGTTAGTGACAGAATCAGGGAATGACCTGAATTTTTGTAAAGCATCTATCTCAAAATATACTTTGCAATGTTGTATTATAACCCAAAATATTATTTAAATTATGATGATAAATGCTTTATAGTTACCTAACATTATTAAAGTACATTTCTTGTACATTAGTGACTTGGCATCCAGAGTGTCCTTTAGCAATAAAAATCTCTCTTTACTTTTTCTTCTCCCCCCACCCCTGAAGACTATTTAGAGAAAAATCATTGATTAATGACAGTTCCCATTAACTCCAGAATAAAATGTGCATTCGTTTTACTCCAATTCTCTTGGTGACCTCAAAGGAAAGTCTTAATGTTAATAACAGGTTTTTCTTCCTGGAAAGTTTAAAGGTATTTCTGTCTAGGATATATGTGATGCAATTAAGCATACTTCAAGTGCTATCTGTTGTATGAATGCAAAATACTAACATATTAGTAAAATAATAATTTAAAACTTCAAGTCCTGCAAAAAAAAAAAAAATTTCAAGTTATTTCTTTTATGCAGAAATTCTTCAGACTTCATTCTTTCATAAGCCACAATGATAGATCACATCTCATTACATGTGTAGTTCTAACCAATGAAGTACCTTTGAAGCAGGGTTTCTATTCATAGTTAGTATAAATGTAATTCCTTTCACTGAATATATGAATAAGAAAAACTTAGGAACTTACATAATACATAGTATGTAAGTAAACTTTTATAATTGTGCCAAATTTTGTGTTTGATCGCATGCACTCTTTTCCTTTGTAAATTATTACATTATAGTTTCTATAGTCTCGTTACCCAGAAATTTTCTTCAAAAATATATTTACTGTATTTGTGTGTGTGTGTATTTTTCTTATATTTAGTATACTTTTAGGATGTTAGAACTTAAATTTCTTTATTCTTTTCATCAGATGTGCACATTAAGTTGGATATATTGTTGGGATGAGTGGAGAATGAATGCAACATTACATATACAGATTTATTTTTCTTTAAAAATGCACAATGAAAATTTTTTGCGAAACCCTGAATACTGCACTCTGCCATTCTTCTTTTGGTTAATCAACACCTTCCTCTGTAAATGCCTTATAGATTTTAATGCCATAAAGGACCATTAGGCTACACCCATAAAGGTCACCACAGAATCAAATAATTTCCCCTGATAAGATATTCAAAGAAGTGATTACCTCTGTTGTTAAAAGATAAATACTTTGTGGTATCGTTCTGGTCAGAATCAGCTATTAGATCAGATATGTCCAAAATCTTTTCTCCACACATGTTCTTGAAGAACATGAGCGAGATAAATATTACGAGTTTCTTTATTGTCCATGTATCTTACAGTTGTGACAACAGGACTAAGCTTGCATTGATGTTAGGCATATAAAATTTGAAACTGCATGTCATTGGATGGTGAATTCCAGTGATGATCTATGCTGCACTTCGGTGAATAATAATTTCAATGCCTCCGCTTCATAATAAGAATAGTATTTACAGGAGTATTCTGAAGTTCAGTTAATGTTGTTCAAATTCTTTCAGACAAGCACAAGATACACACAGGAAACCACAAGAGGTATAAAAATGTATGCAAATGTAGCTAATGAAGCAAAAGGAAGAGGGCTAAATGGTGTCTTAATAGGTTCTCTTTAAAAACCTATTTTGATAAGGCATATTATCCCATGTCTCTTGATTATGAATCTTACATTTTTTAATAATCTCTTCCAGCGTGCTGGGACCAGCTGTGACCTTCAGAGTGCACTCAAACCTTCAAAACATTTCAACTGCAGATGTTGCCAAAGCAGCAGGTAAGTCCTTGTTCTCCATTCCCAAATGCTGACCTCCTATGTGTCTGTTTAGCGGACAGTAGCACTACAAACAGCACAGAGACATCCCATTCTCCCAGAATATTGACATTTAAAGAAGGAACTAGTCAAGAGGTGAGTGGCACATATGAGAAATTGAAGTGTAACATCTCTGAGTCAATTAAAACTGCTTGAGACTTCATTGTTTGTCAATAAAAAGAATAGAGACTTGTAGTCAAGGTCTAGGATGGTGAAAAACTCTTTAGTGTTGTGTTGAACTCATAAGAACAGATTGGTTATTTGTAAATGAGGATGTAATACCTTCGCTTTTCTGATATTTTTTTTACTTCTTAGCCTTAATTTCTGGATCAAAAGATGGTAGAAATATACCTTTGTTAGTGTGCTGTTTAGGCAATTTCAATGACAAGTTAATCTTGGGAGTAAATGTATTTCTGGAGCTAAGCTGATTCTGACTAAGTACCACTGTTCTAAGGACTCCTGTTGGCTTCTTGTCAACTTGACTATTAACTGTATTATGGAAGTAGTTGACTGCAAGAAATAATTTCTGCAAAGTGACTGAATTGATAACTGATTTGCTTCCAAATTACCCAATTGATAGGTGTTTAAAATTGTAAATAAACAAGTTGCAATGTTGCTTGAAAATAGAAACAAAAAAAAAGTTTATTTAAATAAACCCTGGGAGCCCAAACCTGTCCATTAACTTATCCTTCACCATGGGTTTTAGTTACAGAAAGAACTGGGGTAGTTCCCATGCCAGAACTTTCCTTTGCCTGGGACCCATTGGAGAAAGGTCTCGTTAACTGGTGCTTAGAGAGTATCAAATGGGATGTTTTTCTTGAAAGGGTTTAACATGCCAAAAAGCCATAGATGTGTACTGTAAAAAGTAGAGAACTACAATAAAGTAATTACTGAATTATGGAGCACCTGAATGTGTATGGTTTACCTGGTAAAAATTCATATGGCTGTTTTATAGCAATGCCCTGCCTTGTAAACCTATTGAATCTCTCTGAAGGGATCAACAAATATGATGCAGCTGGTAGAGCCTGCCTGGGTTGCCAAAGACTTTTGACAAGGTCTTTCACTAGAAGTTTATAAGGATTAATTTTTTCTTAGAATATGGAATATGGAACATGAAAATAGTTGGTCAGTAATTAGCTAAGAAGAGAGATTAGTTAGGAATCTCTCCTAAACCAGAGATTAGGAATAAATTATTAGTTTTCTAAAAGGCTATAGATAGCAGAAAAGTGGAAGGATTTCTGCTGGGACTGTGGCATTCAACATACTTATAAATGAGTTGGAAGAGTGTGATGAGAAATCCTGCTAATAATACTAAGTAATTCACAGTATTAAAAACATTACCAGACTGTGTGACTGGACTCAAACTAGCAGATGAAATTAATTGTATATTAGTGTTAAAAAAATGCATATGGAGAAAAAAAATAGAAGTTCTAGGTCTAAATAACCTTTACTGCTCTTGAGTAAGAACTTAGTGTAGTAATAGGTAATTAATGAAAATAACAATTCAGTCTTCATTATCAGTTAAACAAGGAAAGTGTTTTTAAGAATTATTTGGAGAGAAATAGAAAACAGAATATAATTTGTTTTTACGTAAATCTATCCCTTCCTTTTATTTAAACACAACATACAGTTCTGCTTCTCGCACCTCAGAGAGGTTGGAAACTCTGAATGGAAAGTTGAAATGGAAAGTTTCAGGGAAAGACAGAAGGCTGTATAACAAATGGTGAAATATGGCAAGAATCTTTATTTGGGAAAGAAAGATGAGAAGAGTCTGTCAAGTCCAGAGTGGCACAGTGTGTATGGATGGGATTGTGCAGTGTATCTCACAGTGTAATAACTGATGAAACTGGCAGAAGGCAGGTTCAGAATACATCAGAATGCAGTTTATATCTTTGCCTATTGTGAATAACGAAGTTTACATATGTTCAAGAACTTACATGCAAACAGATTCATGGAATAGACATCCACTGAAATTTAGCAAGTCCATAGAAACCTTGTCAAGTTCAGGAGGTTCCTCATGTGCCTTGACTTGTTCCTAGCAAGCTACTCTCAAATGTAGAGATGTTGTGACTAGTTTATTTCAGCAAAACTTGAGAAGTAACATTACTTTTTTCCTTACTGCTGGGATCAAAGTAGTTGTCTTCAACTTCCTTAACTTAAATATTGCTGACAAAATAAGGAGGTTCTGAAGACAGAAAAATGTCACCCCAGCGGAAGTTCTATGGATTCCCCAATGTAAAATAATCTTTTATATTGTAATTTTATCTAGTCCATATATACATATCCCAGGGATTTCCTAACTTCTCTTTCTTTAGTACATTAAAATTTTCAGGTTTTGATGGCTGCAGAAAGGAGTTTGTAGGAGTCTTGCATCAGCCCCTTGCAGTATGTCACCATGGCCATAGTATTGTTTGCCAAACCTTGAGTTTGCCATTTACAAAAAAAAACCCAAACCTCTCAATTCTATCTAGCTGTCAAACATTTTCAAAGTATCTAATTTTTCTAACCCATAAGTAAGGTTGCAGTAGCTTGCCAATGTACTCGCTAATCAGTTCATTTATTTTAAGCAAACTTCTTACTTGCAGATCTCTAAAGCCAAAAATAAATTGAGTTGAAAGATCAACACAGTATATACTTATATAAGAAGTTTTTTCAGGCTTTAGTTGTAATTAGAAATTTTAAAAGTCAACAGTGTCTTGAACAAAAGCATTCTAAAAATTTAATTTACTGAAGGAAACAAAAGCAGAACAAATCCAAGCCTGTTTCCAGGGCAGGAACAGGTACTTGTACGTACTCCATGCTGTACTGCCATTAGGTAACTTGACACCCATCCAGGAACTCTGAAAGCAGATCTTGTTTACAGAAAATGAATAGACAAAACTGACAGAATTTCACTGTCCGTCACATCCTTAGAAACAGAAATAATTTAGAAATCAAGGTAATCGGATGCCATAGTAATTATGGGAATGAAAATTATCCAGATTTGCAAAAAGGAATCTGTTTGTGCAGATGCTATGTACATGCACATCTCACTGATATTCACAGGAACAGTTTTTGTGCAGCAGATTGATCATATTATTCATTAGTATATATTTTTGTAACCAAAATGGATAAACTGCATATTTTCCTTGCATTATTTAAGTTTAAATATAGGGAACTGTATTTAAAGATTTCCATCTGACCCTGTGGAGTTCGACAAATGTGCAGGTTAGAGAAGGCATGGGACTCTTTAGCAACTATGCAAACAGATGAATGACTTACAATATCTACTAAAAAAATAGAGATATGGAAGTATGGTAATAAAAATAGTTCCTATGTTTTCTTGGAGTCTCAGATCTGTTCTCCTTGGTGTACGTGAGACCTGGCCTGAGGAGAGATAAAGCTCTCTAAAACCTTTCAGCCACATTCTTGCCGATAAAACTTTTTTCCCAGTAATTTACAGTTCCAATTTTGTGTCAATGTTTTGATTACTTTTTTGTTGCAGTTTCTAGGGCTACATAATTATATAAGAAAGCTGACAACAGAGTAATTTAAAATTGGGAATAACTTGCTTTCTCACATTAACAATACCTTTATTCACTCTTTGACTACTGAGCAGAAGGACAGCCAACATTTTGCCAGCATTGTGTATTTTGATGTTCATAATAGAGAACATACCTTGCATCAAGTAGCTGTCTTCTGGTCTGGTTTAAAAAATCAGCTCAATTGTGCAGTGTAATTTTATCTCAACATCTTGAAGAAATAAAATTTCTTGAGGCATAGATGACCTGCTTTAGAAGTAATTACACTTATTACATTACATCATTTAGACAAATTAATGTGGATTTCATTTCTCTTCAGTTTAAAGGTTAGGAGAAATTTAGCAGAAAACAATTATCAGTAAGATAATTCCATTTATAATATAAAATTGCAATGTAGTCAATATAGTAATGAGCAATGACTTTGCATTATAGGTACTCTAGAATCCCACCATTTATGCAAAGACATGTGTAGTAAGTGATAATTAGAAAAGAGGAATATTCTGAAGTTCCTAAGCATAGAATTTTAGCATCATATGACTGTAACAATCATAAATAATTCACCCATGAAAAAGACACCAAGTCTCGTACACAGACACTTGGCCTTGCTGAAATGAATTAAAAGCATTTGCTTATGTGTAGGATCATGCTTACTTTTTTTGGTGTTGTATTAAAATGAAACGTTTTAGGTTTTATTAAAAAATAAAAAAAAAAAAA
>NW_020799095.1:42997046-43130858 GCF_003259725.1 Athene cunicularia
TTAAAAAAAAAAAAAAAAAAAAAGAGCAAAAGGGTATATGCTTAATGTAGGCATATTAGTGACAGGGGACAGGTAGTAGCACAGCAAAAGGCAATGTGTGACCAGAAATTAGGGAGTTAATAGTCTTGTGTGAAGGTTCTGTATCTAAGATATATTGTGATATGCACAATTTTGGAATGTCAGAAATCTTGATTTACTTTTAAAAAATATTTATTAGAATATCAAAATATTTTTTTAAATTCCCTTAACTTTTAACTAAGGTATTGATTTGATTTTAGTTTTGTTTTTTCAGTTTTGTTTGTTGGATTCCTTTCATTTTTCTGTTGCCCTGCTGGTGAAACATATATTTTCACAATGTGCATGGTTTGATAGGGACCATTAATCCCAACATAGAGAGTAGGGTGTTGAATCATATAACCTTCTTATCTAAAAATTATTTCTCTGCCAGCTTTATAATTCTGCAAAAAATGCATTGAAAAGTTAATTCTGCTGGGAAAAAAAGCCACAAATGCAAAAATACTATATTATCATTAAAATTTAACTGTATAATAAGCTAATTTAAATAAAGATACTGCCTCAAAAGTGTTGGAATAGATTTAAAAATACATATAGAATTCTTTAGCAGTTTTAAACAACTGCAAATGATTAAATTTGTAAACTTACAGATTTTGAGATTTGACACTTACAAATTTTGGTCATGTTCCAGCTGTGATGAAATATCCATGGTAACAAATATTGCAATAGAACTTTTTGACATTGAAACTGAATATTTTTGCTAAAATTGGCAGCTCTAAACAGATCCTTAGCTTTTAGCATTAAACAGTTCTTTTGTGATAAAAAGGGTACTCCAAAACCTCTAGTTACCTTACCCTGTTTGGTGATTTAAGCTGATGGTATTTTGGAGTGGTCCAAGATGTCATAGTTTTAATCTTAATTTGGGTGATTAATGGTGGTCATATTAGTGACCCCGGATTCAGTTGGTGAAGAAGGTATTTATGCCTTATTCTGCCTCCAATATATTTATTTTGCTTGGCAGGTCTGAGTTGTATTTATAGGTGTCAAATCTTACTCTTTTAAGTATGTAGGTTTAAGTATTCAAGTCAATGGTCTAATCTCAAAGGCTCTTAGTTCCCATCACACCCTACAAACATTTAATGACCTTGGATAGCTAGCAGGATGGAAATACAGAAATTTCTGAAGACAAAGAAATTTTAAATTCAAAGCCATGTCAGACAGTGAAACAACCTACATGCATTTAAAAAAATATTGCAGGTTCTTTTTCAACTTGAAAATACTTGTGAGGAACCTGCCTTACACACTGAAGGAATCTGTTTATTGATCCCATTTCTTAAGCACATTCAGCAAAACTGCAGATTTGTCACACATCCATTCTGGGCACTGTTAAAAAGGGCTGAAGACTATGACATGAACATATTTTGATTTCCTTATAACTTCAGTGTTACAAATACCCATTATAAATATATTTGAAAAGACTTAACTATGAAAGTACAAACTGTCAGTTAAAGCTATAATGCTTAGATGCATTTTTTAGCTGTTTGCAGCAGTTTGTATTAGCCTTCAGTATGATTGAAATATACATTTCAACTTTTAGCAAATCAGATGGAAGTCTAAAATACTGCAAATTATTTATATGACTCTTCTCTTGCATTCATTCTAGTCTTGAAATATAGTCCTCTTTTTACTGGTCAGAGAGGGTTATCTTTCCAGTTTGCTTCATAATAGAAATAAGTATAATAAAAAGCACATTTATGGAATACCTCTGTAACGTTTGCACACCTTTTAATTTCATGGTCTGAAATTTGACAAAACAAGGCACAGAGGGAAGATCGTTTACTCAACATTAAATAGTCAATTGATGAGGATCTGGTACGCAACTTAAATTGACTGTTCATTTCTAGGAACACTGCAGAAGCTCACTCTGCTCTCTAGCCAATAAGTATTGACCATACCAGCATTGTTGACAGAAACATGATAACTCTATGTTATTATCCATTATTAGTAAGAAAAGCTTTCTAGGAGGTTCTCAGGAGAACAAAAGTGAGAGAACTGTCTTCAGATTTATCTTCATATAATATAACTTTGAATCTTCATATAATAAAGCTACATGTAATGTGTATTCTGTAAAGAATGTGTAGATACTGAGAAGGGACACTAGGAGAAGGAACAACAGAACAACGAGGAATAAATCATCAACTGCAAGAGTAAGACTATTCAAAGTTTTATTTAGCTATCCATGTATTTAGTTAAAAGCATATTTAGAATAGATATTACTGCCTGTCTTAAAAACATCATGGTCTGGTGGAGGAATTTGAACAAAACATGGGAAACATAATTTAATGCAGTGAGTTCAGAATACTGTGATTTTCTTTCTCTGATTATTTCAATTTGTGATTAAACACTGTCTGGCCTTTAATGCTTTTTAGACCATTCTTGGTTAAATATTAGAAATTCTTTGCATAATATATTTAAATTAACTAAGTGTGATCTAGAAATTTATTATTCTTTGTAATTCTGTTGCTGACATAATGAAACTTGGCGATGTCTGTTGTGTTGTTTTGATAATGGCAACATCCATCTTTGTGGTGACCGTCAGTGCAGGAGATATGAATTCTGTATCACTGAAAGCAGGAAACTTCAATTGTTGGATAAAAAAGTCTTCCTCTTCTGTAAGAAGTCCTTGTTCTTTCTAAATGGCTATAACCAGCCTTGTCGGTCTGACTGATTTGGGGCATAAGCTTTGCATGTCTTGCGAGAAGTCTCAGAAAGAACAAACTCTGTTGCTTCAGTCACAAATATATGCTTGCTAGCATACTGTCTTAGTTTCCTTTTTCTACTCCACAGCCGTGAGCAATAATGGTTGTTTTGAAAGTATTCATTGGCCAGACATTGTCAGATTCATAATTCAGCTGTGATGAAATGAACAGAACAAGATGAAAGTCTACAATTGAATTCCTTCCCTCTATCTAGATTTTTGTAGGCCATGCAATTAGATGTCTTGTTCTCTGAGACGGTAACAAAAAGTGTGTCTATGAATAATTTGAAGCTCATCTTTGAAGTGAACTGACAACTTCTGTGTCAGAAACTTTGAACAACATAGCCAGGAGGCTATGAGGTCCATCTGCCCTGGTTTAAGGAGGATTATAGTTCTTCGGTCTATAATGTGAAATGTAAAAGTTTGACAGCTCTTTTTCTGTTGCTCACTCTCTTAAGTCTTTTGGTGCAAATCCTGGTTTCTTCTACTCAAGCCTCTTTAGTTCACATTGTCCTTTTTCACCTCTTGACCTCTCTGTGGTGGATCAATTCCCTTTCACTTACTGTATCACCAAATCTATCTGAAGTATTTTCCTCAAATCCTTCCATTGCTGAATAAAGGATGTCATTATATTCTTAAGTATTATTCAGAATCAGAACTGTCTTCTGCACTACCCCATATCTGATACAATGATTAATGAGCTTTTGAGATCCCATTTCCTTCCCATCTTGTTCTTCTGTTGAAAAACTGAAAGAGTTTTAGCAGTGATGGGTGCTACCATTCGGTTAAATGTGCCTCAATACGAAAGAATAGCAAGTATCTTTGGTCATGACTCTTCTCCAATGACTTCCTTATAATTATGATATTCATTGTAGTGATTAGTAAGGATGGATTTTTTTTAACATACCCCTCTCTTCCCTAAGAATAACTGTGAAGTATCTCATTTTAGAAAGAAACATTTTGCTT
This sequence comes from Athene cunicularia, assembly GCF_003259725.1. NCBI lineage: Eukaryota > Metazoa > Chordata > Aves > Strigiformes > Strigidae > Athene > Athene cunicularia. Next base: position 43,000,786 of record NW_020799095.1, read on the forward strand.
TAAAACCACTTCCTGTTGTAACAGAAAACTTCAGAACTTCCTTCTGTTCACCTTATAAAGTGATGTAAACTATTGCAACATAAGCCCCTAAATCAAACTTCTTAACTATTGGGAACTCTAAAGCTAGTTGACCATTTTATAGAATTGGGAAGAAAACCAGACCTAAATAGCGTTATGTAGCCAAGTGTTCTTTAATTAAAGCAATGATGGTTCATGTCATTACATCTCATGCCTCTTATTAAACACCTATGCATGGAGAAACATCAGATAGGTATTAAACTAAAACAAAGAGAAACACACCGCTGGTGCGGTTTAAAGGTTAATAGTGATTTTAAAGTTGGCTTTTTTAAAGAGTCCTCTGGTAATAAAACTAAATGCATTATAATAGTGAGGGTAGAATTCTTCTGACCTGGTTGCAGCTATCTAAATATTGAGCATTTAGTCAAAACTAGTTGTCTAGATCGCCTCTACATTCAAAGAAAAAGGATAGATTTTATGAACTGGCACTTATCAGAGGTGGCTAAAGGTAGGTGAGAGAGAACCACCACTAATATCCACAGAAACGTATAGATATTGCTGATGATAGGACTGCCATACATAAACACTGCTGATAAATCCAGGGAGATTGGCTGAAGTCAGGATTGTAGAATTTAGTATAGTCAAAAGCTTTCACGATCTTCCTGTAGTCCCTGTTCAGTAACATATTCCAAAATATTATTTTCTGTTCCTAGATCTCTTACAGTCTTCTGGTGCAAATCATAATTTCTCCTACTTAGGCCTCCTTCATTCACATTGTCCTTTGGAAACATATTCAAAGCTCTTTAATTAATTTAAGATTTAGTAAATTTACAAAGATTTCAAGTTCACTAAATATTATCATGTGTAGTATTATTAAACAATGAAATTCAATTGTTCAGTTCAAAATTCAGGTCCTGCAGTCAGTTGTTCATATCTGTAGCTGGTAATGCAAGATGAAACTCCCATGTAGTTGAAATGCAAAGTGGTTTTCTTTCAAGTCCAAGAAATCTCCTGACACATTTTTTACTAAGTGAAAAGTCTTTTTTCATATTCAACTTGCTAAATATTTCCTTACATAGGTGTTTCAAACTGACCTGTAGATTTTAAAGGGGCTGTTTTCAGCTGATGTAAATCAACAGAGTCATAGCACAGAGAATGTGTGAATGAAACAAAATGGTATTATTTTTTGTATAGCAGTAGTGCTATGGGATCCCACTGACAGCACAGTATCAGAAAGACCCTATACTAAAATATGGGAGAACTAAATTTCATTCTAATTTAAAGCAAAGCAAGCAGAAATCCGCAAACCCAAGACAACCTGCTTAATGTTTCATCATATTAGTTAGCAAAATTGCTTCTGTTTAACATTTTTGTGATAACTAACACATTTTCTGAGAAAATGGAAATAATAGGTAGGCTGATCTAATTTTTTTTTTTTTTTTTTTTTTTTTTTTTTTTTAAATAAGGGAATTAAAGAAACCCTAATTTAGGTCAGATACTATTGTAACCTAACCTTTATCTAGAAGAGAACAGTCTACATTTTTTTCTACTCATTAGATAGATTGATTATAACTTTAAAAAATGTGGAACATAGGATAAACCTAACAATTTTGAACTACGCATGCAAATAAATTCATCCACCATGTGGAACAGGGGTTAATTTTCTATTTTAGTTGTTTCAAACAGGAAAATGTTCTTTATCTGATGTAACTAAACATCCTATTTTTAATATATGAAATTGGATGATTAGCAATCTTGTGATTGTAAGTGATAGCTTTCATATCAGTCAAACAATAAAAAGTTGTGAGGGAGAGTGGTGCTACTTCAGGGCTCTATGAAAATTAGCTGTTATTTAAAGCACAAGAAAAAACACAAAATAAGTTACACACAGCATCATCTTAGAATCAGGGTGTCATTCCTTGTTGCTGGAGAAAAGTACTAACATGGAAAGGCACTTCTCCAGAAGCATGGTGTTTTGGTAACAGTGTGCAGGGCTGGCTGACCCAAACCAGGTAGCAGTCTGTTCTCTTGGAAGAACACTATTTATGGGATGACATCTTGGGAAGGAGGCATAAAAACGTGACCTGAGACTAAAGGGCAGGTGGAGGGTTTCTGGCTGAAAAGGGCTTGGTTAGGAGGCCTGGAGGATTCACGTATCATCCAACTTGAAAATAGCCGCTTGCATGACCTTCTTTCTACTGCTGATAGCTCATGGATGAATGTATCTGAGAGGGGAAATAATGAGCTCGTGACAGTGGGACAAGGAATTATTTGAGAGCTTTGGGAGAGTTTTTGAAGGTAAGAGAAGTTTGTTGGCAGTGCTCACAAGGGCATACTTCCCAGCAGTATTCAGTCCTGTATTCTAACATTGCCTTCATTTTGATCAGTCTTTCTTCTATGGATTGAAGGCTATTTCAGCACCTGCTGTTGCTACCTGATAGCCTACACAATCATTAGGGAATGTTGTGACTACAAGGCAAGTGATTTGATTTTCATTAATTATTTTCTGGACAATCCAGATATCCATTCTGACATGTAAAATAAGATAGAGTCAGATTTATAAACCTGTAATCTTTTTCGTATTTGGAGATGATGTTTTCTATTGTGTGACAAAAAAATGTATGCAGGATTTAGAGATTAATGACCAATGTAATAATCTGCAAATACTTAATCTTTCTAGTATTATCTAGTTTTCAGGAAAACATGTTAAATCCCTTTGTTCTCTTAAAAAAATATTTTCCATAAATTTGAGCATTCTGGATTAACAGAAATTGTATGGCTTTATGTTGGCTAAAAAAAAAAATAAAAAGTGTTAGACTTAATCTAGTCATAGATTTTCAAGAAGTAGCTGTAAATTCTCTGTGCCTCTATTATCTTAATTGTAAATCTGAAATATGAATAGAAAAAAAAAAGCTTTTTATGAAAAAAGCTGTAACATTTTTTAAAAATAATTCAGTGGATAGACTGTATGGTCTACCATAGTATAATTGTGATCCATTTGTTTCTGTGCTGCTTCTACTGCTTTATTGTATTTTTTTCCTGGTTGCACCAGTGCAACAAAATCAGGATGACAGCAATCATGAAATCATTTTGGTTGAATGATCCATCTAGTGGGTTATTTAGCCTGTCCCCCAGAATTGTGATGGGATTTGTTGGCAAGAGATCATAGAGCTCATATTTGATAGTGTGTTGAAAAAAAACAGACAGATGAGAAAAAAAATGTGTATGCCAAAATCCAGAGGGTGCCTCTTGGCAAAGTTTTATAGACATTTTAGATCAGTAACAAAAAAAAGGTAGGTAGCTACACCCCATTACTCCTTCCTAAACAGCCAGGTAATTACTTTTGGCATTTTGACAAGTGTTTGCTGGAGTGAAGGTCAAAGCTGTCAGCAGAAAAGATCTATGCTAATCTGCTCAGCTGGAGAAGACTCAGGTAGCTAATGTTTTGTAATTAGAAGTTGTGGAAACCAGTTTTCACTGTACTTTTGTGCTGAGCATAAGAGAACTAATAATACAGAGTAATTTCGTTTATCATAGTTTACAAAACTGGCTAAATGGATTCTTAGGAATAAGCATACAATGTGAAATTGGAGAAATATGGGAAAACTGATACTGTGGTACAAATGAAACATTTATATTAATATATATGTAAGTGTGGTATTATATACACACATATACATTATATGTGTATATTATATATGTGTATTTGGCTGTATGTATACACAGAGATGCATAACGCTAATACTTTTCATTTACATTGAAAAAATCTTAATCATGAAAGGAAAAAATGTACTTATTGTACCTGATAAAGCTGCAAAATTTTGCTGGAAACTTCACAAGCAAAAATTTAATGCACATAAAAAATTCTCATTTTTCTTGTGAGAGTTATCAGTATTACTTTATCCAGCAATACCCTATGACTGGATTCCCATATGGATTTTATACTGATAAAGTACTTAAAATATAGGAAAATAAAGAAAAATACACCATTATAAATATATTAAAACAATTATGAAAACAATGTAGATTTTTCTTAAATGTATAATTTGTTTCATGTTAACTGCCTTTTCATAGTGTTGTACTGCTGTATTTATCAGACTAAACTAAAAATTACTTTTCTCCCTTATCACACTATTCTTTGTGCTATAGAAAGTATGTTCATGTGTATATATATAAAAGAGACAAAGATAAACAGGGAATTTTTCAGAGGAGCTCAAGGTGTTCAGCTTGTGCTTCTAAACCCCAGCTAGGACCTCAAGTCTGCAGAGATTTCACACATACATAACTGTTCACTCCCTCTGATTTTGCTTCTTAAACTGAAAGACCTGATAGGTATATGCTGCCCATGAAATTCTTGCTATGCCTGGAGAAAGAATGCAAACCTTCAAAAAGTAATGGTTTTGGGCAGACTGGTATGTACCATGGAAATGCAAGTCGGGTTTTGATGGCATGATCCTAGACCTATGCCTAATAAGATAAAGTTTCAGTATTTTAGTGGTTGCAGTTGGAGCTGGACTGGAACCTCATAGTAGTAGCAGTTCAAAAGGACCATTTTTTTCCTGAGTAATTTCTAACCTTGATCAGGTCTGCCAGACGAACTGTTGAACTGTTACCAACAAAACCCACAGGGATGCAGCAGTGATGAAAATATTCCTGTAATCCTTTTTGACTTTACATGTAATCTAGAGCATGTAGATAAATAGTTTTTTTAAAAAAAAAAAAAAAAGAGAGAGAGAGAAAGCTTTAAATCTAGGTCTAAAGATCAGTAGGTCCATCTGAAACATAGACTTAGACTGAGAAACAGATGTCTTTTTTTGTCTGGATTTCATGATTGGGTTTTTATAGGAGACTTAGTCTTTTTTAATTGTTATATCATTGTAGGGAACCCAGATTTTGGAAAGAGTCCAGAAAGCACTTCCTTTCAACACCCCCCTCCCCTGCTATCCTTCCTTCTCTGAATGGATTTTGTCTATTATATTATTCTTTCTGACATTTCTTTCCTTGGCATTTTTCCTCTTCAGGGGAATCACCACATACGCGTTCTCTTCTTTCATTGCCATTCAACAACTTGAGGGTATATTCTCTACCCATGTGCAGTGATATAGCTGTGAAACTCACATTAACTTTAATGGGAAATGTGCAACTAAAACCAACCACACCGGGTGTAGTTACTACCCTTGACTCTAAAATGGATTGGCATGTTGAAATCTGAATTATTTCCGCTTAAGAACTGAGAATTCAACCAAGTCATTACATTATTTTATATTCAATTAGAAGTATATTAACATTATTTTTTAATGCATTTCAAATTGAGAAATCCACCTGCTGTAGAACCTATTCTTTTATGTTACAAAATAATGTTTTTCAAAATTGGGTGACATTTTAAGCAAATAAGCTATCTTTCACTTGGCAGCTCCCAGTACTCTCCTTTATATAAGCCTTAGGAAAGTATGTTAACAATTATTATTAATATATAGCTCTTTTTCCTACTGGCAGCAGAGCTCTCATGGGATAACTAAACATCTTATATCAGCAGAGTGGACAAAAAAAGAGCTGAAAGCTGGGAGATATGGGAAGCCTAGAGTATCAGATGTAAAGGTAGCTGTTTCCAGAAGTGATGGTGTGGACGAGGAAGCTGATCATTTTCTGTTGTTATGAAACTGATGATGGCAGAGTTTGCGTATTTATTACATTTTTTCCTACATATTGCTTCAGTTTCTCTGATACGCTTTGCCAGTGTGAATAAGTGCATCCATCCTTCACACTACACTGGTTTCTTGGTGTGTTGCTTGTAGGTAAAGAGTATCAGAGAGTTTAAGAACTCTAATATGGTGTATTCTGTTATGCTGTTATACTGATATCTGTTATATACTGATAACTGTTATACTGCAAGAAATCATAAATGTTAGAATTGGCATATATTTATGTGTAGGGGCGTATGTATCAAAATGAATTACAACTTGCCCTTAAGAGTTTTAAACAAACTTAGTGGAATATTGCCATACAGTTAAATAAATCTTTGCTTTAGACAGAAGGCAATAAGTATCTAGACTCCTCATTCCAAAAGATGTTTACATCTCAGATTTCTTCACTGAGAAAAGAAAAAAGTGTTAATGGAAGCTATCAAGACAGAAGGGTTAGTAACACAGCAGACAGTCCACAGCATGTTTTCACTATCACATGTATGCTTTCAAGTTCAAATTCTGGTACCCCTAGGAATAAGCGCAGATTCACAGTGTATCTTGTAATGGCTATAAGCTTTTCACAGAATGTACTGTTACTGCTGGTGAGCATCCTTCATCCCCTAGTTCCTCTTCTCTATAAACACATGCAATTCACACATGTTCATTAAACCACTGTTAGTGGTTGGTATCACAAGAGGTAAAACTGAGTTTGGGGTAGATCCCTGCAGAGATGTGAAAGGTGGTCAAGCCCTACCCTCATCCAGGCAGGCAGTTACATGGGAGAGGTTGTCTCTGTTGATACTTACGCATGCCAAAGCTAGATAGTACATTTAAACCTTTTATATTTAAAGATACTCTACACTGTTTTGACACCTTTTTCTCAGTGGAAAAGTATTATCTAGAAGGCAATGTACATATTTTTAGGAAAAAACAAAACAAAACAAAACAAAAACTAGTTATATCTGATTTCCCTAGTCTTTTCCTTTTGAACACTACAGCAGATACAATACATGGCTAAAGGAACCAGGTATGGCCATTCGTATAGAAACCGACTCCATGAAAACATCTTTTTACAGATTTTAAATGTACTATGTCTTTCTCTGTGTAGTTCTAAAATTCCTTTTTCATGTCTGAACTTCAGTCAAGAAAATAAAAGGAATTCCATTAGATTTCCATTCTTCACTATTTTATTCAGAAACAGTTGTACTTGATAGAATGCAAAGAAGTTGCATTGAAATGGTATGCTATAGAATGTTTTTATATTTCTAACAATTTTGTGCATTCTACACTTTTAATGCATCTTCTATTCATGGATCTTAAGGAGTTCTTGAACGTGTTCCAAACTCTGCAGATGGGTTCTGCCCTTGTGCTAAGGGAGATGGAAGTCATCAGACTCCACCAGCATGCCATTGAGCCTAAGTTATTGTAGTGACTCTTTCAGCATCACTATTTAACGTGATAAATCAAAATGCCTATGATTTATGGTGACATAGTTATTTTTAATTCTGAAAGTTGTCCAAATTGCCAAAAATATTGGCAGACAGAACCTCTAGCAGTAAATGTGGTAGCACACAGAGGTGGATCATGCCACGTAAGATATCTTCCATGTTTTATTTCCAAGGATGTTTAAACTTTCAGAATGCCATATATCTCTGTGGCTGACAGTTATCCTTCCATAAGAAGAATTTCTGGGAAAATTGCATGAACAAAAATTCATTTTAATATTTCAGATTTCTGAAGAATCCTAAGTGAGAATTACCAAATTTAGAGATGACATTTATTTTGATTGTTAGCTTAATTCCTGTGATGGGATTTTTGTGTATAGAAATTAAAGAGTTTCTCTACACTTGACATGTCATAAACCAATCAAACTTTTCATAAGTATGTTTGTTTAGTTCATCTTTTATCCTAACCCTGGAATATTTCTTTTGAAAACATTGCAAGTAAAACCACACCATTGTAATTTCCTTTTCTATTAATATTATTATTTTAGTTTATGAACATTCTTTGCTGCTTTCCAACATCTGCTCCATTTTTAATTTTTTAGGGCATAATTTTCCACATTTTAATAGAAGATATGTCTTTTTATCTGTAATTAAATCCATAACTTGTTATTCTCAGAAGGTTATTATGGATTGTGGCTTGACTGTTACAAAAAAAAATAATGACTTAAAGAGTCTCCTAATATCAATTTAGTGTAAGGATTTAATTTATTATTCATTAATTTTGTATTCGTTGTAATAGCAGTAATCATTATGAACTCATTGGATAGGTATGAGAATGTCAGGCACACTATATTTCCATAGGAATTCAGTTCATTAGTCATCTTTAGCAAAACATAAAATGCCATTCATGCATTAATACTGTCACTTGTTTCTCTTTATAATTCTGTGCCAGTTATTTTGCATAAATATCTTCATATGTATAAGCTGTACTGGAATTTAAAATTTTCAATACATGTATAAACTCCCTAGGCTGTCCTTATGGCAACAGTATATGACAGTATACAGGCTAATTTCACATTTTATTTTAAAGAAAATCCTTTTAGATATTGTTGGTTCACTTTGGCAAAATGTGTCAATTTTTAAACTCAGACAGTCCTGAATCCTTTTTTAAAAAAAGCATTCAGTTTAGCAATGCAGAATTCTAATTTTTGTTTCAACACTAATTCATTTGTTCATCAGGACATATGTCATTTACCATTTTAAAATGGGAATTGATATTTTATATTAATTAATATATATTTTTAAGACTTCATCCTTTGACTATTAAACTATTCATCTCATGTTAAAAATGAGTTCACATAATGTCTTACGAAAAACCAAATTGTATTTAGCATCATGTCAACTAATTAGTTGGCTGCCTTGCAGCTCAATGTTGGAGTTGTCCTTCTGTGCACGGACCCAATCAGTCATGGTCAGTATCGTGTCAGCTAACACAATTCTTTGTAATCAAATTTAAAAGTAAGAGTGGATTTCATCTCTTCTAACTCAGGTGTCTGTCCTTTAGGTACTTTAAGTGTATGCTAGTCAACCTCAGCTCCCTTTACAATCAGTTGAAAGTAATAAGTGCTTCCAGAGGGTAATTCATTTCATCCCATGAGAGGTGTCTGTCTCATCTGTATCTCCTATATCTCATCTATCTCATACATGTCTATCACACTTATGATTGGTGTCTAAGATAGGTCAAGTATATATCATTCCCTTGAGAATGCTGTTATTCTCCATTAACTACAACAGGAGTCTTGCTTAAATTTAAGGCCAACCAAGATCTCCCAATGGAAGCAAATCCCTTAGATCTCTCCCAAGCACCTTTAGAGCGCATTTCAGAATTAATATGGGCATAGAAATCCATTGCTGAGGGATAGGCAGCATTTTTTTTGAAATAAGGTATTTCTACGTTCCCTTGTGCAATTAATATGGGTTGTGGCTCACTAAACAGCATGGTCTGGTAGCAGTTCGGGCACTGAGCAATACCTTGTGTGGCTGCCAAATGCTGCTTCAGAAAAGTACTGGTTTCTCGTGGCCCTCTGTCACCTCTGCCTGCCTCGTGCTGATATCATAGGTGCTTGGGTCACCTCAAAGGGCACGTGCTGCTGTATTTAGTCAACAGAATAAACAAGTGGGGGAAAAGGGGAAAGGGTAACATTTTGTTAGCTGTGGCTTTTAAAATTATTAAAGTTACACCTGCTTCACCTTCTGTCTGTGCACATGACACAAGGTTGAGGATGACTGTGAGGCAGTGAAAATGTTCTTCAATAGCTGTGCAGCCCTATTTATGACATCAAATTTCTTAACATATGAAAGGGCTTGATCTCAGCTTACTTGAATCTTAGATGTCCTGGTTCAGCTAGGATAGGGTTAAGTTTCCCCAGCAGAAATAGAGGGGGAAGGGATCTCCAGACGGGTTATTCATACCATGCTGATGTCAGGTCCAGGCGCAGGAGCACAGGAACTTTTTCCTTTGTGGCTTTGGTGGTGAGGAGCACATGGTGGGCATGTTCCGTACCCATTGCGGTATTTCTCTGTATGTCTTTTGTCTTGCTTACTGTTATTGCTGTTTATTGTTGTCATCATTACTACTGTTGTTCAGATTGTTTATCACACTGTTCTATTAATTTTTTTCTTATTTTACCCCGGGGTTTGTGCCTCACTTCCAGCCTGACCAGCTGAGGGTGGGGGAGGGGCAACAGCAATGTGGTCTCCGGTCCCAGCAGGGCCTAAACCATCACAGGAGACTTCCAGCCCTACATAGTTCAGTTGTGACTTTCCTTTCAACTAGGATGTTACTGAATTGTTAATGAAGTTCATAACTGCAAATTCCCTGGAAGACATTGACCTTCTAAGCACCACAACTGTTACATATGTTTTGAATTTTAAATATAGTTTTTATTTATGGAAGCCCATACTCTTTATTAAGGAAATATGGGATTCTTCTAGTTCTTTAAAAATTAAAGAAAACAGTCTGAGGGTTGAAATAACAGATAAAAGTACATACCTGGAGATAACTGTTAGTGGTTAGGTAGGTCATAATGTTCACCTGCATACATTTGCTTTTACGTTACATCATTACAGTATTCCTGGCTTTTTAATTCTGAGCACCCTAGATGTTCACTTGGAGATGCAAGTCATTTTGTAATGGTTTATTCTAAATCAGTGCACATCTAGCTTCTGCTAAGAACAAACTTCATTCACTTAAAAATAACTAAGTAGTACACTTAAGAACACTATTCTTCACAAATTCCAAGAAAACCCCAAACAAATACTGAGCTGGCCTTACAGAAATGACTGTTGTAGTTTCAGTGCCTCTGTGATTCACTGGCTTTGACTCTACTCCAAGGATGCTGCCATTTTTGGGCAAGAAGTGACAGTATGTGATGGAAGTAAAGTCACCAGTTTGAACTTCAGTGTGTGAGAACAGCAGACCTTTTTGAAAGATGTTTTCTGGTAGGTTGTAATTGACATTGAAATTAATTTTTTTTAAAGGCTAGCTTGGTTCTAATATAAAATGTCACTTCTTTTTACTTTTTCTCCCTACCCTGTCTTCCTCTCTACCTCTGCAGAAGCTCTTTGCATTATTGTGGCTTAGAGCATCCCTAAGTGTTTGTCCAGAAGCCACTGGTTTTATAAAATTGCCTAGTATAGATAAATAATACTGTTTCCTACACAAACTGCACATGTATAACTAAATCTCTGTCTAACTTGCTGACAAGAACAGTAAAATACAACAGTTAAACTTGAAATCCAAAACACATACTTTCCTAAAATTCTCCTCTCAACCTGCTCCTGATTGCTGGCAAAGGCTCTTGTAGTTTTCAAACAAACAATCCTTATTTTGTCCTTTCCTGACAATATTTATAGCAGTAAGCCACGGACATCCTTTCAGAGATTAACTAGACTGTAATTTGAGTCTCTGCTCATTATCACAGTGTATCCTTCCCATCATGTTTGTTTGTCCTTTTAGGAGAAACTTTGATTTGCCTATTCCCTTTCTTGGATATTGAAGAAAATTTGGGCACAACTCATGCTGCCAAAGAAAACCATTTTTATTTCATTACGAACATGCTGGAAGAGTGTGTCTAGGCCAGCCTGTGTTAGGGAGGCCTTCTGGAGGTCTCATGTAAGCACACACATAAAAATCCCTTGGAGGTATAATTGATTCAATATTTCCTGCACACAGCCCTGTCCGTTTCACCTTGTATTATTAGATATATGGTCAAATGTATTTTGGCATAAGATGAAGGGAACCATTTGCTCAGGCAATGGGGAAACTTCCAGCACATCTATCAACAGATTTCTAGTCTTGCTATTGCAAGCTGCAGTCAGGATATATAGCAGTGGAGCTGCTCGTAACAATCAGCATTATTTCCTTCTTCATTTTTTCCTTCCGATTAAGTTATTAATTTATTTTTTTTCCCCTTGGGAATTGTATAGCTCTCATATGCTCATCTCTGCTAGGGGATTACCAACATGTTTTAGGCTCGACTTTCGTTGAAACCATTACCTCACTACAGTTTGGACTTGGAAAAAAAAAAAGGGAAAAAAAATCATTAAATTTGGGGAGTGAGGGATAGTGATTTTCTATGTGGAAGAGAATATTTCAGTGTATGTAATTCTATCAGTTGTTAAATTTACACCATTAGCCTCCTCAAGCATGCAATTGTCTTCTTTTTATTTATGCCAATTCCTAATCAAATAATCTGTTATCTGTTAAACAATCTTTTTCATTATTTTAAGAATAATTTCAATTTTAGTTGTGTTATGAATAAAACCATCAAGAAATCTCATTTTCGACATATCTTGTTTAGCAGCTTTAAATGTCATTGTTTTTAAATGTCAGGAAAAAGACATATGATCCTAAACCACAGATTTGGGTTTTGTCACTATTACTCAATATGATTTTCAGGTTTTCAGTATCTTCTTGTGATTTTTCTCAGCTTTAATAGGGAGAATGTTATATGCATTGTTGGTTAAATTGTGACTGAATCATTTCCCTATTACAGACAAACAGAGTCTGAAAGTCACCAGCTGAAAAAGTCATACATTCTCTGCAAAGTACACAGTATGACTTATGGCGCGGATTGTTAAGAGAAACAAATTATACAGCTTTATTAACAAGTGAGAGATGTTTTTCTCTAATGAAGTTTTGGGTATCTTTTTGGACATTCTCTTTTACATACTGTAACCTAAATCTTGAATATAGTTAAACTGAAATTATATATTTTTAAGCCACAGGATATGCAATTTCATACTGCTTTGAAAAAAAATCCCCACTAGAAAATTGTCTATGTATTCTTCTTTTTCACAGCATGTATGTTTATTCTTTTATTCTGCATAATAGTAGATTTTTTCTCTCAGTAAACCGGAACAAAATCTTTTTTTATGAAGTATGATCACTGATATATTCCACCATTTTTACGATACCTGATGATACAGTCTAAGAAGATCAAATCCAACTTTCTCTCAAACAACTTGCAGGGAACAAGTTACGTTATTTTCTCAGAATTATCCACGTAATCACATCTCTAATTTAGAATGTACGTGAATAGTCTCTAGAGCATTGTTTGGCTATCATTAGATGAAGGAAGTGTCTAGATGTAACATATTTTTTTGTTGTGTGATATAATCTGAATGACTAGTCGTATTCAAAGCAACACAATGCTAATGATTTGGGAATGTTCTCCTGTCTTTAGACTTCTGTGGGCTTGATCCTGAAGGATCTTACAGTAGGAGAGGACAGGGCATTTCATGAGGTACTTCAGTCAGAAAGATACATATGTAGATGTGCATGTATACATATAACTGCCTACATTTGACCTACATGTGTGAGCACTGATTATAGTGATGGTGGGATTCATTTGCCTGATGGAAACATTTGGGGCTATTGGAGGTGCTATGGCTGTGTAAGATACTAGCCTGGGACTTCACTTATGGGGGTCTGCATCTTTCTGGAGGCAAGATGGGATAATAAACAGCAATTACAAGGACACTAGACACTTAGGTGTCTTAAGTCTTGCTCCAGGTTCTTCATCAGTGTGCAGTCAGTAGAGCCAAGAGCGTTATTCAGCTGGACAAGAGTAAGTGGCCAGTGCAGGGAGACCTGAATAGCCCTTCTAATTCTATTATCTTCAGCCTTTATTAACTACGTTGGAGCTTAGGCAACCAACTGATATGCAGGCGTGTCTGTTCAGGCACTTTGGTTTAGATGTCTTAATTTGAGAGCTGAATGCCACTCATAGCTTCCACTGAATTTGATGGCCTAGCATTCTTAATACTTCTCTGTCCAAAGCACCAAAAGAGCTAGGAATGTTTAATAAGTGTAGGTCTTGCTTGACTTTTCTGAGAAACTGTGTGAGAAGCCTTTCAGATTGCAAGTTAGTCTTAAATAAAACTTGAGGAAAGAAAGTAATTATTTTATGTTAAAATAAGAACTTATCTATAGCTTTCATTAATAATTCAAACATCAGCAGTTGCTTGGTGTTACTAGTGATAAATTTTCATAAAGGGATATGCTTCGTTTTTAGGAAGTAAAAAAGAAGTAAAAGGTTTCCTACAGGTGATTTTTTTTTTTTTTCTGTGATTGTCCGGTAACATTTTTTTTTTTTACTTTTATTAAGCATCTGTACCTGGCTTCCAGCAAAGATAAAATAAATGGGTAGGCAGTCAATTTGAATTCACTAAAATAATAGTATTCTTCTTGCTGTAGCATTTGAAAATTTTACATCACTTATCACTGTCAGTATTATAACACCATCCCTTTGACAGCAATTAGAGCTATAACAATAAATTTCTGCTTTCAATTTCTTTTAGAACACTCACAATTCAGATTGCTATTAATATAGACTGAAGGTTGTGATGTAGATTCAAACTTGTTAAAAACATTTCTTCACTTTTGGGATAAAAATTAAAGTGCATTTAATTCTGCCAATATTAAATCTGGCAAAGAAACATTCTAAATTGCTGATTTTAGATACTGGAAAATGCAGAAATCTGTTCTAATTTTTTTTTATATATTAAATGAAGTAACAGAATCAGTATATGGATTTAATAACAGCCACAGATACTTATCAATTATTTTAAACGAGACCTGTGCTTTTTGTAATATCAATAACAAGATGACCTTTCATTATCCTGATATTTCTATTATTTCACTATTTCAGCATTCTGAATTTATTTTGAAATGCCCCTCAATTGCATTTTTTATTTCAGACTCTCACTTGAGTTATGTAGTTCATCTTTCTATACTAGACTATACAGAAGATTGAGGCACCGCAATGGTAATAAGCATATGCAGCTCGATAGATTATCTCACCACTGCTCTGTAGAAAATAGCGCCATGATATGTATTTTTCCTCTCATTGCTCTTCTGGTTTGTGTGAAATCAGAAGCAGATGATATGGATCAAATTAACCACATGTTTATTTACAAGTGGGACATCATTAAAATCGAGGCTGAGGTGGCCTTTTGTTTTTCTGTCACGCTCACTGGTAGCCTAATCCAATTTTCCACTGAAGTCAATGAAAAGACTTGACTTCACCTGAAATTGCAACTGTCGAATGTATCTAGTCATACACAAGGGTTTTTCTTTTTTGATCTACAATTACTTGCTACTTTACTGACATGTTGATTTCCTGTGGCCTGTAATACAAACCACAATGCAAATCTGTATAATCAGTCTTCCTGATTATTTTATATTGATGAAACCTCAGTCTCCTCTCAGAAATGCTCTTGGTCAGGATGAAGATATGATTTCACTGTTTTCCACTGCCTTAGGGAGTTTCAACCCATCTCCTTAACCATGATGCCAGTGATTTCCTCCAGAAGCTTTTACACTTTGCATGGAATAATTGAGCCTTCACTGACCTGAAGTGCACAAGAGCAAAGGAAACACTGTGCTGTAGCCCAGTATGTGGGTGCTCAGGAGTTTGATGACTCATCTCCAAGTCCTTTCTTCATTGTTTATTTAATGTAAATTAGTGAATTGGAGAAAGAATTGAAACTGGGGTCTTCCCTTTGCTCATTAAGAACAGGAGCTACAACATCCACTTTGTGAGTCCAGTCCTTTATGACCGACCTCAACAATTTTTCCACTTTTGGGGGATTAATTGGATCTATCTGACAACAGTATAATTTCTTCCACTATTTCACAATGTGTGCTAGCATCAATGTGTCTTTAAAAGTTTTAGTTGGAACCATATCATCCATGATTCATAGGGGGTGCACTTTGCTTGTTTGTTTTTCAGTTGCAAAGAAGGTCAAGAAGTAGCGAATAAATGTCAAGAAAGATCACTTATGAGAAGTGGATGCTCTGCATAATAAACATTAGCACATGTTTAACAAAAAATTTCCTCCAGTAGAAGTCATTCCCATATTAATTTAATCCTGCTGTCTAAGATAATACAATCTTTTTGAAACAGTCTCGATTCTTAGTGCATAGGGACCTTTTCTGGATCAGAGGCCAAATTTCCATTACCTGATGAGCTAATCTGACGTGACAGCCTCATATGCAGATGGGTAATCTCTTGTCAATAGTTTTCTTCAGAGACAAAGAGAGACAAATGTCTATATTCATTCTCTCACTTCATGCATGAGTAACATTACCTTTCTGTCTCCCTTTCACTCTATTCAGGTAGTCATTGAGAATTTAAATATAAGCTTTTGTGTTTCTGAGTTAGCTTATGCATGCAAAGCTGTTTACAGAAGACTGGCATCCTTGTCTGTTTGTTTAAGTACAGTATGTATTTTGACATGTAAATTTACGTGAGGCATATTTAATCAGTCACAATGATATGCTAATTGGATTCCTATATGAACTGCATAAAAACAGCATTTGAAAAAAAAATTATGAAGGGAACATTACCAGCTGAGACACTTTCTAATCAGTATTATGTGTCATCAAAATTCACAAAGATAAAAGTGATAGATTTTCAGGACTTTTGTAACCAATAAAGAAAATACAAACTAAAGAAAAAAAAAAGTCTTTCTCTGAAGGAACAGTCTGAAAGTTAGAAAACAGCAACTGAAATCCGTAAATTAGAAGTCCAAAAATCTCAGAAATGCCTCTGCAGGTTTTGGATGTTGTTCACTGACATAATTTGTGTTCTGATAAGGTTATAGGTTGATCTTGTCTCCAAAAGAGCAGTGACATTTAGACTTTAGCTCTGTCTGCCCTGGGGATTTGCTGAAGTATTTTGAATATATTTTTTAAAAAATATATATTCTCATAAGCAAATCTATAACTTGTTCAGGTGCAAGTGGTTCAGTCTCAAGCAAAAGTGAACTGTGCCAGTGTAAACCAGCTACTATATATGCACATGTATAAAGCTACAACACTCTCCCATTCCTATGCTGGTCAGTTACCACCGATGCCTGAATTTGCTAGGTAATTAATTTTTTTAAGCTGATAGTCTTTATCCATAAAAAAAAAAAAAAAAAAAATACTCTGGGATCTGGTCTTTGGTGATTGCAGTGGACTACTTCTCATTCTAGTTTCTCTTCTGTGTATGGCTATACTTAAGTATTTTCTAGCATACCACAATGTATAAATAAGTTTAGCACACTTAGGTTCCCTGACTGGTTCACTAATCATTTAAGGTCTTTACTAAAAATAATCTTAGTTTCTAGTATTTCACTTAGATTTTGACTGCACAAGAAACAATTACAAACATAGGTAAGGTCATAGGATCTCTAAATAAAGGGATTTACCTTTGAAAGGTAAAACTTTTTCCCTGAATTTACTCAATGCAAGGAGTGGTGAAGAATGAAAATGATGCAAAACATTTGAATAATGAGCTGGAATCCAGTGGGGGAAAAATGGACAGAATATCTCAGTTTTCTTGTCTCCGTAGTTTATCTAGCTGGATAGAGCTGAAAATTAGGTTTACTGAGGATGCTGGGAACAGAGCTCTTTCTCAGGATAAACTGAAGGGCAGAAGGAAGAAAACATAATAATTTCTTCCCGCTAGCTCCGAAAGTGACCAGCCTGATGGCAGCCAGATGCTGGCCTTGTGGTTGAGGATCTGATGGTAGAATAGGAAAGACTTCAGAAATTTGATCATTGTACTATTTTTTCACCATTCACTGATGATGGAATGTAACAATATATAGACACTCTGAGAGGAAGGGATCTTTTTTCTTCACTGTGAGGGTGGTGAGACCCAGAGAAGCTGTGGCTGCCCCCTCCCTGGCGGTGTTCAAGACCAGGTTGGACGGGGCTTTGAGCAACCTGGGCTAGTGGAAGGTGTCCCTGCCCATGGCAGGGGGTTGGAACTAGATGGTCTTTAAGGTCCCTTCCAACCCAAACCATTCCGTGATTCTATGATTCTCCATTCTTGGGTGTCCTAACTACTAAACTGGGAGGGAACATGAGATTTATTGTTCCTCCTGCATTCAGTCTTACATTCATATTGCAAGTAATTTATGTATGTGTATTTTGGATCAGACTTTAATATATATTTCAGCTCAGGTGAATGTATATGCAGCCTGTGCAGTAATGGCCCAGTTATAATTAGAGGGATGTTAGGAAGAGCTTTTTGTTATATACTACTAAGAGAGAGGAAGGAAGAGAGTTGGTACTCTGTGCTTTTGTGGTTCAGGGAAACCTTAGTGCTTTCTGGCAATAACAATATTATCTTGTGCTGCAATATTATCTTGTGATACAAGAATAAATATTTAAGTGTACGTTGTAATTGGTTGTCACAAATTTTTAATTTTCTTGTTGTTGCCTTAATTCATTCTTTACCCATACATGCATTAGGAAAATAAAAGCCCGTTTGAAATACAAAATAGTGTATGAGGCCAGATAAACTGCGAGGACAATAAGTGTATGATGGTCTCCTCACAATCTTCCACATCTTAAACTCAATCAGTTTGACACACACCTTTAATTTAGCCAGTACCATTCGTGTGACCTTATTGAAGTCCCCTGTATCTTCCTTTAAGTGGGAAAAATAACAGAAGGCCTAACACAGAAAGAAAGTTTTTTGAGTTTTGATAAAGTTGCAAAGAGCTGTGCAATCCTCAGAGAATTTTGAAGCAGAAACTGCATAACACATGGAGTGATGAAAAACACATCTCTGGTTGCACAGCTGCTTAATATCCACCAGTAATTGTCTTTTATTTCATATTCCTCACTGTCTGTGAGCACTGTTAGTAACTAGTTACATTTCTTTACTCACAGTACGTTGTATGGTGCTCCTGTACCCTGTGTATCACCCTTCTTACGAGGCAGGAAAGTATGCACTTCTGCATGCCACAGACTGGGGCGAAGGTTTATTCACAACTTAATAATTTATGATGAACATCCTCCATCTCCTTCATCGTAGGTAAAGGCAGGAGATGTATGCATTTTTTCCCTGTCTGGGTTTCGCATGTGAGGTTGTTTAAGGTATGGAAAATTACACATCATGTGTGCGTGTATAATGTATAGAAAATATACTTTACTATTTGAATCTTACTGAGATTTCCACAGCATGGTAATAGCACAAAATTGCTCAGGCTTCTACATTGTCAACACCCCTGCTTTGGTTTCTGCATATTTGTTGCCTGCCTGCAATCTTATTAAAATCTCTGTGTGTATTGTGCTGTAGTTTTCTGAACTCTAAATAGCATTTTAAATGTTTCCATTGATGGGTTGTAGCTATATAAATGGCATTGGTATGTAACATAATCTTTTAATCATGTTTGTTGTTATTATTCTGTAAATCAATTAATTGTTATCTGTAAATATTTTTCTGTAGAGTCTGCAGTAGCCTTTTACTAAAGGTAATGATTCCCAATGGCTACACCTCCATGATAGGTGCTAGAGAGCACATAGAATGCTTCAAATTGCAGGCTGCTCCAAGAATGCATCACCAGTTCCCCTTCCTGTGCCTACAGGAGATCTATAGTTGTCTTGTGTTCAGACTCCTTGCAATTAGTATTTGCCCACATGAGAAGCTGGCCTTAGCAGGAAGGCCTTGGGTCTCCTATTCTGAGCTGTCTGCAAGAGCAATGTGGATAGGTGAAAACCCAAGGCTCATCCTCAATTTAAGTAGGAGCCATATTACCTAAATATTGACATAAGGAACATATTGCAAATTTGGAAGTGAAGATGTATCAGGGTACAAAATGTGCAAAGTGTGAGTCCCTTCATGAATTTTGTGGAGTTTTAGTTTTAAGTTTTAATACATTAAATCAGATTAGCACATCATGCAAAGCGGTCAGTCAGTTATGATTGAAATTCCAGTTCTACAAAGGAAAAGGAATACAGTATAAAACCAAAAAGATAATGATAAAAACAAGTAATACAATATGCAATGCAGTAAGGGAAATGTAAGGGACTTAAAATGGATGCAGTGACAGGCTAAGTGAGATTAGAAAAGCTGTGTCCTGTCAGGATGAATTGCCACAGCTGTGGTTTTTAACCCCATTAACAACTGTTTGAGATGGAACCAGATAATCAGGGAATCCCTGAGAAGTAGCAGCTTGGTCCTGAGCACCGGTAAAAGACTTGATTGAAAATGTTCCTCGCAATAAACTGCTCTGTAACAGAAACCATGTTTTACTTGGATTCAAAGTGCCAGCAAATGCACAAAAATCCACTATTCCTGTGCTTAGTTTCAAAACCAGAAAATATGTGAAGAAATATAGTTTAAAATATACTAAAGGGACTGTGGAAAATGTTATATATGTTCAAGTTCTATGGAGGTTATTTAAAGACATCATATTAAGAAGTCCAACCAAAATCATGCCATGTAAAAAAAAAAAAAAAAAAAAAAAAAAAAACACACACACAAAAAACCAAAACCCTTGAGGAAGACCAAAATCAAGCCACCATGGTAAAACAGAATGAAAATGGAAGTTACTAGAAGGTATGTCAAGAAATCAGGTATGTTCAAGGGACAAAAATAGGAGGGATGGTAATGGCAAGTAAAGTACAAAAATGTAGTAAAGTAGGCAAAAAAGATTGGACAAGCAATTTGCAAAATTCTTAAAAACTAATAATAAATAATTTTCAAATTAATTGGAGGCAGGAAGCTTTTTCACAGAGTCCATAGGATCAAAGGTATTGAAAAACAGCTTTGAGAAAAGGACACTAAGTGAAAAAAAAATTAATTTATAAAGCTATGCTCACTCTTCAGGTATTTAGTAAGGTTTCTCTGAAAGAATCCTTCTGTATTAGAAACTCACCAGACAATGTCTCAAATTGTATCTATTGAACAAACAGACAAAATGAAGAGTACTAAGTCACCACAGCAAGAAGATGCTTGCTCAAAATCATTCAAACAATACTCCAGAATGAAATATCTGAGGCAGTAGGTGTGATGGGAAAGCCTCATACTAATATACCCAAAGATGGTAAATATAATACTAGTTTGTAGAAAAGGCCACAGGGAAGATTGCCATAAATTACAAATCAGTAAACCCAATATCTATATTGGATAAATTAGTATAATTTATTCTAAGTACTAAATTCGTGGGCACATGTGTGTGTATGGCATATTAGGAATGGCTCAACTTCTGTAAAAGCAAGTCCTGCCTCCCAACTTCAGGCCCTTGAATTCAGTAACAAGCACGGATAGGAGGGAGATACCACTGATATGGTTCCCATGCAATTCCAAAAGACTTTCAACATTATCTCTCAACAAAGCAACTAAGTTGCTTTAGGATAATAGGGAGGTCTTCACATGGATAACCAGTAGAAAGAGAGGCAACAGAGGGTAAGAATAAATGTTCCATTTTCACAGTGCAGAGATGTCACCAGCTGAATTCCACAGAGGTTTATGCTCTTCAACAGATTCATAAATGATCTGTAAAAAGGACAGAATAGCTTGCTGAGGATTTTGAGATAGTCAAGATATTCAAGACAAGGGCTGACTGTATAACATTGAAGAAGGACATATGAGTGACTGGGCAATAAATTAGCACATGAAATTCAATTTTTATAAATGTTATGTGATACTTAAGGGTGAAAAAATCTCAGTCCTAATGTTACATACACAGTGATAGACACGGAGCTAACTGTAAGTACTCAGGAATGACATTTGAGGTTATAATATATAGTTCTATGAAGATGCCAGTTCAGTGCTCAATAACGGCAATGAAAGCAAATTAGATGTTAGCAAAGAAAAGAGAGAAAAACCCAGAATACATCATTATGTCATTGTTACAAAACCATGTTGTGCCTGAATCCCTAAATGCATGAAGGTCTGCCCCCTATCCTCTCCAAAAGGTACGATATATTATTACAGGCAAAGACATAGAGAGGGGTGACAAGGAGGATTAAAGGTATGGAACATTTAAAGTGGTATGACTGATGGAGGTCTGTAAAATCATGACTGGCATGGAGAAGTGTAGGATTTGAATATTTCTTCTGTCTTCAGAACAGGAACTAGGGACCATCAGTTTTTTAATGTTTTACATAAAAAAAAACCAGTCCTTTAACATTGCATTTACAATGTCCTCATTGCTACTAGCGGGAAACAAGCTGACAACAAGCAGAAAGACCTGGCTTTGGAAGCAATGCAGTATCAAGCTGACAAAGTCCTTGCCAAAATTTGTTGTGAGTACTAAAGTTTATGTGGATTCAAAAAACCTGATGCACAAATTAGTGTAAGAAAAAAAACACATTAATTGCTAAAAGACAAACCACCATCTCTGGCTCAGAAATGCCCTGACTTATTTTGCATCACTGTTCTGGAAAATATTTCTATGTCTCCCTTTCTTCATAGGCTTCCCTAAGTATTTAGGATTAAACATTGTTGAAGACAGGGTTTTAAGAAAATTATTTGTGCCATCAGTTATGTCATCAGGTGGCAGATTTACTGTATTCTGCCTTTTTTAAGCTTTTTACTACTGTGTTATTGCATTTGGGGCTCTGTATTTAAAGGATGTTTGCATTTGAAGCTTGATATTATAATAATTTAGAGTAATTGGTAAATTCTTAATGCTCCTAACACAATAATGCTATCTTCAATAGTGTTGGTCTAGATTTATTTCTACTTGAATTTATCTGAAATCAATGAAGTAACAACAGTAATAAAGTCTGCTTTAGGACATTTTTTTTCCTCCATTGGTTTCAAAGACTAAGATGTTACAGAGATGTGAATGTCAAAGCTACATCAAACAGAGTAGCCACAAGGCAGTTATATATTTCCAAATCATCTGACAAGCACATGTGGCAGAGAAAGAGTATGTGCAGAGAACGCATTGGAGGATAAACACTAGAGAGAAATGGAGAGGAAGGAATTTTGGAGCCTTTCAGTTTGAGCTGGCAGATGGGGCAGAACGTTTGTCTTAGGAGACTTAATACAAAAATAGGCATTAAAATCATGCTGGTTTTCCTACTTAAGACAAATCATATGCTACCTATTTTCCAGGGAAATTATCATATGTTGAAGAAAAAGTAGAATAAATTAGTGTTTGCATATATGTTTTTTGTGTTTCCTAAGTGTGAAAATTTCATTTAATCCTTGTCATCCAAAAGGATGATAAGGCTTTCTGAGTGCACAAGCCCTGATCACAAATCAAAACTTCTGGGCCTCATGAAGTGTTTGGTTTAATTGGACCATCAACCAAGATATTCAGAGAGAAGAGAGATGACAACTGAAAGCAATTGGATACTAGTCAAAGGGAGTAAAAAAAAGCCCAAGGGTGTAGCTAGGGTTCTGTAACTCCAAAACTCTGATATTGATTGTTGCAATTTAATTTTAAAATAATATTTAAATTTATAATACATGTATAAATTTTTGAGCTATAAATTATAGTTTTGTTAACAATAACACTTGATCTAGTCTGTTGTAAAATGCATGTATGTTTGACGCATATAGCCACTACAAATGAGAGAGTATGGCTGAAAAGCATTGGTTCTAAGATCTTTCCTAATTTTATTAAAAATTATAGAAGGACCACTGAAGGTCCTTTTACACTCGTAATGAAAGGTTTGTCCTGAGATCATTGGTGGAATATTCACTTCTGCTGGTCTATGCTCTGTTGTCTTTGTAGTGGACAAAGAGATCACATCCCTCCTTGACACTAAAAATTACAACTTTAAAAAAATTCAGTTCTTTGGCACTGACATAAAGGTGCAGAACACAGTTGTCACAGGCAATGGAAAGGTTACCTTAAAGTTACTGAAGAAAAGCCACAGAGACTTCAGGGTAATGTGAAGTTACATGCTATTTTAACTTACTGAAAGAAGTCAGAAACACATAGAAAATCTTCTAGAAAATCAGGAGTGCCAAAGCTCATATCTTGGGACTTCCCATAATGAAAACTGACTGCCTCTTTAGACTCTAGAGATGTAGGATTTGTGTTTGCATGAATCAGTGTACTAGCCATAATTATTAATAATATTTAGTATTCAGGCTTGAAGTGGAGTATACATGGATGTAAGAGAGAGTTTAATTAAGTATGATAAATATTAATTTTTGGGAGAGAAGATAACAGTGAGGATTCTTCAATAGTAAATACTTCAGATCTTAGTTCAGTTTCTGTTTTTAAATGTAGGACATTTGGATTTTATTAACTTTCATCACCCAGTTTAGGTGTTTGAGGCACACACCTGTAGAAAACATTGACCTGGGAGAGACAGCAGGAATAAGGCATCATCCCTTCACAGTCACATCCATACAAGAAGCAACAGCTCCTCAGTGCTAACTAATAGAGAGGGTCATACCCAGGCTCCCTTATTCTGAGGATGGGCAAATGAGGTTGTGTTCTTGAAGCTTACCATAGGCAGAATTGTCCTGTCTAACCTGGCCTTCACGTTTAATTCCTCCGTTGGTTCATTTTATGTGTTGGTTCCTGTCCAGACAAGGATTAGTGGGCTCTTGGGAAGGTGTTCAAGATGCCAAAATTCAGGCCACCTAGTTCATATGGCTAATTTAGGAGAACGGTCTACTTATATAGATCTTAGCCTGAGAGAAGATTCCCAGAGGACAGTTTGGAGCATCCAATTTAAGATGCAGCTCCAAATCATCCTTTGTAGGACGTTCTTTCCATTGTCTTACAGAGGTCTTTGGAAAATTAGCCCCTTCATATAGTCACTGCAGATTAGATGCCTAAAATTAATGAGTTGTCCAGCAGTGGATGCAGGTTGGTGAGACATGACACAGCAGTTACTTTCTTCTCTTGAGCCTGTTTTTTGCTAATAGACACTCAAAAGTGTTAGCATCTGTTGGGTGATTTTATACAAGAAAATTTCAGGTCTTCATATTAATTCCAACAGATGTGTCCATATCACTCCAGCAATTAATACAGTGCTCAGCAAAGTTAGAGCAGTTAACCTGAGCGTGCTGTTCTAGCCCATACATGAGGGTTACAGGAACACCTCAGCAGGGCAATACAGAATTTTGTGTTGCCCCTCCATGGACTTCACCTCTTCTGTGGTGTGTCTTTCCTAAGTCTTTGTAGAAGCAATCAATGAACAGACTTGTCAAAACTTTTTTTCTTCCTTTTTAACGTAAAGCTTCTCTGACCGCATTAATGCAGTATTTCCTGAGTGTTAAAACTGGAAGGCTGCACATTCCCAGTGGTATTGTGTTGTGACTGGGAACCTGACGTTCCTTCCTTTCATTTAGTTTTAAATTAGAGGCAATGTGAGCCAGTTTATGTAAAAATGTTTTAATTAACAGGACCCAGGTGCAGCATCAGAAGTTCTAGTGGAATTAAAAAAAATATACCTAGGATTTAGCCCTCTAAATAGTAGGTGGTTTAGAGCTATCTAAAGTCCTCTAGCGTAATCATCTTTATTGATGACCTAGACGAGGGGATCGAGTGCACCCTCAGTCAGTTTGCAGATGACACACAGTTGGGTGGGAGTGTTGATCTGCTCGAGGGTAGGGAGGCTCTGCAGAGAGACCTGGACAGGCTGGAGCCATGGGCTGAGGCCAGCTGGGGGAGTTTCCATAAGGGCAAATGCCGGGGGCTGCCCTTGGGCCACAACAACCCCCAGCAGCGCTACAGGCTTGGGGAGGAGTGGCTGGAGAGCTGCCAGTCAGAGAGGGACCTGGGGGTGCTGATTGACAGCCGGCTGAACAGGAGCCAGCAGTGTGCCCAGGGGGCCAAGAAGGCCAATGGCATCCTGGCTTGTGTCAGCAATAGCGTGGCCAGCAGGGACAGGGAAGGGATCTGACCCCTGGACTCGGCACTGGTGAGGCCGCCCCTCAATTCCTGTGTTCAGTTTTGGGCCCCTCACTACAAAAAGGACATTGAATGACTCGAGCATGTCCAGAGAAGGGCAACGGAGCTGGTGCAGGGTCTGGAGCACAGGTCGTACGGGGAGCGGCTGAGGGAACTGGGGGTGTTTAGTCTGGAGAAGAGGAGGCTGAGGGGAGACCTCATCGCCCTCTACAGCTACCTGAGAGGAGGCTGCAGAGAGCTGGGGATGAGTCTCTTTAACCAAGTAAGAAGCAATAGGACAAGAGGGAATGGCCTCAAGTTGCGCCAGGGAAGGTTTAGACTGGATATAAGGAAGCATTTCTTTCCAGAATGGGTTATTAGGTGTTGGAATGGGCTGCCCAGGGAGGTGGTGGAGTCCCCATCCCTGGAGGTGTTTAAGAGTCGGGTGACACAGCGCTGAGGGATATGGTATAGTTGGGAACTGTCAGTGTTAGGTTAATGGTTGGACTAGATTGTCTTCAAGGTCTTTTCCAATCTAGATGACTCTATGATTTTGTGATTTTAAAATGAAGGCTAGTCCTGTAATTGCTGTCTTTTTTTTTTTTTTTTTCCTTTACAGTAAGTTATGCTGGGCCATGATAAAAGGATGCTAGCATTTCAGTTTGAAACCATGGCAACTAGAAATGGTGATTTGCATGTTTGCATGACAATGTGATCATGTTATCTCTGGAGATAATGCACATAATATACATAGTGGAACTCCTCTGCCTAAATCTGTAAAGTGGGGTGGAGGAAATGGAGGGGGATCACCTGTCTTACTGAAGGAATCATGTCTGAGAAATGAAGGGGTTTTTTTCCCCTTGGATGAACTGGAAGGTCAAGAAACCTATAAATGTGCATGAGTTCACATTTTGATTCAATATATTCAAATACTGAACTCAACAATGGCTTCCAGGGACATCATCAAGAAGTAAAAACACTCCTCAAACTCTCTTTTCTCTGGATTCCTCTATCCTCTCACATAAAGAAGGTACAACTAAAAAATATTTCCTAATATTTATATAACTTTCTACTAAAATGTTTGCTAGAGGATACTTGGAGAGAAAATCAAGTAATCAAACACGAAACTGAAATTTTTAGTTTCATTTTTAAGAGCACGTTTGAAACCTACCCTGGCTCTAGCATTGCTACCTTTGCCTCCATAATATAACAGAATCTGTACTAGGTGACGATTAATTTATGCTAAAGGATGGCATATATTTGGCACAAGTGACTGCAGAGTAACCTTCAATAGATTAAATCAGCCTTCCCAAATAGGAACCAGAAACTCTCACAGCAGCAGTGAATCTCTCTGCCATGAATTCTAAAGGCGAATAGCAAGAGCAGGGTATGATTTATTTTTTTTTTCCTCATTAATGGTGGAACAAACAGAAAAAGGTCCCTTGAAAGTTAAAGCTTAGCTACTGCAGAGTGTCCTCATGTATTATGAGTAAGAAACAAAGGAAACTGAGAAACTTCAAAGCTTCCTGTGGCATTCAGAGCTTTCAATCTTCAAAGCACCTCTCTCTTTTGTAGTTCTGCTCTGGGTTTAATTAATACATTTTAAATATTGTTACTGTAAACAGCGTCATCTTTGTTTTCTACCCAGTTCTTTTTCAGAGTAATTTAAATTATTTTATGAAGCTATCTGTCATCTTTATTTAGTGCCTCTTAACCTCTTTTCTTTTACAAATGAGTAGTCACCTCCAGTTGAGATTAAAACAACACTGGAAATGGGTGTATGTGCATGTGAAGCAGTCCAGGAAAAAAACCTGCCTTGCCTGCCTTTTATCTACATTCTCTAAAGTAAAAAGAGATGTAACTCTCTGAGTTCATGTATTAGCAGTATTTTAATATTTTAAGATGGAAAAGAGAGATTTAGAAGTTATAATGTATCTTTTTTCTTTTTTTTTTTTTTTTTTTTCCTTTAGAAAGATAATTCTAGACAACTGCATGAGAAGAAAGATGTGTGAAAATTACACATCTGCATACTTGGAGTATTACTTTTTTGTTCATGCTGTCATTCCATTTTTTCATGTTTTGAGGATTTGGAAAACATGTATTTGGAGGGAGAAAGAGAAGAGAGGTAGGCTAGAGAAAACATAATATTTTGCATTTTGTTAAGCTTTTTTTTTGATAGTGGAGACTTAAGAAGTTTTACCTACTAAAATAATAAATTTCTTCCATTAAAATACATTTTTAGTTCTTTCTTTATATTATTCATTTATGAGAGAAGGTAGAACGTAATATTGAGGAAATGTTATTTTGCCAATTAGTCAAAATACCATCTTGTAGTTAACATTACTTAGTTGTATGAGTCTAAATGTGATTGTTTTATAGCAATACCACAGTACTAGGCATTTTAAATTTTTTTCTGTGCTTAGTTCCCTAGCAGAAAGTAGAGGGGGAAAAATAGCTAGTGAGGTAATGAGGAAAAACATAAAAATATTTTTCAACTCTGATAAGTGCTCTGAATGTAGCTGTGCTCTCCTGACTGAGAGTTTCAGTTTCCAGTCTTATTCCGGCCTCCAGTCATACGCTTGAGACCATGCCACACTTGAAGCTGTGAAGAGGCATTTTTAATGCCTGTGTAGCATGATTTCAATCTCTCAGCTTTCCAAAACATAATCCTTCCTGCCCTCCAGAATGTAAAATAACTCGAGTCAGAGGGCACTGAAGCTCATGAAAGCTTTCCTTTTGACATCCCTGGCCCTCAGTTCAGGCTTAAAGGACACAATGATTGCTGCTACCTTTAATTCCTTTTTAAGTCCTCTTTTCAAATCATGACTCATCTTTTCCCTCTCCTGTATGAATATCCACCATTATGACATTATGGCCCCAACACATGTAAATGGGAGGTTCCCCAGTCCCTGGAAAGGAGCAGGGATGAATTTTGAATACAGTTTAAGGGTCAGCAGTAGTCCCATTTCTGATACAGGCTCACTGTTTTCCCATGGCAATAATTTATACAATATTAATATTTGTAAAGTTGGGGGTGATTCGTGTTGTGCACAAAATCAGACAGTTTTGCATCTTGACTGTCTGTGTTTGTATGTGCATGTAGACAGTGAATTTTAACTTTATGTCAACATTACTGCAAAGAATGGATGAAACACATACTGAAAATGTAATGTATAAATACACCAAAATCAATCATTGTTTACCAGACTTGTGTCAGGCGAGCTCTTATTAGTCCTACCTGCTCCCGCAATGTTTTAGGGAAGATATAAATGGATACTACAAACTCAACACATGTTTCTATTACTAATGGAAAATAAAATAACGCACGTACTCTAAGCTAGGCTTGCTTTGTGAATGTCATTTGTTCCCAATTTGATTATTCTGTCTTTCTACTTACACAGCACCTGTTTTGTATTCATCTCTTGCATCTTACTGCAAGTTTCATGCAGGTCTTATTCAGACCTTATATGTTAATTCTTCTTCTAATTTAAGATTCTTGTTTGGGGTTTTTTTGTTTGTTTTTTTAATTTTAATATATTCTGCATTTGTGATGGATGCTCTATTTTCCTTTTTCCTTTCTCTTATCTTAAAAACTTCTTTCCTGTCAATCTTTTTCACCTCATTTCTATTTTTGGCTAATTTTCTGGTTTTCCAACTCCATATTTTTGCTGATATTTTCTGATCTTTCCTTTATTTGTAATCTATTTTTCCTTATCTTTTTTTTCTATTTTCTCTCTCTCTTTACAACTCCTATCCTCACTCTTTCCTCTCTTTGGATCTCGTTCTTCTTGTTTTTGCTGGCTGACTGTCATTCAAAATACTGCAGTAACATAACAAGAAGATCCCCTGAGACTCCATGAAAAATCCTGTGAAAGCAGCTGTTCTTGTGATGTTTTCAGCAAGAAAATTTCTCAGAAAAGACTGGCTGGACCTGGGCCCCAGATTAAGATGCTGGTGGACTGTCCCTTGTAGTTGTTTCTCCAAGGTCTAAGAATGGGAAAGAATATTATTCCAGTCCTGACTTGCTCATCTACCTCACTGTTATTTAGAGCACTATGTCCAGGATTTTGGCTTGCTATAAAAAATAATTCTCCCATTAAATTTTTGCAAATATCTAGTCTATGGTTATTTGTGTGTGTGGCATAGGGGAGGTTTGTTTGGTATATTTTTATTGAATAATAAGATATAGCTTCTTTCAAAGTTTAAATGCCATTTTGAAGTTTTGCTTGATATAAATTCGTTAATTTAGCTAAGGCCTTCAAGGGATTTCTAAATTAAAAAACAGATAATAGAAAAGAAGTCACTGTAGCAACATTTTTTGCATGCAATTCCCCAGCAAAATATATGCTTTCTGTCTATTTGTGCACTTCTGTTACGTTATAAATAAAACCATCTCTAATATAGAGAGAATCCTAACTTTAAAGATACAAATTTAAACGTGCCCAGAGGTTAGCATGTTTCTAAGGTATCATCAGCATTATAAAATGCAATGGCTAGTATTAATTACAACGGGAAGCTTTTGGTATTGATTAAATTATTTTTATCCTTAAGCCATACATAATTTGGGTACTGTATCCAGTAGAAAATAATAATTCCTATTGTTATCATGTTTAAAAATAATAATTGTCAGTGAAAAACATATTTTCCATTACATACATTTTTGGTGGAATTACTATGGGGTGCTTTTTTAAAACATTCTAATAAATATATATAATTTTTACATTTTTATATAAATGTATTTCATACAGTTGGTGATGATGCTTGTGATGGGTGTAGTTGGGTTATTTTTCCTTAAAAGAAGAACTTATTTGTCAGGTGAACCATAACCTAATTTTTAAAGTCTACTAAATCCTTATCTGATGTTTTGGTGGAAAAATACAAAGCATTTAATTTGTTTATTTGAAAATGGGTCATCATTAGAAGGTTTCAACTCTTATAGGCTAGTGTGTAAGAATCACCTGCTTGTGTGTGTTTGACTAGAACTTGATGTTTCTGCACTGCTAAGTCAAGTAAGTACGTGTTTCCATGTGAATACATTTATTTACCATTTTGTTATCAGAGATTGTGCGGTGTTTCAGTTTGATCTGCAAGCTCTTATTCACACAATAATCCTTTTGATACTAATACTGTTAATTAAGAATGTTTCCATACAAGTGTCTGGTAGATCAGAATCAGGATGAACAGATGAATATAAGGATAATGTCTGGCTTCTAAAACTTTATCATCAGTCATTTCCACATGGCCCTGTAATAGTCCACAAGTTTGGTAAGAGTTGAAAAATATGGTACTTTAAACAGTAAAGCGGATTCAAAACAATTTTCAGGGCATATGAGGGTCTCAACTTTTTCTCATGTTCATGCACACTAAAAGTCACTCATAAAATATTTTATAAATTATTGTGATTTCATTTTCAAGTACAAGATCTGGCCCCAAAAGAACATTATCTTTATGATTTATGGTAGTTTTTTTAAGGAAGTGGGGCTATACAGAACAAATACCTTAATTTCAGATGGTTTGTGTTTAGGAACTACTCTTTGTGTCCATTAAAGACATATTATGAAAGTGTGGAAATAAAATAAAACATTGGGACTTTAATCCAAGCTATTAATGTAAATGTTATGAACTCCTGTGACCTTTCCATTTTTTCCTACCTTAGTTGAATACGTCTTCCTTGCATTCTTCTTTTGCCTTTGCCTCCCTCACTCTCAATTTTAGTATGTTTCACTATTAGAGAAATTCCCAATTACTTGTCTCAAATCAATCATTTGACATTCCTAGGTATTAGAATCAGTGGAATTTTCATGATAGTTTTCTCTAGTCTACTTGTTTGGGAACCAAGCAGGTAAGACTCTATTTTTCTTTGTTTTTCACAACATGGTACTTTTTCCGGATATATTTTTCAAGCTGAAAAAAATAGATCATCACTAAAATCCATTTTCTTGGAAGCTACAAGAACAAATAAGTCATATCATCTATATCTCTTTGGTTCAGAAGTAATTTGATGTACCTGTATTGAACTCAGTGATACCGATTCTATAATTTTATCTAAATAGGCACTAACTTCAGATGAAACTAGGAAAGCTAAATAATGCATACGCATCAGAAAGCACACTATGCCCTTTCTATCTTCCCCAGCCCTCTGGTTTCTATCTAAATCAATATCTGTGTACTGCTGTGATGGCTCACAGCACGACGTGCATTTGGCATACTGAAACTGTTACATGCTTTAAAGCAACACAGGATCTTTTGGAAAGTCACTTTTTCCCTCAAAATGCTACTGCCAATGAAGCCCCATACGAATGGTCAATAACAACCAATTGCCTTCGTTACAGGTGTCATTGAAATGGAAAAGTATCCCATACCACAGGAAATAAACTGAAAGGAAATTTTTATTCTGAATCTGAAGGAGATTTGCTGTTTCACTAATCCAGAAAGCTTAACTTTAGTAATATATGCTTCTCTCTTTATTTGCATTTCTTTCTGGTCTTATCTTTGTTATCATATGGATTTTTTTTCATTACATACTGCATCCCTTCTAGAAATAAATGGATTTCGTCTGCTGAATTATTATATACTTGGGTTTTGGTTTGGTTTGGGTTTTTTTTTTGTTTTGGTTTGTTGGTTGGTTTGAGTTTGTTGTTGCTGTGGTTTAGCTTTTTTCCTTTTTTGGTAATGTGTTGGAGTAATTTGAATTATTATATTCAGTACTAGAAATGAAAAAAGTGAAAAAAAAATGTAATGGCTGGTGACATATCTTACAAGATACTGCAAGAAAAACATTAGCCAGTGTCTGAAGTTCAGGGATCGATGAGGGTTTCCTAACTGATACGTGGTTATGTTTATTTCAGCCCTGGTTTCAAATCTATGGGAGACAGAACAAGCCTAAAAATTGTCCCTCTGGCAAAATATGATAATTATATCACCAGGAGATGAAATGGTTCCTGGGTAGCAGCTTTGTAAAAGGTGAACTAGGTTTGCTTCCTCCTTTCTAAGTCTTCCTTGGGTGGATTAACAGCTAGCTATTAAATCTCAGAGTATTTTTCAAATAATGCCTCAACTGTTAGGATATTTCTTTACTTTCACAGGATGTGGGTTTTATATAACTTCAGCTTCCAGGTAAAAACTAGTGAATTAGAACAGCTTGTTTTCTGTGATCCAGATTTTGAATAACCTGTCCTGGCTATTCAAAAAGTATCCTGCTCTGAATTAGTCTTGGAGAGGACAAGTTTCATCTTTCAACCTTGGCCACAGCTGATGTGCAGCTCCAGTGCTTTGGGAGCATACAGTTTTCTTCTGCTCTAATTTCCTTGGGGAGGCATGTGCTCCCCATTTCTACCTGAGCTGGATATAGTGGAACATGTGGAAGGTGATAACATTTTTGCCAGTATGCATTTCTTCCCAAATTCTGGGAGGCCCTATGAAACATCAAACTTCAGTCAATTTGTGCTTACACTAGGGTAGTGGAACTATAGGTTAGTGTTTATTATAGTCTTGAAAAGAAAATTGAGGTCTGTGAGTCCAAAGGTAGAAATGTTGCCTTAAACTTTCTTCTTGTAATTTGTGCTCACAAAGTGAAGGTATTTTTTTGTCGTATACAAAGGTCAATCAATACACTAAATGTACCATACATCTCTTTTGTTTCTACTTTCAAAAATATCAGGACCATTGTTAGAAAATACACTTTCAGCTCTTGAGCAACCGCTGTAGCAATCATGACTGTACACTGTGCTGTTATTTTAGAAGGTATCTTTAAAAGAATGAGAAAAAGGAAATAAAATGGTGAAAATGAAATGTTTGTCCATTTGGCTTTCTTTTTTTATTTTCTACATCTGTTTTTAGTAAGCTATTTAAACACTATGCATTTCCATTCTTTCATTCCAGTGACTTTACTAAACTTCACCTTTGGGGGGACTAGAATGAAAAAATATTGTTTGTTTGTATAATTAACATTACAGATTGCTAACCAGAGTAGCTCTGAATCTACAGTAAGAATTCCCACTTTATACATCATGCATTTTGCTCTTCCAAGTCCAAAAGGTGTTACATGATGTTATGTAAGATATGTACAAATTCAATAGCTACTATTATATTTAACCAATGTATTTTAACTGCATCTATTATAAAGTATATTAAAATATCTAAAGTAGCTTGTAAAATTAGGTCAAAGCTTTTCAATGCAAATGTAAACCTTCAACACTAACACCTAAACAAATAAATTTCCAACTTAATTATTGAGTTTATTGCTGGTACCTGTTGCAAAACCTGGTTTGTTTTGCCTTTGTTATCTTACATGATTGTTTCAGCCCAGTGAATTCATATGTCCACAGTGAATCCACACAACAAAATTACCAGGCTTGTCACATATGCTGGCAGACCCTGTAGTAACCCTCAGGTTGGGCTTGGTGTGTCCTCTCCTGCTCAGAATTGGTTTGCTCCTAAACCTTCATGTTTGCAAGGATGTCTGTGGTGGCTACCCTTCTCCCATCCATCAATCATCCCACAACGGCTGGTCAGCACTGTATCACTTTGTATAGAGTTTTATATACCAAGAATGGGAAATTAATGTCACACAAAAATGTTTCTGCCTTTCAGTCTCTTGATAAATGACATTGTCTTCATGCATCATGTCCATATCGGCTTAATTTTGATTTTATAACCATACCTTGTGGAGTAATCAAAAGCATAATAGTAATACAAGTCTAGGAACACAAATTAAGTGATGTTCTTGCATTCCCACTTTTAATGCACAAATGAAAATGCTCTTTTTCTCTCATTTCTGAGAGAAATAAAGCTTTTTTATCCATTGGGTGAATGTTACAAACTCTACTTGTAGAAGTCTTTACTGCTTTGTATTATAAATTATAATGTTCAGACTCATCCTGGACTTTGATTTTACTGTCTGTGGAGGTCACAATGACCTGCAGAGAAAGGACTGCTTTTCACACTATGATTATGAGAACTTTTTGGAGATACGAGTAGTACATGCATACATAAAGTAACATGGGTCAGATTAAAAATCAAAATACTTCCAGATTCAAAAAATATCTTTCAGGGTATACAGTCCTCAGTTCTTCTTTACAATTTGATGTCTGGTAGTTTTTTGAAGGAGTTCCAGATTTTATCAGGTGAATTACTCTAACACATTTTTAACATAATCTTAAAACTCAGAAAATAAAAATTTTACTCCATGTAAAACAGGCTTCAGGAGAAACAGAGGCTGCACAGCAATGGGATTCATCTTGGGCCAGCAGAGTGTCTAGGTATTTTATTTACCAGGTTTATCATTATCATAGTGTGCTATATTTTGTAAGAGACTACAACCCCCAGAGCTACCACAGTACCTGGACTTTGAGTCAAGATCAATTATGTCAACTGTTTGTAGAAGTCTGCTGAAACTGTCTCAGTTAGTAGAAGGATAGGTAGGATACTACTGACTCATGCTGATGTGGCTCCAGCTCTGTGATACTTGCGTTTCAGATGCTTGTTGGCAAAATGACAGTGAGTTTTCTTTCCATATCATTTCCATCCAAATTTCAGTGATTTTACTGGCTGTGGCTTACAGAATGCCACATTCATATCTTCATTCATCTCTCTGTAGACAGTGCTTATTTTTAGTGCTGCAGTCGCCATGGTGCCTGGGAGGGAGGAAAAAAAACATTTCTGTGTAATAATAATTTGGAGAAGTTCCCTGTTAACATAGTAAGGATTGTCATCTGTAATATCACATCTTAAAAGTAGCAACACTGAGTATAAAATAATAAAAAATCAACAATCCAGATTTCCATTATACTCAGAATGCGTTTCTACTACCATCTGTGTATAAAACTACTTTATTATGATGGGATTGTAAAATGTGGAGCAAGATGAAGAAGCATCAGAGTTCCAGCAATAGAAAATAATAATGTTATTTGATTTATCCATGTCCTATATATTATTGTAGTGACACTTTTCTTGGAATTCTTTAGGAGGATGGGATATCTCTTCGCTCGTTGGGCCACTAAGGTGAATTATTTTCTGGCTTTAAATCCTTTCTGACACCTGTAAAAGCCAGTCTAACTCGTAACAGGAACTAGGAGCAGTATATCCCCTGCAGGTAGAAAAGCCAAGTGTGTTCAAGGATAATCAACAGTCTCGCAAAACCTTGCCCAGTTATAATTTTAATGATTTTTACATTTTTTTTTTCTTACCCTTTTCCTTGTTTCTTGTCTTTTAAATATCAAACAGTCTTCAAGGAAGAGATCATCCATCTTTCTGTGTGTTTGCTGAGCACAAGTGTGTTCTGAATGTGGTGGTAACTGTTTATTTCTACATTATAATTTTAAGTGGCTGGATTTCTGTGCGTCTTGCATGATGTACAAAACAGCATTTTCATATGTGAGAAAAAAAAAAAAAAACAAAAGCAAAAAGCAACAAAAAATGTGTCTGAAAAAAAGGATCTGTTTGGAAGATTCCAGTTTTAATCTCAGTGATCTTCTGGCCTGAACCGTTTCCTTGAGTTTATTACCCTGAGCATATCAGTTCTTCTCAGCTGATCCGTTAAGGCTCGGGAAATGTCCTGGATCTCACTTGTTATAACTGTAAACCCACAATTTGTCATACTTGCTTTATGTGCTAACTCTTGTAGTTGCCTTCTGTTGCCAAGTAGTCTTATTCAAAAGTGGTGAGTTTCCTTATACCATACTACTGGACTGCTGTTCATGAAATAAAGTGATGTTTCTTTCTCAAGAGCCAAAAGATTTGTTGCTCATCTCTCTACAGTTTCAGGGATACAAGGCAGATCATAATTTTGTCATTCATTGCAAAGCTATCTGTTTTCCTAATAGCCTCCACACTTCCAACAATTTCCAGCAATCTGATAGCTTCTTTGCAGAGATAATCAGTCAGATTTTTCAGTGCTTTATAATCTTCGGTAGCAATTGTGTTTTGTTATCCTTTGATCATTACCTCGATTACTTTAATTTTTCTCATTCTCTTTAAGCCCAAGATCCAAGGTCTTCAGATTTATACATTGCAACATTCGAAATCAAAATTATTTTTGTCCACTTTTGAATAGCTGCTAAGTTCTTGCAAAACAAATTTTATAAATCTGTATCTTTTAACATTATGGACAATGGAAGTGAACAGAACTTGCAGTAAATTCCTGATTATAAAAAGCTCTGAAAAGAATTCAAACCTTTAGTTATCAGAGATGTATATGCCAGTAGTATTGGATGTCTTTAGCGTTCTATGAATCACCCCGAGAATATGAAAAGCCCAAGTAAATAAATACACAAAAGAATGGAGAGAATCATGTCATTTAGACACAGTTCATTTCTGACATGACCCATCTGTCTTCCAAAGCGCATAAAAACTTGTCCCTTCTAATAACCATTTTATCAAGTCTGACAGAGTTTCTCTCACTGTCTTAATGCTGTACCGATCTGGGCTAAGCACACTCTGGCAGCAGTTGCGATTCAAATTTGTATTTTGTCTTTTGCTGGAAAATAGATGATTGATTGCCAGTGCAGTTCAGAAACACATGGGCCATTCATTCCTGGCTAGTTTTCTTCATGCACTTTCTACAATTGTCACTGTTTCCCTCAGTTCTTATTATAGAGCAAATCATTCCCCTGCCCCTCATCCTGCTGTGCATTCAAGGTTCCCAGCTGTCCTCATTTTCTCTATTCTTTTAGGAAAATCTCTTCAAGAATCTGCTCTTCAATGCCTTTTCCTAATTTTCTGTGGTTTTAGGATCTCTTGTAGTGCAAACCCACATGGGATATGGTCATTTGCATTATTCAACCCTATTATCTTGTTACTTTAAGCCATGCCACTTTCAATTGAAGTTGTCTAGTGTATTACTCTAGTTGTGGTTATTCTTTGCAGCATTTACTTTGATCATCTTCTCTAAATGCAACATTTGAAAACCCTCTCTGCCTGATGCTTTTCTTCTTTTTCTAAGTGTCATGTACATGGGATTGCTGACCACAAAATACATTAGTTTAGCAAATATTTGTGCTCTCCGAATGTTTGTCGGGATGCATGCTTTGTCTTCTAAAAGACAAAGGGACAGGCATAGAGATAATTTTATGACAAACTAATTGATTACAGGAGATTTCGTGTCTGTTTCTGTTTCTACATGACTGACACAATTAAGGAAAGAAAGGCACAGAAATTATCTACAGAATGGGAAAGACCATGCTTCTTTTTCTCATAGAGATTCAATGAAGAATTGATTAAAGTTTCTAGAGTACTTTGGGACTCTAGGTCCCAAAAGTACTGTGGTCTTTATCACACCTGAAGACAACTGAACCTACTTACTCAAATGTCCTTAGGACCTTGTTTTATTTGTCATGACTGTTTAATTTAATTTGTCACAGGAAACAATTAGCTAAGTATACTCAAGGTACTTTGTACTTCCAAGTGGATGAGATAGTGTTAGTGGCTATGTCTGTGGTTTAGTGGTAGAGTTAGTGGCAACATTTTTAGTTGTTCTTTCTGTCTATTCACTAGGTGCATATCAGAAAAGTAATCTCATATTTTTATCTAATGATTAAAATTCAGTGTCTCGTTTACAGGAGAAAAATGTAGAAAATTCATTTATTTTGTCATTTTCCATACTGCAAAATCATTAAGGAAAAAATATAATTCAAATAAAATTTTACTGTTTCTAGGTACTGCCATGCCATCAAAAGCTTTATTGAAGGATTTCATATAACTGCCTTTTCTAAATATTTCTCTTTAAAGGCTCCCCCAGCTGAGGCAACTTTTACCTTTGGAGAAATAAGACTTAAGCTATGGTGAGGTCTAGATAATAAATTCATTTGCCTACCCTTTCCTGTACTGAATTATGATACTTGAAAATAATATTTTAATTTTTTTAAATAGATACTACACACTTGGACCAGTTAGATGTAAGGACAAGCCTCTCTTTCAGCTAAAGTATTTGCGAATCTTGTCAGCAATCTGGGCTCTTATATATTGGACTCTCCTGCTGTTTGTAAAGTATCTAGTAAACCCCTCCATAAATATATGTTATTCCATTTTCTTTTGGACTTTTGATCCAAGCACTTTCCATCCTTATTCCCAATTTTCCTTTGGACTGATTGACTCAGAAAACTTCCTACTCATTGACACCTTTACCAGTCTCTTTTACCAGGAGGATTTTCATTTGAGTTGAATAGATTATACCTCTCTTTTTTAAAAAAAAAAAAAAAAAAAAAAAAAAAAAAAGGCACTGTTTGGTATTTATTAACAATAATTGTATTTCTTTCTTTGTTGCCTATATCTAATTTCCCTGGTTCCTTATGTCCCCCAAAAGTCAGAAGGATGTACTAAGCTCTGCGTTTTCTTTAGCTGTAAAAATTTATGGGCTATTTTAATACAGATTAGTGAAAGTGCAATACCAAAGCACTGTAGGTGGTAAAACCCAGTTATCATTTGTATGATTAGTTTCACCTTGTAGCCGTGTCTCTGAAAAATGCAATTAACAGTTTCATATTCAGCATAGCTGGCTTTTATTCCTGCTGCATGGTGTGCAACATTTGCATCATAAAAAAAACCCTAATTGGTAAACACAGCCTTGCCAGATTCTCTGCAATTCACCCAATTCTCGTAACGTTAATTGGCTCAGCTTCAACACACATTGGATGGGTTTTCAAAGGCAGCAGCAGATTAGAGAGCTTGCAAGCACTTGTGTTTCACAGTACTGACTCCAAGGAGACTGAGGAAGGAAAAAAAAATATTTTAAATTAATGCTGAATGCAGGCGAGCTCTCTTGTCCAATGGTTGCCATGGAAACTGTTTTGTCTGCTAATCTGATAGCAGAGTGTATGTTTATTGGTACACATCTCTAATGACCTTCAGAGACTAAACTCAGCTGGAAAGTAGTATTCTACCACTGTGGTCAGAGACAGCAGCTAAGTGATTACATCCTAAACTCTATTATTGTAGTTTATACTGTTGTTGGTTTTTTTTCCCTTGTTATTGTTGGTCCCCAAACCAAAATTTGTCCCAAAAATGACAATTTTCAGTGCTTAGATGCATATCTTTGGTAACATATACACCGAGTAACATAAGTATGCAAAGTTTTTTATGGTGAGATCTTTAAACTGCAAATTCTTGTATTGCTGAGCTGAGGGAATTTGTCACTTTTCTGTCAAAAAAAAAAAAAAAAAAAAAAAGAGACATTTAACATGATGTGTTATCCTGGAAAAATAGGGGAAACCCAATATTCCTCTCCTTGATAAACAAACCCATTTAGACTCAGTCTTAAACCTGAGCAATGTTGTTTCTCATACCATTAGAAAAATTAATTCTCAAAATTCAGGTGTTGTGCCTTTAAGTCAGAAACATTAATTATAGCTGCTTTGCTGACAGTCTTTCATTTTGTAGTAATAGTACACAAACTTATTATTGGAACAATTTCTAGAAGCATACAAAAACAAATTGTATCCTAATTAACCAAGCAATCTTTCTTTAAATCTGGGGGTGTATGAGTGTTGACTCTGCCTTAATTACCAGCACTGCATGCATGGATGCCGTACGATAGCCAATTAATACAGGAACTGTCAGACTCATACAGAGACGGATTGTGGGTTTGTTTTCAAATCCTACAGACCAAATGGCACCTCAGCTTTGCACAGATTGTTAATACCAACCTCCACCAGGTATAATTTCAGCCTTTATGAATTAAGCATTAACTAGTAAAAATCCTTGGTTTTGAGGTGTAGTAAATGCGAAGTTGCTTCACAGTCATCGCCAAGGCAGTGCACCTCCTGCCTCCTAGGTGCAAGATCTGCAGAGTGTGGAGCATACAGGAGAGTTCAAGGTGCAGGAGAGGGGCTGGCTGCTGCCTTGGGCCATTGTCAGTCCTTGAGGTTTGTTGCTTTTTGCCTGCAAGAGAAGTGGGAAACCTGCTGTCGCACTTGTCCTCCTGCCCTGTGAGCAGTCTGTGGGCATAAGTTACTCAGAGCAGCTCCTTACCTACTCCTGGGCTTCCCATGGGGGAGATGAAGGGTCCAAAGGTAGAGAAATGCAAGGGAGAAACAGCTGAGGAGTAAAGGCACATTAAAGGGTGAGAGTGAAGGGACAGAAGAGAGGGTGAAAACAGGCAAGGAAAAGAAGCTGAGCTAAGAAACACGAAATTACTCTGCAGCAATTCAGGAGTGATTTAGCTACCTACATCCACCCCCACCATTCGAGTGAGTGTGAACAGTGAAGGCCACCAAAAGAAACGAAGGCAAGATCTTGAAACAGAGGAAAAAGCACAGGATAGACTAAAAGGGAACCCTTATCAAATAAGAGAACTACCTGAATTATTTTTCCTTCCAGGATGTTTGAAGTTTGATTTGAACTTTGATTTTAAAATTTTGATCCTTGTCATAATGAGGAAGTAAGGTAATTAGCATCCTGGTTATCATGATCCCCTCTGTTCCTTTATCATTACTGTCAGAGCTTAAGACACATCAGAAACACCACAAATCAGCAAACCTTCCTAGTGGTTAGGTCTTAAATCTGCAAATTTTACCAAGCGGCACCGGCTTAAACTAATGGTCCTGCAAGCACTTTTCTCCTGCTGCAGCTCTCCCATGGGGCTGCAACACCAGCTTCCTGGGGAAAAGGGAAGAAACCTGTCTCCGAACAGATTATCAGGTGTCTTAGCCAAGCTGCAGATGTGTTTATGCCAGATCTTCAAACTGAGTTAGTGCAGAGAATTTATTTTTAAACCTTTCCAGGAATGAGCTTTCAATCCCTCCTTGTCATTCCACCCCTACTCCCCCTTGCCAAAATTTGGTCATTCGGTATGGTACCAAATCACCTTGTCCTCAGAATGCTTCATTTCTAGGCTTGACCCTCTCCCTGTTCCAAGCTTCGATCTTTAAAATGAAATAAATTGGAGATTAATATAAAACCTTCTTTTATTTTCATCTATATTAGATGTTATTTTCTTTTGAAAATATCAATCCCTGCATTTTATGAATTTGATTTAAACTGTTGGCTGCAGCTGTTTCAGCCTAACAGAGTGGTGTGCTACCTTAGCTGTGGATGCAATTCAAAGCTGTTTATTTGTGCAACGGTTTCAGGAAGAGACCCTGCTATGTGTTATTCAAACAAAACAGGCATTTTCATACAAGAGTTTGATTCTTCTCTCAATGAGATAGACAAATGCATAAAGGAAAGGCTAGACTGATTTTATTTATCCTTTTGAAGTTCTACTGACCTTCTTTGCAAGAGTTGACTTATGTTCACAAAAATTAAAAGCTTCAAATCACTGTCAAGTACTTCTTTTTCACCAATTAAGGTATTTTCTTCATATATATTTCAAAAAATAATAAGAATGCTTCCTTTCCTCCTCTGTGAAGAGTATCTGAGACCCTTGGTTTATCTGGAAATTGATTTTCTTTTTTTTCTTTTTTTTTTTTAATAGGAAGAAAGGCAGTTACAATTTTATTCTTTAATTTCTGTCATTATTCCTTGAATACAGTCCTCCAGTCTGGTTCTGAAAGGTGCTTGAGAACCCTGATTGTTTTCCTCTAAATTACTAGGTTATTAATGATCAGCTTTGTATCTAAGTATGGAGTGCAGATAGGGCTACTTGCTTAGTAAGCTGTTCAAAGCTCATTTCTACATCTCCTTCAGGGCCCCAACCCCAATGCAAGTAAAGTCAATTTAAATCTTCAGTGGAGGACAAAGCTCTAAACTGTCCCGTTTCTCTTAGTCCTGGTTTGCTCTGAAAAGGCTCCTTTTTAAAAAAACAATCCACTGTCCGTTTTCTGCTTGAAAAGCATGGCTATAGGAAATGTATTATTTGCACTTTAAACAAGGGAACAGAGATGGAAAGCCAAGTTTTGTCCCCTGAACTAGAAAAGGATATAAGTATTAGTGCTTTCTACCATTTGCAAAACTTTATGTCTCAGTAACAAAATCTTTCCTTAGTATCCAACTCTAAAATTTGTGTACTGTGTCTGTATTGCTGTACATATTTATGCTGATGTTAACAGACCATATTTGAACCATTTTTTTAAATATAAGGATGCTTGCATCCAAATTCACTGAAAACATATTTTCTAGCCTTATATTTTTAGATATTTTAAAGTAGATCAGATGAAAACATAATTAACTCTTTCATTTGATACAAAATATTTTACTAAAGTTGCTTAGACAGAGCATTCCCAACATTTTGGGAGCAAACTGATCTAGTGAAAGGTGTCCCTGTCCATGGCACGGGGAGGGAGTTTTGAAGTAGATGGCCTTCCAGCCCAAACCCTTCTGTGATTCTATGATTTTCAGTTTTCATACTGATTAGAATAAATTTTAAAAAGCCATATTTTTATAGAATTCAGTAATATCTGGGGAGGGAAAGAAAAAAATGTTTTTCTAGTCCACCTGAATAGTCTGTGCTGGATATTACCTATTGTCTTAAAAGTATGTAAAGAATTCAATCTGGTTTTGCTTATGTATTTAGGTTGATGGCCATCATTGAAACTGAGTCATTTGTTTGATTTGTCATTCACTTTGGTTAGTGATGGTAATTATTTCTAGAAATCTAATTAGTGTAACCTTTCTATATCTAAATTTTAACCCAGTTTATCTGTAGAGTCAAAAAAAAAATCTATAAAAGGGCATTAGGTCTTATTTTATATTGATACACAAGGATTATTTCACACAGAAGACCCAAAATAACATATCTTTTTTATTTTACCCATATTGAGTGAAAAGACATTATGACTGCTTCCGTCCTGGAGTACTCAAGTAGTTTTTTCATCCCTCGCTACCTTGATAACTACTTCTGTGGTAGTGAATCACTGTTGAGCCATTATAATCATCAGTTGTAGAGTGCTTTACTGATTTTGTCCATCTAAGGCATGGGTTTTCTGATGTCTTTCTGTGCAAGGGTGAGCTAGCTAATCATTACGGCACCCTCAGAGTAGGTAAATACCACAGGTATCTACCTCGTTTCAGAAAAAAACTGAGATGTCTTGTAATAATTTGAGAGATGCAGAAGTTAACTGCCTTAAGAAGGTGTTTGACCTGCAGCTGTGCTCTAACATGTTTGTTTAGTCTTCTATTTACTTATCCAAATTTTTGAAAATACCTTGCCAAAAATAATAGCTTGTGAAATAATAGATAAATTTTAAAATGCTCATCTGATTCCAGTATTTTAGGATAATATTTAATGATATGGAGGGCTAAATTTCCCTAAAATCTCATTCTTAAGCATGTGCTTAACTTAAGACTGTTGAAGTAAATAGGGCATATACACTGCTGACCACTTTTGGACAATCCCATTGCACAAAAAAAGGACAAATAATGATCTTATTTCACTTTTTTCCACATGCAGCACCTGCTATGCTCCATA
Source organism: Athene cunicularia (assembly GCF_003259725.1). Lineage (NCBI taxonomy): Eukaryota > Metazoa > Chordata > Aves > Strigiformes > Strigidae > Athene > Athene cunicularia. Next base: position 43,044,429 of record NW_020799095.1, read on the forward strand.
CCTTCTCCACTGTTCTGCAGTGTCTTATGTCAGACTGTGTTAAGTTCAGTTTGTGCTGATTCCTCTTTGCAATACAAAGGAGTAGTTAAGGCCATATCCTAAGTGTAGGATACATCTTCCAACACTTAAACTGCATTTTCGGGAATTGAATTGATTGCCATAGAGAATTCCAAATGGAACTCATTTCTATATCATTCCACCTACATTTTCCTTGTTTTACAAATCCTCAAGATAAAAAGAAAATCTTTGTGTATTCTTGACCTTTATCTAAACAAGGCAAAGCATTTGACATATATACTTAAATGAAAATGAAGATGAAACCTGAAATTATTTTCTTCTCACTACACTCGATCTGGACATAACATCATGTGTCATTTCAACATGTTTGAGAAGCAAATTCAGACTCAAACCGTTGTCACTATACACATACATACAAAAAAAAGAATTAGCTTAGCATGAGAAAATTGTCCAACCGTTTAAAAATTCTATTTAAATTTCCTTTTGTTGAAGATACCATTTTTTGTAATAGAAAATGGCTACATTAGTGGTGCTTATTTCCAGTGCAACATGGGTAATTTTGTCCCTTAATTTTGTAATCTCTGTTTTTAAATATATGAACAAATGATCACATAAATCCAGCAACACCAGTCATTACATAGAAAACTTCCATTGCTTTATGACTTCAAAATTTCTAAAATAGATTAACCCATCCCCTAACAGTGAAAGGGCTTTCATGAACATACTTACATATTTTCCTTCATTCAAAACTCATTCTACCAAACAGCTCAATTCAACTATGTCACTGTTTGCACAGTTATCTTCAAAGCTGATCCTCCACTCAAACAAGAAGTCTATTTTGAATTTAAAGTATAAAATATTCCCATTAGAATTCATGGAATTTAGCTTATCTATATTATTCTGAACATTTGGCATTTAAAATACTATAGTAACCTCCACATAAGGCAAGATAGATGAAGAGTAATGCCAAAATGTGAAGATTATGCTGCTTCTTCCACTCTGTCATCACATTACACAAATACTGTAGACAAGTTACTGCAAAGCTAAAGAGCCACACAACATGAGAAACCACAGAAATATAAATATATGCAATAATTCAAAATCTGATATGCATGTTCTGTTGACATATATATAGAAATATCCATTTAGAAACACAACTAATTTGTTACTAATTTTTCTTTTTCAAATTTTACCTTTTATTCATGCCATTTCTGGTAGCCACTGAAATGCACCTCAGAGTGCATTTCTGGTTCTCTAACGCCAGCTTGGTGTATTGAGATTGAAATACAAGTTTATCCTTCTCTCAGATCATCCTCTGACCCTAAATCTCCTAGACATCACCAGGGGTTTCCATAGTAGACCAGACTTACTTGAAAACCCTCCACTTGCAGATACTGGCAGCAACCAAATTATGACTTGAGTGCCATTAATAATTTATTTGGGACCAAAAGCATGTTAGATGATTGAATTTAGACTGCATCTAAGTTTTCCCCAACCTGGACCAAAGAATGAGCAGTGCCTTTGGACATGCTTTGCAGAGTCCTAGTCCCTTTGTTCCTTTGTCAATCCAGATGGCCTTCAACAGGGCTTCTCATCTCAATGTTCCTCTAATTCGAGCTTCACTATCCAAGCTTGACAATGCAAGTTTGTATCATCCTTGGATATCTCTCAATTGGTAATTTAGTACCTCATGCTAGATGTACTCTATTTTCTTCTTGCCATTGCATTGTCACCCTGTTTGCTTTTTGAATCACTTGCAGTATAGGCTTGGTCTACAGAACTCAATATACAGTAACTTCTTTCACTGATCTGGATAAGTACAATTTTCATAAAACTGTTGTATCTAGCATTCATTACGGTACTAGATGTCAACTCCGCTGTCACAGATGTATTCCTCAATGATGTGTTACGGCGTTCCAGCCTCGTACTTTAAAAAGCTTTATTCGGTTTGTAAATATTTATTTAGTGATCAAAGTCTGAAAGTAGCTTTCCTTTCTGATTTTGGGGTTATTTTTTCTCTGCCTAAAGTAGGTTTCACAGTGAAATGCCACTTCTAATCTGATTTTCTGTGTCTAGAGTATATTTTATTAACCCTTTTTATTTTCTTCAGTGATAGATTAGTAAATTCCAAAGTAGCTTAGAAACATTGCTTAGTGACCTTTTTGTTCTTTGCATTTTTTGAGGAGAAATCAACAAAAGACAACAATAGTAACCTTTCCATATTCATTACCATAAGCTGCACTGACCTTAAGAAGCAGTCTTATGATTCCACACTTGTATACAGGGTACGGCTGCAGTGCTGATTTCAAGAATTTGACAATTTTTCTCTTCTTAGGTCTGTGAGGGACAAAGAAATTAGGTACATTATAATACCTGTGCATTTGCACAGGATGGATTGACATGAATCTCCCAAACCTTATATTTAAGAGTAACCTTTTATGAATACTTCCTCAAAAATTTACTTCTAGGACATATTAAGTAGAAAAGTTTAAAGACGTCTTAGAAATCTGGTAAGCACAGGATCATTTTCATTATTTTTTTTGGTTGATTAAAAAATATTGTTATTTGTATTTAATTTTGAGAGAATTAAATGTAATTTTTAAAAATATTATTTTCTTTCCCTACCCTGGAGAAGGACAGGCCAAATGAGGAGTATTGGTATTTAAAGAGCAAAGGAAAAATAGGAAGTTTGTGTAAACTCAGTATTGATGATCCTACATTATTGGATTATGCTTGGTTTCTGGAGTTTCTTGATAGTCGATCTTGATGGCTTAATTAATGTTGCTGCTAAACACAACATTGTTTTCTGGAAGATTTTATGAAAGGAAAAGAGAACAAAAAATTAAAAATATGTGTAACTTGTGGGTTTATCTGGTGAAATCAAAATAATTTCTAGTTCATAAAGAAATAAATTATGATAAAACTGTTGTATTCTTATTGAGCAGCCCCATGGCTTTAAAAATATATTAATTGGTGAGAAATTAAGACAAAATTGTTCAAAAAAGACAAACCTATATTCTGGAAAAAATGGACTCGCTGTCCTCTTTGTCCTGAATAACTTGAAAAATTACTATGTGCCTGTTTTACTGCCTACCTACACACAATCCCTTTCTAGATTATTAATGAATCTATTAAATAGCCAGTGACCTAGAAAGTAGCCACAAGATGCCCTGTCATTAACCTTTCACTGTGATGAAAATGCACCATTTAATCATATTCTTTGTTGTTTCTCTTCTGACTATTTGTCAGTCTGAGGCAGTGTTTTCCTCTTTACTTTATAACTCTTCTATACTCATCTCTTATAAGGGACCTTGAAAAATCATTTTGGCCATCTGAATAAAGTACATCAAAAAGCTCTTCTTTATTCCTTATTTTATCAACATACCATGAGGTTTCTAAGACTAGCTCTAATATATGTTTTCTTCAGCACTAAAACAAATTTAAAGAAGATCTTGTTTGGTTTTTCTACTACCTCACTATCACTTCCTCCTCCATAGTAAACGCTATGGGACCTGGGTTATACAGTCAGATTTTTAGATATATTATGTAATGTTATGTTTAAGGAAATTTATTTTACTTATTATTAATTTACACAATAATTCTCAAACAATTATAATAGCACAGTTGTTGTAAGGGCATTACAAAATATGTAAGGGGAGGGGAAACCAGGGGTGGAGGGCATTAAAGCTGTCTTCTAGAAAACAACACAGAGAGCTGTAGACTTAAGAGACAAGACATGGTGTTTCTTCACAGAAATGACACTGATTAGCCCCTTTATTATCATCATCTTCCAAGTGTTTTGTTTTTCTGATTTGAACTGTCATTTACATCCACTGGTCAGTAATTCCCTGGAGTGATTCTATAGCTCTGGATTGATTTTAAATATAGCTGTAGTGTACTGTGTGCATCAGAAGCAGCAGAGAGAGTGTATTTTATAAACATTTCAGATAATCTGTAGATTTGCTTTTTCAGAAGCTTTGGACAATTGCTATTTGTTCCAGAATGCCTGGCCACCTCCGTTTTGATAATATTTAATCTTAATTAGCAGAAAGGAGCAAGGGTCTCCTGTTTCACTGAGGCAAAGGATCGTTTGGCTTCTCAGATGGACCTTTCTCTTCCTTAACTGCTTTGTTAACCTTTGATGGTCTTGAGCAGGTCATTCTCATTATGATGTCCTCAAAGTATCTATTTGCTTTTCAATTCAAAATAGATTTAGACTCTCAGATTTTCCTCATTCAGAGGGTTGGCTGTGCCTTATATTTCCACTGTGGCTCTACCAAACACTTTAGTTCCGAATTGTAATTAATTTTCATCTAACTTAACTGGCCTCTAGGATCTTACCATTAAGAATTTATTCTTGTCTTCCTGATTTCTTTGTCATGCATTTTGAGTACCACCAGTCCTTCCTGGGGATTTTATTTCATTTCTAGTTTTCAAATCCTTATTAGCCTTTGGGCTATCATTCTCCCAAAATTTCTCCTTTGAAAGTTCAATAACACTTCTGGTGTTCTTTTGCTAAAAATACCCTACAGACTGTATCTGGAATGGGACTGTTTGTGGTAGGACCATAGGAGCAGCAAAACACTCATTAGCAATGCTACATCTTTAATTTCTCAGACTTAATGAAATTAACTGTCTCTTGCTTTTTATGTTTTTTGATGAGATAAAATAAAACAAAAATCTGTCAGAGAAGAAATTCCAATTTTATAAGATTATTTTCCATTAAGAAGCAAAATCACAGAACAATAATGCTAAGCCTTGGCTTCTATTTGATTGAGAAAACCCTGTCCCCTACACCAATTCCACTAAAGGGCAATCTCTTCTGCATACTGAAGCAATATAAGCAGCCCCTTGTCACCAGAAGGTGTAATAATAGTGTCATCCCTTGAGGTACAGTTCATCTGAGTGAACTCTAGTTAGAAATTAGTAGGTCCTCTGTAGTTAAAGCAGTGGAAGTACCTCCAAAGAACAACTTATAAATTCTGTTTTACAATTCATATATTCTGCTTTAGACATTCTGGAGCTGCCTTCCTGCCTCCAGCAACTACAGAGAGAGCCTAAATAACAGACACACAGGTGGCAAAGTTCTGTGTAATCAGTCCTGCTGTTACGGTCATTTTGGGATTCAGTAAAACTTGTGACTCCTGGTACCACCACTGGCTGCTTGGGCAGTTCCTGCTGTGTCTGTGGCTTCCATGGCAGAAGGGAAGAGGGGCAGGATTTTGCCCTTAGATGTTTTATGCTATGTATCTAAAAAGGTCATAATGTTATACCTGTTTCTTAAATGTTTTTTTGCTAGATATCTATAAAGGTCATGTTTCACCACAGCCTGAGGTGTCTGTCCTAACCAGGAAACTGTGTTAGCCCGTTTCTATTCCAAATCTATCATAAAATACACAACTAAAACATAAGTCATAAAATATACAACTAAAACATAAGTTGGGTACTTAGTTATATTCATGTAAACTCTGTTGTTCTGAAAACTTAAGTGCATCCAATTTTTTCCAAAACGTTCACAGGTATTCTGCATTCATAAAGTACGGCTGGTGGCTTTCACACTTTTGGGTTTTCTCTCTTCAAGTCATGACTATGTGATAATTTCAGGATTTTTTTTCCGGAAAAATGTCTCCAATTATTGAGGCTTCTTTCAAATAAACACTTGCAGCATTTTGCATTACATAGATTTTAGATGCTGTGCCACCAGCTGTGCCAGGGTTTTTTTCAAGGTTTTGTGTTTAGAAAGGCCAAAACTAAAATATCTAGCTGGGGACTGGGTCCCATTTTTCTGCCTTTCATAAAAACATTTAATGAATCCGTGTTAATGGTACCTTTGGAAATGCATCTGTAAGGCCTTATGACTGCTCGTGTTCTGGTTCTGGAGAAGTTGTCTCATGATACATATACATGAGATGTGAAAAAACTGCTATTTTCTTGTTAGCATTGTCATCACAGAGGATGTTAGCTTTTGCTACATCAAACTTTCTTTTTGTTTGGGTTGTTATGCATGGTGGGAATGAGAATGTAGCTGTAACTTCTCACTTATACAACCTAGCTTCAACCTGAGAGGAAGAAAATCATTGTATTTACCCCCTAGTAATAATTCTATCATATTTTGTGGTATTGAGAATATACTTATAAAGTCCGATGAGCTCTCACTGTAAAGGGCCAATGCTGTAGTTCCAGTAGCTGAATTTTATCTAATACACGGAGGAGCCACAGCAAGCTCTGAGAGAGTAATTGCAAACAGTAGATCTTTCCCTTGATTTGATAGTATGGATTGGATAATTTTCCAAATCACTAATTCCGCAGTACAGTGTACAGCACAGGTGGCTGCTGATAACTCAAGCCTGCAAAGAGTCACAAAGCTTACTTGTTCACAGCATTGCTGCTGCATATGTTGGTATAAAATAGACAACAATGCTCCTAAGGAGGAGGAAAAAAAAGAGAAATTATAACATTAAATCAATAATCTTCATTTGACTCCTTTTATCTCTGTTCAGCTCAGTAGCATGAGAAAATGAAAGCAATGGTTTTTGTGAGAAATTTGAATAGGAGAGAGCGCTCAGCCACCATGAAAGTAATTTCATATCTGGAGATGAGCTGTGAAAGCAGCTTTTCTGTTTATTTGAGGGATAGAGCAATATGACCAGGAGCAGTTTGAAAACAGCAGAAAAGAGTAGCTGCACGTTTTTAAGTGTCTTAAATCTCTTTCAGATTAGAAAAGTGATCTCATAAGGAGGCATTAAATATGGCACACTTCTTCAACCTGCTAAATGGTGGTAGCACTGCCATCATTAGCTATGAGTTTATTTTGATAGCATGCAGAGATCAGATTGTATAATTACTGCACTGGCTCTTGCAATATGTTATTGGCTCAAACCTTGGCAGACACACGGTAGCTGAGCAGACTTCAGCCCCAAATAGTCTGATTTTTTTCAGGATGTGCAAGCCATATGACACACAAAAACTAAGGGTTTTAAAACTTTTTACAAATGTTGGCCACAAAAGGAAAGATCTTTTTTTCTCTCTCTCCCCCACAACAGCACCCTTCTGTCATTTTTTATTGTAGACCCAATACCTGAGTATTACCACCCACAGAACAAGGATATTTCTTAACAGAATTTGGAGCTCATAATCCAGCCGCATTAGTATTGTTATATGGATGACAAGCGATATTATAGGCTGTATAGAGAAATAAGGAGTGCCCGTTGTACTGTTTGACCACTACTTAAAATCTTCCTGTTGCAATATGGTCATGTATTAGTCTAAAGGGAAGTGGAAAAGGCCAAAGCAAAAAATCCTACCAGCTGAGACTATTTAACCTACCATCTGTTTCTGAATTGCCAGCTAGCCTCTAGTTACCGAGGAGCGTATTTCTGGACTTCGACTAATGGAAGCAGAATAGGAAGAAATGCATAGATTTTAACTTTTGTGCTTCTTTTCATTGAGAGCTTGTAGTCCAGAGTGCCCTTATGAAAGTAAAACTGCAGCAGCAGTATTTTTGAGGTTTTCTTGTGGTGCTGTGTATTGCAGATTCTGTGCAAGTAATAAATGTGCCATATCACGATGTCATGCACGTGGGAAGACTGTACATCCAAAGCAGGCTTGTTCTGAGCTGGTAAGATTATTTCTTATAGCAAATTTTTTCAGATATCTCTTTTGTTTAGCAGCTTTGCTCTTACATTATTTTTCTTTCCAGTTAATTTATTGGCTCTGAGAGCACTGCAGCTTGGATGTGATCTCACCAGACGGTGCTAACTAAACATCATCTTAGATGGTCTGCAAATGGAAAGGGAACCTAATGTGTTGAAGTAAATATTTCTAGTAATTCTGTAGGTGGCACTCTTTGCTCTGCATCAGTCTTCAGTCCAGGCCTTTATACAGCACTAGTTGTTTTCTATACAAGATACCAGGACTGGTATCTTTGTTTACATCCAATTTCAGTAGGCAGGCTCTATGCAAAATATTAGTTGACTTTCAGAGTCAACTATATAATCTCTGCTTACTGTCATAGACTATCACATTGTACTGTTGTACATTCCTAAACTCTTAATGGCTGTGGTGGTGGTGATATTCATTACTGCATTACTTCTTTTGTGATACTGGGTACACACACAGTTTTACTGAACATGAAAATTGGTGGGTTAATTACTACTGTTGTTATGATTATTAACAGGATCTCTGCATTGAGTTCTGGTATTTTGGCTCACACCAAGTTGTACCTGTACCTGAAATAATCATGTTGATGTCAGTGAGGTAATTCAGGCAGGACAGTTCAGTCTGGTGGGGAGCGAGGATAGCTGACTCTGCTCCAGTGTTAGGAGGCTGTCAGCTTCAAGAAGTTAGATCTTGGACTATTTTGACAGACTTGATATGCTTCCCAGACTGAACAAGGAGTGGGATGTCTTTGCTCACAGCTGAGCATTGTCAGACCATACATGACAGAGTAACAGCTGCATTGTGCTTGGTGTTCCCAAGAAAGAGTAATCTCTAAAAGAGGTCTTATCTTTTCATCACCTTGCTCAGATTATGGGTTGATAAAGACTGGAGATAGCATTCCCTTTATTAAAATAAATAATAAAAAATGAGTTGGACATGAGACAATTTCTTCCCCCTGCTAACAGATCAGTCCCACTTGCAACACAAAACCCCTTGTTTGTGAAGTTCCTGGGGAGTGAATTCTGACATTTCAGCCCACTTACCACATCTGAGATACAAGACCTTAACTATCTAGCCTTAGTTGAAGGGAATGCCTGAAAGGAGAAACCATGGGTGCATGCCTCCTTGAACTAGTAACAATTTTATCAACTCACTGATATCAAGAGATGTGAGACACTGATGTCACCTCAAAGGGTTCCAGCTTGTTAGCCTTTCACACTCCTATTAGGATGCTCCGAGTCTAGCTCATTGGGTAAATTTGGTAATTGTCTTTAAGAGATGTATAGAAATCTGAAAGATGGCTGTCAGCAGAGCATTAGAAGCTGCAGGCTGGTTAGTAAAAGGAGCAGAGGGAAGCTGAACAAAGTTAAACCTTTACCTGCAGCCACAAACCTTTTAAAACTCCTCCCTGGTTTGGGGCAGATTTTAAAGCATTTACTGTAATAATTATGTATACACACTAATGTAAAAGAACTTTCAGAATAGGTATTTCAACCATAGATGCTACAGAGATCTTTAGGTAAATATGATAACTAAAATTAGATCATATATTTCTAAAGAGATAGATGGGAAAACATGTAAGGGCATGACACACTGGCCCAAATTATGCCTTCATGGAATTGCATCATGGAGTGAAATAGTCTTATCAAGGGCCTTTCACTCCTGAGGTGAATCAGATTAATAAGAAAGTACAGGGGAAAAAAAAAATAATTAAGCATCCAAATGATTAGGAAATATAGAAATTTGGAATGGATATGTAGAAGATACTTGTACAGATATAGTTGGGGAAAATCTGGGGTTTTTTAATACTTTAGAAGATAGGAATTTCCTCTATCTTGACTGAGTAGAGTTTTTCTTACGTTTTCTGCAAAGATGAAAACTAATGTATTGAAGAGTCTTATTTATATCTTCTAGTTTGCTGGTTTAAAGCTCTTCTGTAATTTGTACATTCTTTTATTATGTTTCAAATGTAATAAAACAGAAAGCTCAGATGAAATTTACCTAATTGATTTTCTCTTTCTTAAATAAAAATAATAACAATATGCATAAAGATCTAAAATAAAACACCTGTCATTTTGTAGATTTTTCCTAATACTAACTACTGGTCTGATTCAGCCAGTTCCTTCCACTCTTGTTGGCATTATGGAGTATTTTGCTGCTTAAGAAATCATACTGGATTAGCTTGTACTTCTAGAACTTTTTCTGGAGAGGCAGATTTTGGCCCCTAGTCTTAAATCTCAGATAACTAATCTGCAGATGGATTACCGGCTATATGACATTATTTATTTGATTGCTGATCATAGGTAGACTTGCATAATGCAAATTCAGCTTCTTAAATGAGCCAGAATAAGAGCTACTGAATGCAGGCTCCTGAATACACATACTGAGATCACTGACTGTACAATTCCTCATAAATACGTGTCTACTATTTGCATGGCGTGGTCTTGCCTTTAACATAACATGAGATAGCTGTTTGTACTTGCAGTGCTGAGAAAATTATACATGAGTATAATGCTCACTGCTTCCACTGAGCATAGAGATAATTTTAGGAAATTCCTCCTAAGGGCCTGGAGAGCCTGGCCTATCTTTTAATCACAGGATTAAAGAATAACAAGATTATAGTTAGACCAAATAAGAATTTATGCAGAAGGTTTGTCTTGATACTGCTGGGTGATCTCCTCACCCTCCATTCCCTCTGGGAGCCCTGTAAGAAAAGTTTCTAATTGAAATGTGGGTGACCTTGTCCTCATCTGCCTGCTGTGGAGGGGAGGTGGTCCAGATGCCTTTCTTGCAGGAAGTGATCACTCCACATAGTGCCTGGGGTGTTATTGTCATCCTTCACAGCCTTATGAATCACAGGCAAGTTCTTTTCTTGGAGTAGCTCTCCTTTTCCCTCCTAAATGCTTGGAAGCCCAGCTGTATGCCAGCCAAAACCCACCTGCATGGGCTTTTGGCTTCACTGTTTGCAACCCAGCTAAGCTGGTTAAAATTAAAACTCAAGGCAAAAAATCATACTTCCTCTTCATGCTGACTTCATACCATGGGCAGGGCATAAAAACTAGTCCCTTGATTCTATAAACTGATTCTGGATATCTCATTAGCATCAGTCTTTCTGTCTCCTCAGTAAATCACAATGCAATTACTGAAAGAATTTTGGGTTGAGAGGCAGAAGTTTGCCGGACTGTTTTACCCTGGCCAAACAAGGAAATGGTGCAACACATGTAATTTATTTTCAAGAGGAGTTTAAAAAACACTTCCGAACCAAAAGAAAGACCTATTAAAGCTTGGCTGACAACACTCATATCCTTACAGTATTCAAATCAGTTTGTTCATCTGGAGAAAGACATCTGTTCGGACTTGTGCACTGAGAAAATCTGAGCTTATCAGGCATGAAACACAACATACAATTGGAAGGAGAACCAGATTTGTGAAGTTGATAGCTTTTGTTTACCAAACTACTGTGTTATGTACAAAGAATTTTTTTTTAACTTGGTTCTGCATGCTGTGTAATATAATGTGACATTTTTGTATATGACAGCAGAAGATTCAGCACTCAAACTTCTCACAGCATGACTCAACACCTCCTGACAACTCAGCAAATAACAACAAAAAAAATATCTTTAATCAATTCCTTTGCCCAGTAATCTCAGTTGCGATTGTATAGAATTACCCATTAGACTCAATCAGGACCACACAAAATCACTCAAAGTCTTTCATGACTTCATATTCAGCTTTTTCCACTAGAAAAAAAAAAATGCAGCTAATGAAAAGGTAAACTCCCTGTGTACACATTGACATAAATGTCAAATTTTAATGATTGCCCTCTTTGAACTTCGGACAACTCATACATACTGTGGGATCCTGCATAGGAAACAGTAAATGTCATCAAGACAGTGCATGGGATGTAATACATTATAATAAAAGGCCAAATGACTTGAAAGTCAGGTTTTCTTGCATTTTTTATGAAAGATAAATTGACCCATTTTTGTGAAAGATGTCACTAAGTCATAGTATAATTTTTGTTGCGAAATTGAAGTCAGTGACCGAGACTTGTGTTCCTAGAGACAGCTAGACACTTTTGGAAATGCTTCCTCTAATTAAAAGATACTGGCTGATTCAACCAAAAATGCTTTCATCTTTCATCCTGTAGAAATTGGTACATGTCCATGAAAACTGATTTTTTTTTCCTCCTCTTTCTCTCTGAGCTTTTGCAGACTTCAGCTGCAGTATGGAAACAGACTATATTTTTGGCTGAGCAGAGACCCTTCTGTTGAAAATAGCTTTGATGTCTAGGAAAGGATAGTGGATATATCTCTATGTTTGACATTTTTCTTGAAATTAAATCAAAGAAAATCTTTATTTCACTGCCTCTGACATATATATATATATATTTATATATAAAGGTATATATGTATTTGGCAAAGAATGAGGAACTAAAAGACAAAGAGATTCCTTTGAATTTTAACTTTTTCCTACTTTTAATGATTATCATTAGTGCTCTCTTGCAGAGCACCTCACTCTAAGAAAATACATGGTAATACTTAGTGTAAGCCAAGAAGCTAATCTAACATACCATTTATTTTACATTACCAAAAAAATAAAAACAAGAATGAAACATAAATAAATCTAAATTCTGCATTAAATCAATCCCTGGACATGACTAAATACATTAATTGGTGTTTCTGTTGTAGTAGTATCTGTAGTACTGAAATTGTGGGTTTTTTTTCTTGAAGTCAGCATTTTCAGGAAGCCAGGGTTAATTTAATTTATGTAAAAATGCATAAGTAGTAAGATTTTGGAATTTGAAGACCCCTCCCTTTGTTTCACATACTGTGAGTACACAAGCATCGATGGGTACAAGGGAAAAAGGAGAGATCAAATGGAATATTAATATTTTTTGAATTCCTTCTCATGAAATTCACAGTCGAACACAGCAAATTGGCCATGAACATTGGAAAATTGTGTGCAGGATGCTCATTTTTGGAGTTTGCCCTCTGTTTTAGAATGTAATATATATGAAATTGCTGTGGAAGGAGAAGAAGAAAGAATGTGACACAGAACAGCAGGGAGCCTGTTTAAAAACACAGTTCAAGCCTCCCACGGTGGTACAGTTTAGTTGTGCAGGGAAAGGAAGCGGTTCTACAGCCTTTCCTCGTGAATCCAAGCAAGAAAAAGGGCATGACAGAGCCACAGGCTTGATTTCAGTGCCAAGGGCTTGGCAGAAGCAGATCTCTCGGCTTGGCACCCTTCTCCTTCACTGGAGCAAATCGAGTTATCCTGACTTCCCTGTGGGGGAGACAAGCTCCAGAAGTGTACGGGCTGGTCTTGCAGCAGCAGCTGTGCACTTGGAGCAAATCAGGATGTCGAGTCATACCAGTGACTTCCCATTGTGCCGCCAGCCCTGGTGGGGACAGTACCTAAAGGCAGGATGCTGGAAGAGGAGAGGTGGGCACAGAGCTTTTGAGGACCAAGCAGCCATGAAAGCAAAGCAGGGAAGCCAAGACGTCCTCAAGGATGGCTCAATGTGTTATAATTTTCTTCAGTCTCTTGCCCTATTCCTTAAACGTAATTATTCTTCACCTGCCATTCTTTGATTGTTATTTGCTGCTATTGGTAGCATATGTGGAACCAGCAGCATATGTGGGACTGAACATGCGGGCTCACCAGAGATATCTGTGCTGCATAGAGGATTCTCATAGGCATATATTGATACCCTGTATCATAGGCTCTGCTAATGTGCAAGCCAAACTTCTCACTAAATAATGGTAAACGATATTGACAGGAGTGGGAAAACAGATGCTGGCTTCAGAACCAGACCCTGTTACTCGTTTCTTTATCATTTCATATTGCTGAAAACTTTGCCACAGAGCAAACTCCTGTGGAAAGTAATGCTTGCAAAATTAAGATAATTCTCAATTTTTGTTCATTAAAGTTTTCTGGTAATAATTGCCTGTCTATATTATCTGGGAAGTAAATTAGCTATCATCAGTCTTGACAAAGTGCTGTGGATTATCTGTAGGTTCATTCTGTTCATGTTCCTGTTCAGGGTCAGTTCAGTTCAGATGGTCTATACAGATGGTACCGTTTACTTTTTAAGAAACAGCCAACACAAAAGGAGAATGTTAAACGAATTCCAGAATTAAAAATCCTTGCACACATATTGTCATATGAGACCACTCTGTTCATATTCAGTTTGATAGTCGCATATCGCACAGTTCCTTTATTGAAATTAAAAGCTTACATTTTTAACACCTTTTGTTTCAAAAGAACCCTTTGTCCCCAAAATATAAGAAATATACTCAGTCAAACACAAAAATATAGGCAGAGAATTTCAAAGATTCCTCTGGTGGAGGGTAATAGATATTTAAGAAGATACAGTAAGCACTCCAGAATAGTTTATCAGTTTAGGGGACGAATTAGGTGTGCAGAATGCAATTAAACCAAATTGGTTCAGCAGAAATTCAGGGGCCAAGGCCTCCAGTATTAGCAAAAACTACCCAGGGTCACTCATGACTACACAGTGATGAAGAGCTTTCATACCTTGTCTGAAAGATGGCACTTCATTAGCATCTTCCCGAGGCATTGACTTCAGGGACAGTTATCTGTTATTTTTGGCAACATTTTATGTTTTTCTTTGTTATACCACCAAAGTCCTACTTCAGCTCCACCTTATCTGAAGAAATCTATTTTCAGTTTCTTTTTATAGAGAAGTAAACTGCTCATCTTGTTGTTAATTTCATGGTTTTAATAGTTATTGTACATTTAAGATAAATTGCAAGTTAAATCATTCTGCAATTATATTAAAGTTCCATAGTAGGAATTGCTATTTTTTCCTAATGTTTTACCACTTTAATTGCAGGTAAATGGCTTGGCCTAATGCATCTAAGTAACGTATATCCCTATTTTCAAACAGTTTGGTTAAATATTAATGATTAAAAGTACACAAAAGCTATTACAAAACAGTGAATAAAAAATTCTTCCTTCAAGTCCAATTTGTAATACTGAGCTTTTAAACATATTTCAACATATCAGACCATCCTCCACATTAAGAATTGCTGCTTAATGTTCCTATGTAAACTTTATGTAAAAAAGAAAATCTGCTGTCATTTTGCAATATCAGATTTAGTATTAAAAGATGTGAAAATCTGAACTTTCTGATTGTTATGCAGGCTTAATTTATGCACGAAATGATTGTGCTTGTTCGTATTGCGGGACTGTATGCATATTGGGATCCTCCTAATGCTGTCTACACCTGCACCTCGATACAGAGCACTGCTTTCTGTAGTCCAGTGGACCGGGGCTGCAGCCATGCTGGGGCCAAGAGGTGCAGGTATATGGGATGATGGTAGTTCTTGAATTCAGGAGCTTCTGCATCTAACTAGAAAAGAGAAACTAGAAGTGAGCAAACAAACAAACAAAAAATCCTCACTGTGATGCTGGGAAACAGAGTTATACAGAGGTTGTGTCTAGACTTTAAAGTAATTCAGACTGCTCCCGTTGTCCTGTTTTTCAGATCTGACCTGTAGCCAGAATATGTGATAGCTCTTTTCTGCACCAGTTTTGTGGTTTTCCTTCCTTTGGAAACCAATACATCCTTGTGGGTTGATGAATAACTATAGGTAATTTTGTCAAATGAAGTCAAATTTCCCCAGTGCAGTTTTTTCTCTTCACATGTATCTAAAATAATGTGACAGCTTGTGTTAAGGAGCTTTGGACACTTGCACATCAGGACTTTCTATATATCACTCTAGATATTTATCGGATTGTAGCACTATTCTAAGAAACATATTTTAGGAAATTACTTAGTGAAAACACAAATTAATTGCTTTATTGAGATAAGCTGATGATTTGCTGTGTCTGCAAGTACCTCTGCAAGGTTTCACAAGTCAAGAAGCTGCCTAAAGGAATGGTTCACAGTATGTCTTTCTTAAGACTGGTGTCCATATGCTGGAATTTTATATTTGCTCATAGCAAATACTATCTCATTCCTTGTTGACTGGAATGGAATTTTCCCAAATGCTTTCTGTCTGCTGGTGGTAAGACTGAAGCCAGAGGTAGGTGTGATGGCCTTCAGTCTGCTCACCTGTGGGGAACCCACAATTTCCCCTCCTGATTCCACAAGAGTAAGTAGCTCCTGCTGAAAGTGGTGGTGAAAGGAAGCACAAGAGTGAAGGCTTGGGAGCTCTGGCTTCACTACTGTTATCTATTTGTGTTGCAGTAGTGCACAGGTGTCAGGGCTCTGCTGTGCTGTGCAATGCATAAACATGATGCAGCAATGGCTCTCATGAACTGTATGGAAACGCTCTCTCCTTTTTAAAACAATTTGAGGATGGGGGTGTGGGTGTCTCCTGTATTAAATGCTACTCTTGGTTCCCAAAGCATTTGGTGGTAGAAGACCAGTGTTTTTTCATGTTATTTTTACTTACTATATCTGTGATGGACCATACAAAACTATTTATCTGCATTAAAGCTGCTTTTGCTGTGCATTTACTGCCGTAAGTGTATAGTTTTTTCAGATTACCCTCTGCTTTTTTCCTTTTCTTGCATTTTCTTAAAATCCTCTTGTTGTGCCATGTGTTTTGTAAGGTGTTTGCCAATTCATCATCATCATTCCTTTTCTACTCTATCAGGTGCATCAGGAAGAATACTGATAGTAGGGTACAAAGAAATCTTGAGATTTTTCTATATTCCTACGACAATCAACCAAATGTAATCATAATACTTGTTGGGGAGTGTAGCCACAAACTGGTAACAGAAAATGAAAAAAGATTTAAATAAGTGATTCTTTTTAATCTAGTGAGAAAATATAGGTATTGGAATTTTATATCTAAATATATTTCTACACTGTCCAGGAGTTTAAAATTGTTTTGTTCTACCCCCAGACAATTTTTTTTTTTCGATGAAGGAAGCTCCCTGGTGCTTATATCTAAAATCAAAGAAATCTATTTATTTGGATCTGACTCTGCCAGTTAAATCATTAACTTGAATCCTGGAGGGAATCATACCTTTTGTCATGGATCATTCATCGCTTGCAAGGTGATCAGCCAAATTAACAAAAGTAGCCCATTACTTCTGATTTCCTGATACTCAGATGGAATTGAGTGAGGAGGCTTTTAAACATTTATTTTACAATCAAAATATGATTAACTATGTAGCTGTTTTAGGAATTAACCCGGCAAATATTTAAAAATAGTTGCTTCTGAAATATCTCACTAGGACTCTAAGATAGGAGATGCCTAGCTGTTGTTTCACTTTACTTACCATGTTTTGCTCTGTTCAAAGTTGTGAATGTATGTGCCTCTTCATGAGAAAGAAGAGAAAGACTATCTACTTCTAAAATGGGAATTGTATTTTCTTCTTAATATTAATAAGATGTCAGGTGAATACCTGCTTGGCTGAAGGATTTCAGTTGACTGTTAGACTGTTCACCTTTGTTGTCATACAACTTCACTATTAAAATGCTGTTTTAATTGAGGCATGAACATTAAAGGGCTTCATTGGCTTGGATACAGGTAGTAGAACATAGACCCATTAAACTATTTTTTTCCCTTAATATTGAATTGCTTTAGATAATATCTTCCTGATAATCTGGGTATCATATCTACATATACTCACTGCTTATTTAACATATATCTTTTGGTTTGGTGTGATCCAAAATAAGCACAGTGACAAGCTTCTATACAGAGGCAAGTAATGTGGGGCTGAATCTTTACATAATATAATCTACCACAACTCAAATGACTTCAATGAATGGGTAACAATTTATGCCATCTGGGGTTTGGAATGAACAATTTTGCACCCCTGGTTGGTCCTAAGGTCCAATTTAAAATTTTTATTCTGCTATGGTCAGGAAAGCTTACAATGAAGATGTGAAAGATTAGGAATGTTTAATTTATTCATCATGTAGATTTAGGGTTGGTAATTTTTATGAATAAATTCTTAAATATTTTCTCCTCTTCTGGCTAATCTTCTCTAGGCCAAACACTGGAATTCATCAAGAGAGGATATTTTTAATCTCTTGTTTGCTTTTCTTTTCTTCTCATGCTCTAAGTAAAAGTTACTTTTATTTCCCTTAGTGATTGAAATAATTTTCTTTGCTGTTCTAAATTGGTTTTGTATTTCATAATTTGCATGCAAATCTGGTGAAAATTCTTTGACAAAATATAAGCCTCATGAATGAAACTGCTTTAAGCTTTAGAAAGCAGGCATAGTTGTCCTGAAATTTTGAAGTTACGTTTGTGTTCTCGCAGGCAATCAAATTTAAAATATACCTTAAAGCCTATCTTCACTCCCAGTGTAACACCTGAACTTAATGCTGAAATGGGCTGGCTCAGTTCATTATGGAAAACTTCCATTTTAACTCGATTCCCTTATTTGCTGATATATGATCTTCTGCGTGGCCTGTAATATATTTTGGTATTGTGTTAGCTGTAGCAGGTATCCGAAAATAGAAGGCTGCAAATCAGGGTGAACTGTAAAACAAGGCATTCAGCAGTAATCTTTCCTACAACTTAATATACAGGTTTATAAACAAAGTCATGAACCTGTCACAATATTCATTTCTTTCATAGCTTTCATATAATAGGGAAGTTAGTAACAAGACAGGACTTCTTTGCACTGTGATTTCCTTATTGTAACTCCAAGCTTTAGGGAATTGCCAGTGTACCCACAGTTATTTTCTTCCCCCAGCTGAATATGTTTGTGTTAATAGGAAAGAGCAATTCTCCCCATTTTTTGATCTGAGTACAGGTGGGCAGCCTAAGTGCAGGTACAAGGTCATACCTCAGGTTCACCTGGTCATATGTCCTGTCCTGGACTTGGCAGACACGGTGGTGGAGTTGCCCAGCTCAGATAAACAGTGAGGTAAAAGCCAAGCTCCAGAGCAGACGTCAGCCTGCCTGGTCCATTTCATGGATCAGCTAAAGTTTAACATCCTCTGAGCTTATGAACTGAGAAGTGAATGTCCACAGGTGGCCTCTGGCATTAGCTGCTCAGCCATGTTATTCCTGAAGGAATGACAAAGACAATGGGGTCCTGTCCAGATACCAAGTGGGTATTTTCTCCCACCAGGAACATGTAGGTTTTGTAGAGCTAAGTGAGGCAGGCTTTCTGAGAACAAGCTTGGATAAAGCTTTTTGACAGTGGACCCACATCCATCTGAATGTTCATTCCAAGCGCATCAATCTGGACATTTATTCCCAAAACCAAGGCATTAACCTTTATCAGATTCCATTTCTTCTACACCTATTATACATGGCTTTATATTCAAATTCCCTTTCATCTTTGGCCTAGGTTAGAAATGGGAGAGGTGGTAGGTGCCTGGATTCTCCTCCACATAAAAATTGGAATGCTTCATAGAAGCAGACAACATAACTTCAAATCCATGTGAAAAGAACAAAACCAAGCCCACACAGAAACTGCATAGTTCCAGGACTAAGGCTTCTTCTGCAAAACTTAATTTGGCCCCTTTGAGTGCAGGCACTCTGACATTATTTTAAAAATGAATACTGTTTTTCCACATGACCCTGCTTCATCAGCAGTTAGCTTGTGTTTCTTTCCATCTCTTCATGTAGTGTGTGGCCCCAGGGCTTTTCTTACCACACATCATTCAAAACCTGCACTGAATATAAAATTATTAGTTGCTTCATTGTTCTCATGGCTATCATACCTGAATGCTTCACACACAGTAATGAAATTACCTTCGTAATACCATGGCCATTCATGGGTTTGTTATCCCTACTTCACAGGTGATGAACGGAGACATGGAGAGAGGAAAACCAAAATAGTTGACAAAGTTTCAATCAATTTCTAAATAAATTTTTCCGTAGTTTCTATAATTTTGATCAATCTTTATGTGTATACAAATACAGTTTTAACCTACCTCAACTGCAGCTATAAGTGTTCAATAGCTCAGCTCAATTGTCTTATATAGAGGCCAGAGAATAAGGAACATCAAATTAATGGTCATCTCTGGGAAATGTGAGATTTGTCCAACATCACATAGAAACTCTGTGGCAGATCCAGAAATGGAATTCAGTTCTTTAGTGGCAGCTGCCTTACCCATTAAATCTTATTTTCTCATCTGTAGTCCCTTGCTGGTTCATTATATACCTTCCAGTTCCTGAAACAAATGAGGCAGAGAGAAATGAAAGCCTCATTCACTGCATAAACCTGATTCAATCCTGGAATACCATTTCTCAGAACACCTTCCACATTGCACACAAAAAGAGCTGCAGTTATGCCACAGAAAAATAGTCTGTGATCATATAATTGAAGGTGGTTTCATAGCAGATATGTTCAAGAGGCCCAAATTGAGTTGCAAATGTAATTTTAATCTCATATTTCCTACCTTTTGAATACTTAAATTTGAATGGGACTCTTAGTAATTATTTCTGATACTTTGAAAAGAAATAGTAAAACAGAATTTCTGCTCTGTTGAACAATACTGACCTTGAACTTGGATGATCAGAAATTATATCTTCATCTTTATAATAGACACGACTAGCACCTGAGCTCTTCACTACTTACTTTTTATAAGAATCAATCATTAGAGTGAAGAAGAAGTGCACCTTTTTTTCACAAAAAAAACCCCATAAAGTACTTAATTTCTACCTTCACATAGACATCTAGAGGGGACTTTGATGTATACAGGGGAAACCTATCAATTCTTGTATATCCAGGTTCTCTTTCTCTCTTTGTGTACCTGTTTGTCCCTTCACTCTGCACATGTTCTACCTTTCTGCACTGATTTTTTTGCCATCACACACTTCAGAAGAGAAGATTTTTCTGTGGCTGAGTATATTTATTGCTTAGCAGGTTGACAGAACTGATAAAAGGAGACAGTAAAAGGCATGCCCTATCTAGACATTACAAGTGATAACCCTGTTTGGAGAATAGGAAGAGCACTGAAATGAGCTGAAGTGCTTTTAGGTTGTTGAGGACCTCCAGAAGTCTGGAATGCACAGTATCATCTGGCTTGGAAAAGACCTTGAAGATCATCTAGTCCAACCATTGACCTAACACTGACAGTTCCCAGATCCCTCAGCGCTGTGTCAACCCGACTCTTACCTCCAGGGATGGGGACTCCACCACCTCCCTGGGCAGCACATTCCAACGCCCAACAACCCATTCTGTAAAGAAATGCTTCCTAATATCCAGTCTAAACCTTCCCTGGTGCAACTTGAGGCCATTACCTCCTGTCCTATCACTTCTTACTTGTTTAAAGAGACTCATCCCCAGCTCTCTGCAGCCTCCTTTCAGGTAGCTGTAGAGGGCGATGAGGTCTCCCCTCAGCCTCCTCTTCTCCAGACTAAACACCCCCAGTTCCCTCAGCCGCTCCCCGTACGACCTGTGCTCCAGACCCTGCACCAGCTCCGTTGCCCTTCTCTGGACACGCTCGAGTCATTCAATGTCCTTTTTGTAGTGAGGGGCCCAAAACTGAACACAGGAATCGAGGGGCGGCCTCACCAGTGCCGAGTCCAGGGGTCAGATCCCTTCCCTGTCCCTGCTGGCCACGCTATTGCTGACACAAGCCAGGATGCCATTGGCCTTCTTGGCCCCCTGGGCACACTGCTGGCTCCTGTTCAGCCGGCTGTCAATCACCCCCCCAGGTCCCTCTCTGACTGGCAGCTCTCCAGCCACTCCTCCCCCAGCCTGTAGCGCTGCTGGGGGTTGTTGTGGCCCAAGGGCAGCCCCTGGCATTTGGCCTTATGGAAACTCCTCCAGTTGGGCTCAGCCCATGGCTCCAGCCTGTCCAGGTCTCTCTGCAGAGCCTCCCTACCCTCGAGCAGATCAACACTCCCACCCAACTGTGTGTCATCTGCAAACTGACTGAGGGTGCACTCGATCCCCTCGTCTAGATCATCAATAAAGATGTTAAACAGGAGTGGCCCCAAAACCCAGCCCTGGGGGACACCACTCATGGCCGGCCGCCAACCAGATTTAACTTGTTCACCACAGCTTTTCCAGTTTGGCCATCGAGACAGTTTTTTACCCAGTGAAGCATGTGCCCATCCAAGCCTCGAGCAGCCAGTTTTGCCAGGAGAATGCTGTGGGAAACGGTGTCAAAGGCCTTACTAAAGTCAAGGTAAACAACATCCACAGCCTTTTCCTCATCCAGTAAGCAGGTCGCACTATTGTAGAAGGAGATCAGGTTTGTCCGGCACGACCTGCCTTTCATAAACCCACACTGACTGGGCCTGATCATCTGGTTATCCCGTATGTGTTGTGTGATGGTACTCAGGATGAGCTGCTCCAGCAGCTTCCCGAGCACCGAAGTCAAGCTGACAGGCCTGTAATTTCTTGAATCATCCTTCTGACCCTTCTTATATATGGGTGTCACATTGGCCAATTTCCAATCTGTCGGGACCTCCCCAGTCAGCCAGGACTGCTGGTAAATGATGGAAAGCAGCTCGGTGAGCACCCCAGCCAGCTCCTTCAGCACCCTCGGGTGTATCCCATCCGGTCCCATAGACCTGTGTGTGTCTGTGTGATGCAGCAGGTCACTGTCTCCTCCTGGAATTTGGGGGGATCGTTCTCCCAGTCTCGGTCTTCTGGATGAGGAGCTGGATTCCCTCAGTACAACTAGTCTTGTTATTAAAGACTGAGGCAAAGAAGGCATTAAGCACCTCAGCCTTTTCCTCATCCCTTGTTTCCATGTATCCTCCTGTGTCTAGCAGGGGATGGAGGTTCTCCCTGGTCTTTCTTTTGTTATTGACATACTTGTAGAAACATTTCTTGTTGTCCTTGATTGCTGAAGCCAGATTAATTTCCAGGTGGGCTTTAGACCTCCTGATTTCCACCCTGCATATCCTCACAGCATCTTTGTAATCACTGTGAGTGGCCAGCCCCTTCTTCCAAAGGCTGTAAACTCTCCTTTTGCAGAGGAAACTAGATGGATTTGGACGATCCGGTGGGGGTTCCTGCTATTATTCTTGCTAAAGGAATCCAGGGTCACTGTTCCTTGAAGAAAATCAGAGATACTCACTGGGCAAATGTCCCAGGTCACCTCAGTGTATTTTGAAGTTCAACTTGTCTGTAGCTCCAGGTGAAATGCGCAGTAGCCCACTGCAAGCCTGTCCTCCCCAAGGCACAGTGCTTCCTTCCACACTTTGGTTCTTGGCTTTCTGGGGTCAAATGGCATATATATTGACAATTTTTTACCAGTGCAACAAAATATACTGGTTGGTCAAATTTCTCTATGAATTTATTGTTCTTCAGCAAATCATGTCTGGGTGATGAAGCATATCCCTTTAGACCCAGATTTGTCTGTCATTTTCCACAGTGCTCTATGAGCTGTCCTAATGCTGCAGTGTGGGACAATGTCAGTGAGCAGTCAGGTTTGGGCATGGATAAATCTATTACATTCCTAAAGAATTTTGGCTTAGCTTTCTCACTTCACTTGTTAGTAGATTTTTTAGTTTCTGTTTTCTTGTTCAGGAGCCAAAATTTCCCCTCCTGTAACATGCTGCTATAGGGGAAGGGTAATCCCTGTGGCTTCGGCATGTGCCGATAACTTCTGAGGGGAAGTAGCTTTTCTGAAGGGTATTGTGACAGGGAGCATTCCTTTATAATTCATTCCTATCCCATTTGCCTATCATAATTCAGCTGTGCAGGACCAGCTCATTTGAAAAAGTCTCTCATTCGTTAGCTATTAGTGCATGTCAGATCACAAAAGAAGCTATGGCTTGTTTGCATATTGCGTATTTCCCCTCAAACTTACCCACATTTCTCAGTTTGACTACTGCAGCTGTAGATCACATGCAACAAGATTTTCTTTAACATTTTCTGGTAACTCTTGATAACCTTATTGCCTTTTAAAAGAGTTTCTCCTGATTTATGCTCAAGGATTAAAATCATGTTGGTCTGGATTTCTGCTCTGCTTTTGACACCTATTTCTTTGGTTGTAATCCACCCACATAAATTTTTAGAATGTGAAATAAAATTAGCAAAAATTCACTTTTAAACTTTAATTTTTAAAAAAATGCCATAGCTTCAAGCCTCTTTTAGGTTTAAGTTCTGGTCTGATTAGAATACTTTTTTTTTATTTCACTTTAGGATATGTGCTGTAAATTGTTTATAAACCATGAGGAAAATGAATGGTTTGCATAGAAATTAATTCTGCCCCCCAGGGAAGAGGTAACACAGGTATAAGCCCTTCACAAGGCCCCCAACACTTGAGTCCACTCAAATCCTATTCTGAAGATGCTGTGAAAAGAGGTATATGATATTCTGGTTGATTTTTCAGGAATAAGATTAATCTTATCTAGGAGTAGGGTTTATCAATCTGAGGTGCACAGATTACAAAAAAGAAAGAAAAGAAAGCATGACTTTTCTCACACGTATGTTAGAATAACTACAGCGGTTTGCTTATTTTTTGTTTTTAAATTAAAACCATTGTGATGATTCTGTACAGAGTGAAACAAGATACTTTCTATAGAAATTTCTTGAATATTTCTAAGGATATTTAATTATATTTTAATTTCAAAAGTTTATGAAATACAAGACTAGGGACAGCAGTTGGCCAGACAGGTCATACAAGCATGTTATCATTAGATCTACATGAGCCCATGCAGTTGACAACAGAAACTGTATGGTCAGCCTGTTGAAATTGCATTCATCAGCTCCAAAATAATGAGTCTTCCCCCTGTTTTTATTACTCTACCTTTTTATGGCTGGTATCCATGGTAGAACTTTTCCACTTTTACAATAATGGTCACCTCAGAGCCTGTTTTTTCCATAAACTTTGTTCTAGTTCACCGTGCTATTATTTATGAAGCCTGTAATCCTTCCTGTTGGATTACTGCAGGTTCTAGTCATTGGTTCTCTGGAGGTTTGGTTAGTTTAGTCTGTCAGCATGTTCAAAACTGTGGGGAGCACACTATCATGCAGAAGGTATATTGCTCAAGGCCAAATGCAAATGTTCTGGTTTGCATACACTCCCAAAGGTTTTGGGGTTTAATTGCTGGAGCAAGGCCTCACGCTTAATAAATAAGTATTGGTGAAGCTCACATCTGGAATAGCTAGTTATTTTACTCTTTGTGGAAAAAAAAATAAAGGTCTTTTTGGTTTTATTTTCAAACTGTGGAAGAATTCCTTTGATTATTTGGAGCTATATTCCTATTTATTCAGATCCAAAAGTAATCATAGCTCTTCTCTGTTGCATGCCACACATCTTGAAAGATGTCATATATGCCATTAAAAAACTGTGGGAAACATTTCTCATGGACTAAGTTTTTGAAATGATTCAATATTTATGAGGATGAGATTAAGAAATGGATTAATAGAACTAGTAGTATGATGAGCTGTCCAAGGCTTGATGCAAATCCAAGCTTGATGCCACCACCACTTTTCTTGAACTTGTGGTGTCAAGAGTCTAAGGATGGGAATAATTGTTATTCAGCGTTGAAGGTAGAGATACTGAGCTGTTAGCTCAAGGTTATGGGGCAGAGCAGGGATGAGACTCCTGAGATGTTCTGAATCCAGATCCATGTTTTGATTAACCACTTCTCCTTGATATGATACCATGATTGTTTGATATCTTTTGTCCTGCAATCAAAATGAAGTACTCATTTAGAGACTGTTTCCTGCAATGACTAACTGAATGAAATCAAAGATGAGACACTCAGAAACCCTTAATCCAAGTCTTGGGTTTGAGGAACTCTTTATTCAAGCTACAATGAGTTATGAAAATTAATTGGGAAGCTAATGATAATTATTTTTTTATTTGAGATGAAAAGCCAGAAGTAAATTTTGAATGTTGCTTAGATGTGGTGTTCTGTTTATAGCCCTGGAGATTTCTTACCAATTAAAGGAGAGCTCAGAAGTGCACGGAGAATCAAGACCTTAATTCTCAGTGTTCCATTAGGTTGTTAATTAGCCATAATGTTTATGACTTTCTAAAGTAAGTTGCTGGAACAGGCTTAGGGTAACATTCACATTCTTTTGTGTCCTGGCAGTTTATAAATTGTAGCTTACTGTAAGGTATATCAAAGTGTAAGACTTCACAGAAAAATGTAATTAATATAATCTGTTAAGGAAAAGTTTGGAGTATAGCATATGTATTTCTTATGTTAAATATACACGCTCCAATTTTTCTGCTTGCAATTGAGTTGGAAAGGACAGATTTCTAGTTAAATTTATACAGAGAGAGCTTCAGCTTGTTGCTGGTGTTTATGAAATGGTCATATTTTTTGTCGCAGCTAACTCTGCATGTTGGGGTGTATTTTTTAAATTTCTCTTGTGACCTCTCCATATTTCTTACATTACCCCTTTTCCTAGTTAAAGAAATGCATGTAGGGAGGAGAAGGGAGTGTGAGACATTTTCTGTGGAGAGTAAAGAAAGCAGTTCTTAGTCCTGATGTGATATATTTTAAATTTTTGAAAGTAAATTTGTTTTTTTAAATACTGAATTGGAATAAATTTCTTTATTTGTACAGATTGCACAAAAATTCTAACTTTTAAACATTGTTAAAAGTATCTGGTTTGCTTTTTTGCATTGTAAGACTTGGAAAATCCTTATAGCACAGATTTTATTTAGTAAATAAAGCAAGAGCCCCTAGAACAGGTATATAGCTATTTTTGGTTGATGTTTAGTGAAAGGGTGACAGCACTAGTCTTTAGAGTGTTTGCTGAGTATGAGCACAGTGCTTGAACCATTCAGTCTAGTGATGTAAAGCTGCAAAGAATATAACCTATGAGAATATGTGCAAGTACAGTAATAATTCTTTACAGACCTAAGGGTTTGTTCTAACATTTTTAATACTGTGTGTGTTTATCCTTTCTTTTCCTATCACATGTCTACTAATGGTAGAGTTCATGTATGAGCTGCATTCTAGTATGCCAAAATAAAAGCTGAACTGCATGACCATACATTAATATACAACATGGAGTTGAGCTCATGTAATTTAAATTACAGTCAGCAGTAATAAAAATTCCTATTTCTAGTTTATAAGGGAACAACTTGAACCCTAACAGCTGTAGAACAGTTCACAAGAGACCATTTGCCCACAGATGTGCTGAGGATGGTTTATAATGTATGATGAACTGTCACGGGCTGGACTTCTCATTTTTAGATTGTCCTATTTTTTAATTGGTAAAGTTAATATTAGAATAGGACTGCCACTATTCCAGACAGGACTAATAAATGTAGTATCTGAAAATATATGGATAAAAAGTATATGTCTTGAGAAAAAATTAACCTATTAATGTTATAGATGATAGGAATATACATATTTTCACATTCTGCTACTGTTAGCATTGAAAGGAATTTTAATGAAAGGGAATATTTCTTAAATATGAGAAACTTAAGAGAGATTATATTTAGATTTGACTGAAAATCAAATAGTGGTCCTTCTGAAGGCAGTGATGAAAAATATTGTCTTAGAATTCAGAGAAAAGGGGTTAAACTTAAATACATTTGTTTCAAGAAAACATAAATTCGGACAGATAGCAAAAAGAGGAACTAAAATGCTTTCAAGAGAGAATGAAGAAGAAAATAATTTAGACACTGTAAGGAGATATGTAACTCAGTCTCACACAGTCCCGCATTACAATAGAGTTAGCAAAGTGCAAAATGCATTGGAAAGATAATAAGAATTTGACAGGACATAAATGGGCAACATAATAGAAAATAATTAAATATAGATTTGGGGCATGAAAGAGTAAACTTTTTTAAGTGAACTTTATATTTAAGAAATTGAGATTAATTTTTTGTTTGTTTGTTTCTTGGTGGGTCTCATCTATTAGATGTTTTAACCATTTCACAAAATTCTTTTAAGATCCCCTCTTCCTCCTCCCTCATCTAAGTCACTGTAAAAATAATTAATTTTCAGCAGCAAAACATTTCAAAAGTCTGTAATGAGAAAGGGAACAATAACCTCTTGCTTTCATGTAACATCTTTCATCCTATAGACTCTTCAAATCTTTTTATGTTAAGATAAACTATTCTGTGATTCTGTGAGTCTAAGATGTCTTTTGACTCACCAGCTCTCGGGTGGAAAGCTGCAGGGTTAAAGTGCTTAGTAACAACTGTCCAAAAGTCCAGGCCAGAAACAAAAAGCAAATCTCCTTCTTTTTGTCTAGCAGAGAAAATTTTGGTAAGCAGAATGTAATTAGTCAAACTGGAATTTGGCCATAACATTTGGGATGATGCCCAATAATTTTGCACTTATTCTGGGACACTGTTGCAAAAAGCATCTAGACATCTTTGATAATAACAAATTGTGAGCACTTGACTTTAAAGACCTTTTTCTTCAGTCAAGGTAAATCAGTTAAGCCTTAGCATCTGGCACTAAATCTCAGTCACATTATTGTGCTTCAGGATTTTTGCCCTGAAACTACTGAGGGACACTGACTCTGTTGGGGTTCACAGCAGGAGTATATTTATCAAGGGTGGAAGTGCATCCTTCGGGCAGGAAGCCCCAAAGGTTGGATTGACCCAGATCTTTGGTTACCAAGGTGGGAAAAGCCAGGAGTGGGAACTAACAGTTGGCTGGACACTTGAATTCCCCTCACTAGGGTCTTTGCCAACAGTGCTTTGCTTCTGGCTAGGAAGATGCCATCTTCTGAATTGCTAGTATTATTCCTTGCAGCTTATTGACTTAAAGAAGATCGGACCAAAACTTGGCCTGATCTAACCACAATTTACAGTTGTGAAGAACGGAGCCATGTCTACAGTTAGGCAGTGACATGTGTCTACACCAATAAATACAAAAAAAGTAATTGTCAGACTTGGCCTGCTGCAACTGCAGTAAATATCTTTATACAACAACTTTATACAATGAGGCCATCACTACCAAGAATTCGGCTATATTTTAGACAAGATAGCTGGCCAGTGAGCATCGGCCTCTGAATTATTCTTCAAGAAAAGGTGTTGTCCCTTGTGAAGGAGAATGAACAAGTAGAAAAAGAATAAAGCCATAAAAGCTATAGTGACAGATTGGGGGGTGGGGGGTGGGGGGGAATGAATCTTAAATACTATATATATATTTATTTTCCACCAAGGGAATCGTATGGTGTAACAGTATTTTTCATCTCTAATCACTGGTGCTGCGTGTCAGTATCTCTTATTCCTTTCCCGATTTGAGTGACACAGTGTGATATGTCTAATGACAACTAGAACAAATTTCAGTAATGAGGTCACCTTGGGCCTGTATTACTGTCTGACTGCTGTTTTCCATAGAAATTATTTGTGAAAGCAGACCACATGCTCTGCATAACTTCCTCTGCTTTACTGAGAGTGACGAAAGGGAGATATGTTAAAACTTGTAAGGTGCAGATGGTTTGCATTGATCTATTCCTGATTTTGAGCTGTAAATTGATATGTAATGAGAAAGCTGCCACTTTGGTCCCTAGAAAAAAAGTTTATGGGTTTGGTTGAATTGCTTAACTTTTCTTTATAAATGTAAAATCATGCAGATCCTAACTGACAATGGGCAAACATATGCCAGCAAGAAAATAATAAGTGCTTGAAAGATGAGCCCATATGAAAATCCAAACCTAACTTTGCCTCCAGCTCAAGTTGAACTGAGATTTTGGAAAATAGTGCAGGAAAGTAATGATCCTGAGAGACTGGGAAGTAGCAAGAGTCAAGTTAGAACTTCTCTAATTATAGTAAAATACCACTGTTCACTACAATACAATATGAAGGCTATTTTAAAAGGGGAAGTATTTCTGCTTCTAGTGTGTCACAGAAAAAATGATTGGTTAAGAAATTTTGCTCAGTGTTCCCAATAGAGAGGGAAGAACTCTTGTCAAATCTGCAGAGGCTATGGTGGTCTCAGGACATCATTCAGTTGTCCACCATGCAGAAGTAAATCAGAAATACTTAGACAGCAATATCACCTAATTTAGATTGGATTAAGTCAAAAGACTACAAGGGATTTAAATTACAGTAATGTAATTCAGGATGTACATCTTGAGTGTGCAGTAGTTTTCATCCTATAAACATCAGCTGAGTAACTTTATTCCCTCTAAGAACAGGATTTCTGTGGGACTACTCATAAATATACTCTCTTGTGTGCAAGATCAGACTTTAAGTTTTTTTAACTAGATTCACAGGAATGTAAGGAATCATGAGTGGATGGGAATATGGATTCAGTGGTTCAAAATCACACTTTATTTGAGGAGAGATCCAATGAAGACACAATATATATTTGAAAATATTCTTTGTGTTACTAGAATATTTTGGTATCTACTTAGAGTCCAGTACAAAAGAACAATTTCAGCTTTCCTTTTGGCTTTGACAGGAATCCCTTGCTACCATATTTTCTTGCAGAGATAGCGATAAATAGCAAACTCCTGTTCTTTACAATGCCACTGTTCTCATATTATTAACTAAGATGGTGCTGAAGAAACAGACTATTTAATGTTTGTGCAAGAATCCCCACCAGAAAACTAGACATTTATTTTTAAAATCTGTACCATTTCTCATGAATTGACTGATCATTGTTTTATTGGTTAATGGATTTCATTACATATTTGTCTGCATTTCAGAATCACAATACACTTAGAGAGCTACATAAAGATGATCACCAGGCCAGGAATCAAATTATAACTAAATCAATATATTGATCAGAAAGAACATTTCTAAATTAGCTCAGTTAAGGTGTTTTTTCTAGTACATGGGCTTATAAAAATCCTTGCAAAGCTTACACTGACTGCTTAGTTCCTTCCACACAGAGGTATAAAATATTCCCTAGATTGAAAGCTTTTCAATCAGAAACCAATCCTGAGAGTTTTGCCGGCTCCTTGCAACACTCATGTTCATTGAGGCTAATTGGTCTTGATTCTGTTCTCTGATTTATAGTTAGTCAGAAGGTTAAATTAATTGAAATCAATGGAGCTATACCAGTACGAGGTGTTCTGATCTCATATTAAGTGCTATGAATGTAAAATCAAATCTAGAGTTTTCTCATCTGTAATTCCATTAATTCAGAAAATCGGTGTTCTTTGAAATTTGTTACTGTTTTTACTATTAATAAGACATTAAAGGGAAAAGAGCTGGGGTTTTTTACATGCCATACATTGTCACTGTACTCTTTCATTTTCTATTTTCTGATTCTTGTATCTTTATGTCAATCACTGCTTTGGTTTGGAAAGATCTGTCAGATCTATTAACTCAAAGCATCATCGGTTGTAAACAGTCAGTGTCCTGCTGAAAGTTGGTATGGCCTTAAACTTCATTTGAACTAATTTATACACTTTTTCCAAGGGATGACTCTTCAATATTTTCTGGAAATTTTTTTACTAAATCATTGTATTTAATTTGCATAAACTCTATCCCAGAAAACAGCAAAATAAAAATGTATTAAACTTCTCTTTCTCTTGGACGTTGGCCTCTAACTTCTAGAGAGTGGACCTATGAAGCTAAGGCATACTGCTGATGACATCTTCCCCATCAACTTCAGTGTCCTTTTCAGTGCTTCTCCCTTGTTCTTTTTTCATCTAAAGGCTGTGCACAAGTTTTTCTGACTCTCCAGCATTGTCTCTTTGTATGTCCTCTCAGTCCTGGCCAACCCAGACATTACTCCAACACATACCAAGAGTACCTGATAGGTTTATTAATGTAGCTTGTGATTCGACCATTAATTCTTCTCTTTAAGTACCTCTGCAGGATTCCTTTGTTCCATTACAGATTTATAATTCTTGATCTTGTGTTCCCTATTTACCTGACCGCATTATTTTTTCTCTCACGTGGTAATGTTATATTGTATTCCGTACAATCTTTATGATCTGGCTTTCTTTGGACTATATGCAGTCATGCTTCTTACTTCTTTACTTTAGTAACCTTCCAAGTAAGATTTCTTGTCTATATACTGTAAAACTAAACGTCTAAACTTAAGCTTCCAAATCCATATTTAGGTCCACAACTAAAAAAAATCTTTTTCTCCTGAAGAGCTGGGTCCTTGTAGTGCCCAAGGAAATCAAGACTACAGAAGACAGGTGAACAATTTTCTCTTGCTTCTTGCTAACTGGAAATAAAATATTTCACTGTGGTAAAATTTACTTTCTTGAGAGTTAATTTTGCAGCATAATGCTAGATTAAGAATTGTTGGCAGTATGACTTGTAAACAGTGACTTGACTGCAACATTCTCAGAATCCTGAACATTATTTGCTGCATAATCTACATTATGTTGGTATAATCGTTCTTTCCAGGGCCTAGTTTGTGTGAGAGAGAATTGGTGCCAGCTATGAAATTTCAGCTAAAGCTCTTACACTGTTGAAATAGTCGTCAGAATATCTTTAACTTCAGTGGCCTTACACTGGATTTCAGACTGCATCCTTTAGTTCAGCCATTTTCAGTTCTCTAATAATACATTCATCATAAGTTTTGGAGGATCTGCCACTCCTTGCAGAAAAATACATGGAATGAAAATAACATAAGTAGTGTATGGAGATTATGTAAGCTCCTTGTTTGGGAACTCATGCCATCCTACTCCTATCAAGCATTAAGCATCTGATTTAAATGCTCATTGTGTTCCCACTATTTCAGGAAGGACTAAACTGCCCTCTGAAGATGTCTCCCTCACTGACAGAGTCTGAACAACTCAGACTTAATTCCTCTGCCCACCCATCAGTGTCTGATGCCCTTTGAAAGAGTACTTGATACTTGCACATGAATTGTCAGGTATGACTCAGAACATACAGAAGATCTATGCCTTTCTGCAGTGACTGCAGGAGCAAAAGTACCCAAGGGATTCTCAGATAGCACTAGATATCAGTGAGTAAACAGTCTAAACTGTAGTTTAGACTGGAGTTGGGGTTTACCCTAGACATGCCTACATGTAAGATTGTTATTTGCATTCCTGCTACAGTCAATACAGTCACTTGTATTAGCTGAATTTAGTGTAGACATTGTATAAATGCAATAGCCCTTTTGATTCCCTTGGCTTTGTTGTCTGGATCAATGTGTAGGTTACAGATACATACCTATTTTTGGTTATCTTAATCTGAAATTTGACACTCATACTAGAAGTAAACTTTTAGATTCCATCTTTGATGTTTAGTTACCTGAAAAATTAAGTATTTGATTATAAATTTACTTGCCCTATAGATGATCTAATTTTCTAACTGCCTTTACTGCACAGGAAACAAATATGTTTGTCTGTACTGCCAGGTACACATTTTTTATACTGCTAAATAAGACATGGAAAGAGAGCAGTCTTGACCAGTGGATCACTGACTGTTGGGGTCACTGTATTGCATACCTGCTAACCTGATCCAGAGCATAGTTCTGGCCCATCCCAACTAGAATTTTTCCCCAATCCCTAAGTATGGCTCAAGGAATGGCAACTTGAAGGTCCATTAC
The DNA here is from genome assembly GCF_003259725.1 of Athene cunicularia. Lineage (NCBI taxonomy): Eukaryota > Metazoa > Chordata > Aves > Strigiformes > Strigidae > Athene > Athene cunicularia. The sequence goes on from NW_020799095.1 coordinate 43,077,416, forward strand.
CTGTAGGTAGCAAGACTGCACCAGATTTTTCTTTCTTTATAACTCTCCAGCACCTTCCTTGAAGGCTTTATGGCATCAGGTACCCTGTATATGCCTTCATAGCATACTCAAGGGAAATCAGCATACATGGTTTTCAGGAAATGGAAATATTTCTCTGGTTAGCTACCGGTCCTTATTTCAGACATCTTGAACTCCTCCCTGCAAACATCAAATAATTATGCCTTATGGCCACAGAGTAGTGTGAGGGCCCAGAGGAAGCCCATGATCAAGTGTGGGGTAGAGTAAAGGGGGATTCAAAACTAGAGCTCGTTCACTGGCCATGTTTTATTTAGCACTATTGGAGTAGCTATAGTTACAAGAACTGAAGGATTAGGATTTTTAGTATTTGTAAGAGTATTGTTGTTTGAAAAGAGATTTGTTGGGAAAGAGATTTGATGGGCAAGTCTGAATTATAAATAGAGCATAGATGTTAAAAGGCTAGATGATACTGGGTGGGGAGTTGGTAAATCAAGCTACCTAATGTAAAAATGTGCTGAAGTGTAGACTGCAGGACACTAAATATAAAAAAAAAAAAACAAAACAAAAAAAAGTCAAGGGAGATTTTGTTGACTGTAGAAGATTCAGATGGGAAGCTTTACTTTGTGAAGAAAATGGTGGGAATTTATGGTTTTCCTGGTACAGTGAGGGAGGCCAGAACAGTGGCAAATGATGGCGCTTTTTTTTTTTTTTTTTTTTTTTTAATTTATTATAGTCTTGATGGAATTGGAAGAGTTGGGATCCCCAGAAGTCCATGTTAGTGCTGAATACTACTGGTGAAAATCAGAAAGCTAAAGAACATTGCTGATTCACTAAATCCCCAAAGTTGCCTTCCCTTAGTAGAGTCATAGTTGCACAGCTGAAGTACTGAATGATTCTTATATTTTCCACTGATTAGTGAATACAACCAAGGAACACATATGGGGAAATCATCTCTGATTTTTTTCTAAGGCAGTAAAAAATAAAGCTTTTTATCCTATATATTAAGAAAGAAAGCAGGTAAACATAGATCCTTCTTTTGGAATATAGTCATTATTTTGAAAAGCTCATGAAAGGCTATTCCTAGACTATCAAAGAAAATTATATGATAACATTTGTTGAGAAATTTACTCATAGATAACAAAACCATGAATGATTAAAACCAAATCTGGACTGGATGGAGCAAACAAAAAAATCTCATTTTATCCCTTAGTGAGAAATAATGTTACGGACAGTTTAAATGGCCATGAATGTTAAAAAATAATTTGAATATCAAGGGGAGTCACAAACACTAACATAGAATACTATACAGTCTTTCTAATGATCGTAAAATATACTTACTGCTCTTAGGCTCAACAAAAACAGGAGTTTTTCTTGATGTTTTCACAGGGACTCATATTCTTCTTAAATGATTGAATAATCTGCTTGAAATTCAGGATCGGTTTAAACTCTTTTTATTTTTTAATGTAGTTCAAAACATTTGAGTTTCTGACTGTTCTTGCAAGCAGGGAATAACTGAAGCCACAATATCTGAACCAACAGCACCCATAGTATATTTTGTTAGTTGTTTTACAATTCACTAATCAACAGTGAAAGTCTAAGCTCCTTAGCACACTGATCAGGAGCAGGAGCTGCATGACATGTCCACATGTCATATCCTTCAATCCTAAAAAGGAATGGTCAGGGAGATCTAATTATAAATGTGTCATTCTGTATTTACTTTAAAAGAAAAGCTCATTGAAGGACTCTTAATGTAGATGACAAGTGAACAAACTGAAATGTACCCCAAGCTGATTGCTACCAGAAAGATTACAGGATTAAAGGAGCTGTGTTACATTTCTCATTGTCTCTTAAGAAAAAAAAAAAAAAAATTAAAAAATCCACCACATAATATACTTCTTTAGCCTTTCACGTTGTATTTCTAATGATAAAATGGTATTTAATATTAAAGGGAAGCATTATAGTTTTGTTAATGAACACAGATATCACAAATCTTCCTCCTTTCCTTTATTATTTTGCTATTTTTATATTGTTAGCATTATTCATTTTGAGGGAAGCATAATTAGACACTAACTGCAAGATACATGTTCCCGTATGTAGTGCACCTCCTCTGAACAGTCTGGTGTGAGGAAGTCATTTTCATTTATTTACTCTTAACGTAAGTCCTGGTTTCTCCTATCCTTGTGAAAGGTTTAAAATAACACAGAATCACAGAATCGTCTAGTTTGGAAAAGACCTTGAAGATCATGCAGTCCAACCAATAATCTAACACTGACAGTTCCCAACTACACCAGATCCCTCAGTGCTGTGTCAACCCGACTCTTGAACACCTCCAGGGATGGGGACACCACCACCTCCCTGGGCAGCCCATTCCAATGACCAAAAACCCGTTCTGTAAAGAAATGCTTCCTAATATCCAGTCTAAACTTTCCCTGGAGCAATTGGAGGCCATTCCCTCTTGTCCTACTGCTTAATACTAGGTTAAAGAGACTCATCCCCAGCTCTCTGCAACCTCCTTTCAGGTAGCTGTAGAGGGCGATGAGGTCTCCCCTCAGCCTCCTCTTCTCCAGACTAAACACCCCCAGTTCCCTCAGCCGCTCCCCGTACGACCTGTGCTCCAGACCCTGCACCAGCTCCGTTGCCCTTCTCTGGACACGCTCGAGTCATTCAATGTCCTTTTTGTAGTGAGGGGCCCAAAACTGAACACAGGAATCGAGGGGCGGCCTCACCAGTGCCGAGTCCAGGGGTCAGATCTCTTCCCTGTCCCTGCTGGCCACGCTATTGCTGACACAAGCCAGGATGCCATTGGCCTTCTTGGCCCCCTGGGCACACTGCTGGCTCCTGTTCAGCCGGCTGTCAATCACCCCCCCAGGTCCCTCTCTGACTGGCAGCTCTCCAGCCACTCCTCCCCAAGCCTGTAGCGCTGCTGGGGGTTGTTGTGGCCCAAGGGCAGCCCCCGGCATTTGGCCTTATGGAAACTCCCCCAGTTGGGCTCAGCCCATGGCTCCAGCCTGTCCAGGTCTCTCTGCAGAGCCTCCCTACCCTCGAGCAGATCAACACTCCCACCCAACCTGGTGTCATCTGCAAACTGACTGAGGGTGCACTCGATCCCCTCGTCTAGATCATCAATAAAGATGTTAAACAGGAGTGGCCCCAAAAACAAGCCCTGGGGGACACCACTAGTGACCAGCCACCAACCAGATTTAACTTTTTTCACCACAACTTTTCCAGTTTGGCCATCGAGACAGTTATTTACCCAGCAAAGCGTGTGCCCATCCAAGTGTTGAGCAGCCAGTTTTGCCAGGAGAATGCTGTGGGAAACGGTGTCAAAGGCCTTACAAAATTCAAGGTAAACAACATCCACAGCCTTTTCCTCATCCAGTAAGCAGGTCACCCTATCATAGAAGGAGATCAGGTTTGTCCGGCAGGACCTGCCTTTCATAAACCCACACTGACTGGGCCTGATCATCTGGTTATCCCGTATGTGTTGTGTGATGGTACTCAGGATGAGCTGCTCCAGCAGCTTCCCGGGCACTGACATGAAGCTGACAGGCCTGTAATTTCTTGAATCATCCTTCCGACCCTTCTTATATATGGGTGTCACATTGGCCAATTTCCAATCAGTCGGGACCTCCCCAGTCAGCCAGGACTGCTGGTAAATGATGGAAAGCAGCTCGGTGAGCACCCCAGCCAGTTCCTTCAGCACCTTCGGGTGTATCCCATCCGGTCCCATAGACCTGTGTGTGTCTGTGTGATGCAGCAGGTCACTGTCTGTCTCCTGGATTGCAGGGGGGTCGTTCTCCCAGTCTCGGTCTTCTGGCTGTGGAGGCTGGATTCCCTCAGTACAACTAGTCTTGTTATTAAAGACTGAGGCAAAGAAGGCATTAAGCACCTCAGCCTTTTACTCATCACTTGTTACTATGTTTCCTCCTGTGTCTAGCAGGGGATGGAGGTTCTCCCTGGTCTTTCTTTTGCTGTTGACATACTTATAGAAACATTTCTTGTTGTCCTTGATTGCTGAAATGACATTAATTTCCAGGTGGGCTTTAGACCTCCTGATTTCCACCCTGCATAGCCTCACAGCATATTTGTAATCACTGTGAGTGGCCAGCCCCTTCTTCCAAAGGCTGTAAACTCTCCTTTTCTCCCTGGGTTGCAGCCAAAGCTCCCTGTTTAGCCAGGGTGGTCTTCTCTGTTCCCAGCTTCTCTTACAGCACCTGGGGGCAGCCTGCTCCTGAGCCATGAACACTTCCTTCTTAAAGAGTGCCCAGCCTTCCTGGACTGCTATACCCTTCAGGACCATCTCCCAAGGGATCCTGTCACAAAGGTACCCAAACCAGACAAAGTCAGCCCTCTGGAAGTCCAGGATGGCAGTTCTGCTACCCACTCTCCTGGCCTCTCTAAGAATAGAGAACTCAGTTATTTCATGATCGCTGTGCCCAAGTCGGCCTCCAACTGCCACATCACCCACCAATCCTTCTATGCTCACAAAGAGGTGATCCAGGAGGTCACCTTCTCTGGTCAGTTCACTCATGGGCTGTGTCATGAAGTTCTCTCCCACACATTCCAGGATTGTCCAGGACTGGTCCTACTGTGCTATACTGTATTTCCAACAGATGTCTGGGAAGTTGAAGTCTCCCACAAGAGCAAGGGAAAGGGATCATGAGGTTTCTCCTAAGTTCCTATAGAATGTTTAATCCACCTCTCTGTCCTGGTTGGGTGGCCTATAGTAGACTCCCACTAGAACATCTGCCCTGTTTGCCTTCCCCCTGATTCTAACGCAAAGACACCTCACCATGTCTTTACTACACCTGTGCTCGAAGCAATCATAACAGTCCCTAACATACAATACCACCGCACCCCCTCTCCTTCCTTGTCTATCCCTCCTAAAGAGCTTGTAGCCATCAACTGGTGCATGCCAGACATGGGAGACATCCCATCATGTTTCTGTAATAGCCATTGCATCATAATTTTCCTGTTTCATCATGGCTTCAAGCTCCTCCTGTTTGTTACCCATGCTGTGTGCATTGCTATACGTGGACTTCACATGGGCTGGTGTTTTGCCCCCTTCCTCCTTCAAATCTAGTTTAAAGCTCTGTCAATGAGCCCAGCTAACTCCTTCAACACCCCTCAGAGATGAGTCACCCACTACAATGACTCTTCTGGTTTCTTTTTAGAACTATCTTTGCCCCCTCTGATTTAACCCTTGCACAAAAAATGATAAGGGTTAATAAAAGACACCATCTTCTTTTCAGCTACAGGCACGGGCTTGGATTCAGTCTGGAGCCAGGATATACCATTTCTGAACTGGCTAAAAGAAGCACTGCAGAAGAGCATGTGGCAATTGCCCCTTACACCAGAGCTTTGATAGTGTTTGTGTCTCACACCCCTTCTGGAGGGTTAAATGCCCTGTAAGTTCCTCTGTCATGGTTTCCTTTTTCCATATTGCCCCTCATCTGCACACTGTCCCTGTGGGAATACTCAAGTCCTGTTTATTTGCATTTTCATGTCCTTGAATACCGGTCAGCAATGCAGTGTATCGCACATTGATTCTGGCTTTCATCTTTTCGAGTGTGAGTATTATTTGTTATATTTCAGGTGCCAGTATGAGTGATTGTCATCCACAGACAGATGTGCTTTTGAGGTAGAAAAAAAAAAAGATTGACATGACTTTTGACATGATTTTTGTTAAGACTTTAGCATGCCATTTGCTGGAATACCTATTCTAATGAATACCTTTTACTCCTTCGAGATGTGCAATCTAATGTTATGCTATCTTTTTTCCTCTTTGATATCTAAATGTCAATCATCAGTGGGAAAATTATGTTCGTGAATAGGTAGCATGCAATTTATCCCATAGAAATTAAATATCTATCTAGGTTAGTGAAAAGAGTCTTTTCCATACCCAAATGTAATTTCTGCATATAATTTTGGGCTTGCCAAAATCTCATTTGCACATATGGAACATTGTTTTTATAAGTCATCTTAGAGTGAGTGTTTAATACATGTGGTGTTATTTTAAAAATAATTTTGTACATGTGCTGCTAACAAAAGGAAAGATACTGCCAGCAGTAGAATTAGGGCTTCTTTTCCCAGGGAGTGCTCTGACCATTGAGTTAAACTTGTAGCTATTGTAGCCTGAGGCAAGAAAAGCCTTGCTGTTTCACCACAGACTTTCTTATAAGAATGTAACACTTAAAAAAAAAAAAAAAAATCATTTGGGGGTTGTGTCTTAATACAGATGTAAAATGTATCATCTCTCAACTGATGCTAAAAAATCTGATACTTTGCAGTCACTTAATGCTGAATTATTGTAGAAATAGTATGGAGGTACTCATAAGGAACTCCTTGTTTACCATAAATTATTTCATCATGACTAGTGCTATCACAAGGAATTCCAGAGAGCTAATAATGATTTTCATAATTTCAAAGCACTATAAAAAAAAAACATGTTATTCCTTACTATGTATGCTTAACAGCATCAACAAATATTTATTCTATGTTCTGCAGTATTTTGTCTTTAGTGGGGGGGGGGAAAAAAAAAAAAAAAAAGTGAAGCTTTTCAAATTAAATTTCTGCTCAGTTTGAAGAGTGTGAATGGTCACCAACTTTATCAGAAAGATAAACTTTTTTAATTCATGGCTAGAGACATGTTGGGCCTGACTGATTTTTTTTTTAATTATTATTTTATTTTAAAATTTAATTTCTAATGATAACCCACAAAAATTTTGGCTGAATAATGGCACAAGAAAAATTGACCCTCTGAAGGATGAGTTTGGCTTTATATGTGTAGAGTTTTATATCTGAAAGGCAAAGAAAAGGAGGTGACAGAGCTCTCTCTATTTATGTTGTACCAACTGAGCCAGGAGACTGGGCTACAGCATGGTTGGTGGGTGTCTGAACCTTGGCAAAAGCACATATGAAATGTGTAGCTTTCTCCAAACATTATCACTGTTTGCTAGCTAAGATTTAGTATTTCCAGGCAAATGGTGAGGTCTCATTCATTTATCATCTTGCCTCTCCTGACCAGGGAATCAATCCACATTATAATTAGGCTATTTGACACTGTTATTGCAATATAAGCAGTGCCTAAGACTACCATAAAATTGCATATTAATGAAGAAATCACAAGAAACAATATACCTTTGTGATTCAGTAAATGCATCTGCTTTGGCTATAGCAGATCAATAATACTGGAAGAAATTTGGCTTCAGCTTCTAAAATAACACTTGGAGAGTCAAACTGGGAGACTTTCTACAAGGGATTTATGTAAAGTTTTCTTAAGTCATCACTGTTCGCAACCTCATTACGTGAGGTATAAACCTGAAGGGAAACATTTAGCAAATAAATGTATAATGAAAACCTCTTTTAACAGTAGGACTTGGTATGGGTAATATACAGAGATGTACACACAAATGCAAATATGTCTGTTATAGATTTAAATAATTTACTACAAATATGTACAAATAGTTTCATAAAAAATTTCTTCCTGAGCAAGAAAACCAGTAGTGTGTGTAGACTGCAGGTAGTTCCTATCTGAACATGTGTATATGGAAGTTTCCCCTGTGTTGTATGCATTCCAGAAGACATTGAATTGCCTGTACCACTATATAGAAAACTGTGTACATGAACTTGCATATTTATATCGTTATTAGATGTTTGATCAAAACATAAAATTTCTTCTTCAGAGAAATACCAGTATTTCAACTTCGTCTCAATCTGCATTGAATTAAAATTGCAATTTAAAGAAGAAATTTCAAAGTAAAAATATTTCTAAACATCTAGACCACAGTTGCTAAAAATTTAATTTCAGCAATGTCAAAACAACCTGACAATCTCAGTACATTAGAATATAATATTGATTTATAGGAAGCAGTATTGCATTATTTAGAAATTAAGTTTTTAAACAGGTGCAAATAGAAATAGAACAAGATTGTACCATAAGAACAAAATCAAGTAAGAAAGCCCGATGTTCCATTTTTCTTTGAAGCATTCAAATTTTTCTGTCTAATACTATAAAAATCAACATGTTCACTTAAAACATTCAATTTCAATGAAATGGTATTTCCTGATGGAGGATAGTTCTTTGGAAAAATGTTACCAGCTCTATCAGATAAATGCTTTGAGATAGGCACTCTTCTCTGAAAAGGACCATTAATTTTGAAGGTGACAATTTCTGCAGTAAAGGAATAAGGTAGACAAGGATTGACGTTACGTTGTCAAGAGGGAATCCAGATAACTTCTTCCTTTTAAAAGAGAAAGAGACCATACATTTGTTTGCTTCAATAAGTTGGCTGCAGTTTTATTTTGGGCTGGAGAGAAAAGAAAATTGGATCAAGTGAATACATGTGAGAGATGGGGGTGAGTGGGATGGGTGGTGTATATCTGTCTCTGTGTGTGTTTCTCAGTGGTCATAATATTGTTAGAGCAAGAGGGGAGTTGTGTGGTTTTTCACTGTCATGCTATTGTCTTAATATTGTAGCAAAACAGGGAAGAAAGTTTTGAATCACTCATGATCAGAGACAGAGCTGCCCGGCAAATCCAGAAACATAGTGACTGCAAACTCAATCCCTCTCTGAATGAAGCTGATCTCTTGCGTATAAATTTTCCATTTCCTAATGAATGGGATCATCCCTATGATGTAATCTCTGTAACTCTTCCCTGAATCTGTTAAAGGAAAATGCCCAACATCCTTGTCATTTACCTCAGTTACAAAAGGCAAAAACCCCACTGTTCCTCCATTCATAAAACCTGTACCCCTGTAGGTGGACAGATCTTTTCATTCATGCCCACGTGGAAGAGGGGAAAGTACTTTGAAGAGAAAAACTAAGATGCATAAAAGTGGTCTCAAGAGTATATTTTCAAAGAAGTGCTCAAATTCACACACAACTTTGGTTAATGGAATTTCTGCACCTATCCCCCCTGGAGGCCTTTCAAAATGTTCTCTGTTTATGAGCAGCTAATTAAATGTGCTTTCTGGTATGCAGGTAATTAGTTGTTTTTAACAATTATTCAGGTGATGTAAATAAAAGGTAACGATGAATTTTAATTTTAAAATGTTGATTCTTTTCCCACACTGAAATACGTTTGCTGTATGCTAAAAGGCAGATGCCACCATTTTTCCAATTTGGAAGTCAAATAATGAAAAAAAGGAAAATGCATTTCTGTTTTTTGGAAGTATCAGCCTTAAAGCTCTAATCCATAATCCAGTTAATTTAGCAGACCTGGGTTTAGAGCAGAAATTGAGTTGTTACAATTGTAGACACTCAGTTTAGAAAATATGCACATATACGTATACACATGCTAGCACGCACACACACACACTCTCTCTCAGCTTGAACTTAATCAAGAAAAATGTTCTTTGGTTTATAAGGTCAGATTAGATGATCATAGTGGTCCCATCTGGCTTTTCAATCCATGAGGTTAATTTATTGATACAACTGAAAAATAATGTATAACTGTGCAAAATTAAATTGATATATGAAGACTGATAGCTGCTAAATAGAAAAGGTAAATGAAATTTCATTAATTGTGACAGGAAGTCAGACTTATTTGTTCGTTTAAATTTTATTTTCCTTATCACCAGAAGTATATTCTCATGGTGATGGTTTGAGGCTTTTTTTAACCTTCTATTTACTTCATTTTCATAATGTTGTAATTCTTGTTACTTCAGCAAAACAATGCTTCATATTTTTCAGTCTTTACAAGGTCAGCATGTGCTCCAGTAATTGTGAGGAATTTTGACAAATATAGAAAAAAAAATTGTTTTGCCTAATTTGTGTTGTCATCTCATGTATCTCTAAAAAAGAAATAATACCATCTATGCTGCATAAATTAACACTTATGTAAAATAAACATTTTTGTTTCTCTCAGGGCTGCTTCACCATATTGTTCTGTAGAAGGCAGAGGCAAACTCAGCTTACCTTGTGGCTTAAATGGCCCCAACCGATGCTTTCCCTCACCCTCACAGTGTAATGTAATCAGCATTTCTTGGTGATTCCATCCTATTACTCCAATTAGTGTTTTTTGTCCCATGATTACTCTCCATTTAAAATAATATTATATAAGCTGATGTGTGGTTGAATGCCTTTCTAATTCTCAAAGAACAGTATAGTATCTTCCCATTACGTTTCGGACCTAGTAAATCAAAATAGCCAAGCCTAGAGGTGGCTAACACAAATGGCTAGTATATATGACTAATACCTTGCCTAGGATGAAGTGACAATCCTTAAAGTCTATAAATTATTTTAAAATATATTTCATTCAATCCAAAATTGCATTTTGGAGAGTGATGAGGTAACACCCAAAGTTTTGCACAGCCCTGGGAAATGGAGGGTCTGCCTTCAGTGGAGGGTGGAGCCAAACACATCCCTAGCTCTTCAGAGCTGCTCTTTATACATAAGCTGATTTTTGTTGTTGAATTTTGTTGGCAGTCTGGTATTATTATAGTGATAGTAAAGAACAGAATTTGCAATTGGCAGCAATACCAGCTAGTTATTTGATGTATATCTTTCCTGTGGTGGGAACAGAAGAGGCAAAAGTATGACTGCCTACAGATGGGGAGTTCTGGTGAAGGAAAAGCAGTCCTGAAGAGCTCTTTCAATTCTGGTGGAAAGGAACAATTGGAGCCACTGCAGTTTTGGGCCATTAACAGTTATGCGTTGAAGTATCCTGAATCTAACCTCATCAAAGGCTTTACCAGGAGTACTGGAGTCCTGCTTTGCCCTGTTTCACTTCACATATTAGCAGAATTCCTCAATACTACTGCTCATGAAAGGAAAATGAGAAATAAGATTTTGTGTTTCACAGTAAAATGTACTTTTGTGTAATAGCATCATACTGCTGACCTATATTAAGTTTTTGATGTGTTTTTGGCTACGCTGGTGCCATGAAGCAGGACTCCTTGCAGATACTGAAATCTGAAGGTGCATCATGATCAACAGTTTGAAGATACCTAATATTTCTAGAGTGTTCTCTTTACTGGTGATTCTGCAGTTAAAATGGAGAAACACCTTTTTGCACATCCGTAAATCCAATTTTTTATTGTAGAAGGCAGCGAGGTTGGTCAGACATTTTTTACCTTTGGTGAATTCCTTCTGACTGTTCCTACGTACTTTCTTCTCCTTCATGTGCCTAAAAATATGCTCCAAGAGGACTATTACACTTATAGTCTAATACTTTTCATACTGGAAGACTAACTCCCCTTTAGTTAGTCGAAATATTTGGAGTATTTTTAAATTCAGAAGACTGTATGAACATTTTTAGATTGTACTTCCCTGTAAGAAATAATGTCATAAACTGTAGAACATCTCACTACAACATTGCTGAGTCTCAACCTTTCTTTCCTATTCTCTCCCATCTTTCACAACCTCATTCTGTTAGATCAAAAATATAATTTTTAATTGATCTGATTTCATGAAATTAAAAAAGCCCTGCTTTGCCAGTTCAGGTTTCCATATTTGTTTATTTTCTTCTTTGTTATTGCTGGCTGTTGCTATAACGTTTGTTATTTTTGGTTTTGTGACATACTTTGCAGACTGATCAAATATTTTATAATGCTGCTTGCAAACAGTCAGAAGTTCCTATTCACTGTTTGGTTAACTAAACTCAAGATTTACAGGGAGGAGAGCATCCCTGGGAAAGGTTTTGCAAGTTATTGTAGAAATGACATATCATGTTTAATCTGTGAGGTCAGCTGGGCCTTGATGCCTCACACTTTTAAATTGATCCTAAGCACCTGTAAGTAGATCTGTAAACCTATTCCTTTGAAGTATATTGCCATGAGAAAGAGCTATATTACTGTGACTTTGGGAGCTCCTTTACTCCCACTACAGTGCAAAGGATATCCACATGAATACTTAAGCGGGAGGTTGAAATTGGAATTGTATGGTTCACAGCATTTCACTTTAGAGGGACTAAAAAGCATCCTTCTCTCTGTACAGTTTTTTTAATTTTCTTCTGCTGAGTATCACTTGGCCTTTAGTTAACTGAAGGCTTTTTAGGCTGCTGGAAATAAAATATCAAATTAGGTTCAAATAGCTGCCTTTTCATCCTGGCAGCTGCAGCTGGCTTCCTCTCACCTGGAACCTCTTTTAACTTGACACTAGGAGGAAAACACTCTTCCCCTGAACCTCACATAATAACTTTTTCCACATTTTTCTGCTTTTGTGTTCTGTAGGGGATGTCATCCCTAGGATGTGAGGTCAGGGGATAAAGAATGAAAATGTATACCCCATTGGAGAGCACAGAAAGCGCTGCTCCTCAGCACCACTTAGTGCAAGCCACTGAAAAAGAGGTAGATGGCAGCCAGGTGGTGGTGATGAGGTGTCCCATGGGCCACCAGCAACCAGCAGGACACAGCCACCACTGCTGCTTGTGGTCCCTGGAAGCAATTCCCACACCATCACTGAACACTACTCTTCCAGGTTGTTGACTTCTCCCTGTCCAGGAAAAGCTGAAGAACCTTTTCGTTGTCCTCTGCATTTTTCACAAACATTCTTCTATTCTCAAACAGATGAATGTATCCTCTATCATTGTTTTTCCACTGGGATCTGAAAAACCACACAACCTCATATTTTCCATTTAAAGCAAATTCAGAGAGTTTGTTCTGAGTGTCACATTTTTTTCTGCTCCTGTTTTTCTTACATATTAGACTTCTTACCAAAGTCCCAGCTGTTTTATCTTATCCTTTCTCTATGGTTTTACAATAAAGAAGCTGATGATGAAGCACGATCCTATCAGACATGTGGCAATCAGCACACGAGAACTGAAGAGCTGGTTCTCCAGTGTGCTTTTCTGGCAAAACCATTTCTTTCACTTTAATCAGTATTTTTATTGGTTTTTTCATCTGCACTGAAGCTTATTGGACTCTGAAGTTCTAACAAATGTAGGTTGTTACAAGGGCATGCAGAAGTGCATTTTTTTACGTGTCCCATAGGAAGAAATACAGAAGGGATTGCTCAGTTGATTACAGAGATAGGGAAGTAGTGCATGACTGTTTGGAGTGGATGTTATGATTTGTCTGTGGCTAACTTTGATGCCAGCTGAGATTGCCATGATGACTAGAGGTGCAACTCCCAGAAGGTCAAACTTCACTTGAGTCGTTACTGTAATGGATTTACAATATATTTTTGTGTTAAGACCTGACTCAGTTTAAGCTCTGCACTGATTGAATTACTTGATGAGGACCAGCAAACGCAATGATTCCTCTTAGGATTTTGTGTTTGATAGCACCCAGATCTCTAATTTACTGCGTGCATGTGCTAGAATGCAAATTGTTCTCACAGGGTTGTATAATCAGTGTTTATCCTGACCTGTTATTTGAATAAGTACATTATGTAATGACTCTGATTTTATAATTTCCTATTTTTTATTAAAATAATAGCTCTTTTCCTTAGCTAAATTGAGACTTCAGGATCCTAGAACTTACCTGATAGCCAGTATTTTCTTCTTCAAATGACTGTTTAAAACCTATCTTTGCCATCACACATCTTTTCAGTATGGTAATATTCTTATAGTCCTGATCCTTAAGGATGTGCAAGAATGAAGAACTCTAATGATGAAGATACTTTTTTTGGACCCAGCGTTAGAGCTGGAAAAAACAAATAAACTGTATAATCTGTTGAATAAAAGCTTTTGCTTTACCTTACAAATCTTGTCTCATAATACATGTCAACATAAATCACTTACCAGTGGGCAGGTTGGGGACAGATGAATATAGATGGTGTTTACAGTTCTTCTTTTATAATAATAAAAAATAATGATGTGTATATTTGATTGTACTCTGCTCCATCCTTCTAAGTCACTTTTTTCTTTCACAATATGGAGCACATTTATCTGCCATAATCTAAACATCAAAAGTTAGACATGTAAATCTGAGTTAGTCCCTTTATATTCCCTTGTAGTCAGTATAGAAAGTTAGATACCTCTGTTTGCCTTATGTTAAGATAGGTATCCAGGATATGTCAGAGATTTTCCTTCTAGATTTACATATGTCTTTACACAGATGAACAGTGATTTATCATTAATCCGTGATGCAGCTTTTCTAGTTAGGGATGGATTTTTTTGTCTTTGCATCACTTAACACAACAGGGCTTTGGATCTGGATGCAATAGAAATAGATGGTGGTGGCAATACCTTTTCTCTAAGAAAGAAATTAAACAGCTAGTAGAAAACATCCAAGTTTAAAATGTCATCCAGGTAATTATTAGTTAGGGCCAGTCTTCACATGTGGTCTCATTATGTCTTACTCCTTGGCATGAAACTTGCAATCTGCCCATAAATGTGCTTGCCTTGATCATGGCTAGCTTTCTTCTTCTGCCACTCCACACGTTCTCTGTTCAGTGTCGGAGTAGTGCCAAACTCATGCAAAAGCCTGTATCAAAGGTGATCCATGAAAAGCAAAGAAACAGAGCCCTAAACTCTGATGATTCACAGTTTTCTTTGCATTTTCTTCTGAGTTTGAAAAGCACAATACACTGGTGCTAATAAGTGTGCATGCATGCTAATACTAGTAAGTGGAAGCATTCAACCTTATTGTATTGAGGTGTAAAGCTTGTTCTTTGGGGAAGCTTTTAGAAATCCACAGCATTTTTATTTTGGTACTAGAATATTATTTGAAGCAAAGAATTAAATACTAGGATGGAGAGAGATTAAATACTGTTTCAAGAAACATTGCAGTTTGAGTTGAAGTAGTAGCAGTAAAATTACAAAAGCATTTAGGAAGTGTTAGGTCATCTGTGCAAGATATGTTTCATCCACATAGCGGTAAAACATGGACAAGTAAGCAGACTAGTGGGATTTCTAAAATAATTAACAGTTACCAAAATAACCAGTAAGAAATAAGGTCAAATTTTGTGATATGGTGAGTCACCTTGATCTGACAAAGCGCTTAGCCACCCATTGTTTTGAGTTGATGATTTTCTGTGACTGTGAAAGTAGTTAACATTAATTTAAATCATATAACCTTACAAGCTCCAACACCTTTTTAAAGGAATAAAGAGATTATGGTAAATGCAGACGGAAAACAAAGAATTCCTAGTCTTATTGCACATGAGATCAGAACAGGACAACTTTACCATTCACAGCTGTCTCCAATACCTTGTGTTTCTCTCCCAGGAGTATCAGACAGGATGCTTATGTTTTAAATGCTAAGGTTATTTCCTAGAAACACACTTTTTGTGCCTCTTTCTTATGTGTTTTTAGAACTAGAGATAGTATTTACTTTATTAACTGTATCTTTAAGTTTGAAGTGGAATTAATCAGAGCTAGTGGTAACTTTTCTCTTATGTATGTTCATAAATTACCTTACTGTGACTTCAAAATAATGTATGTCCATCCTATTCTTTTGTAATACAATTAAATCATTGATAGAAGGTGAATTAGCTAAAATAAATTTGAGATTTTTATTCCATTTCTATACATTTTTCTCCATTTGTTGGCCAGCTTTTTGTGTAAATTTGAAAAATACAGCATCATAAGCCAAGAAAAACTAGCAATGGTGCTAAGGCCAGTCATGTACCAGAAAATATCTGACCTATGGATATTTTTAAAACAGCTCTAGTGTTTTTCTGGGATAAATAATTTACATGACCATGAAATGTATTCATAGAGCTTCTTGCACTACTTTGCCTTCATATAACCCTAAGATTTGAAAATAGGTTTGTCCTGCCAAGAGGTTCATCCTTGTTATCTTATTCAAAGACAATGCTGGCTTTGAGACTAAACATAATGGATTTTTTTTTTTTTACTTCTTTTTTTATTTCCCATTAGCTCTGTTCTTTTGCCCCCTGGTCTGTGTGCTGATTACTCAGAATACACCACTAAGTAATATCCCACAATTGCAGCACCCTGAACAGATACCTAAGCTAACATTTAGTGAACTGGCTCAGGTACAAGAGGCAGGTTGGTTATGTTACGGTGTTTTGAACTGATTTACCCATCTTCTCTGCAGGGCTAATTAGCCCAGGCAAAGTGCCAGGTTAAATGGTTCTGCTACCCAATGTAGCCTGTTAAAAGATATCTCTTGTATCTCTGCTTGCTGCCAGATTTGCTATGAGAAGTCATCTGGGCTACCAGCTACCAACAAAGTCCTGCTGGGACCCTTGAGTGGCCATGCAGAGCCAGGCTTGCAGAGTGAGTGGAGCTATGCTGAGACACTGGGCTATAGCACACTTACGGTTGACCAGAAGCCTCTCATCATCCCAGGGGTTGCATACTGGGTAATTCCCTGTTCAAACAGATATGTGCTTTAAAACACCTGCTGATTTTCAGCCCAATTTTATATAAAGTAGCCTTTTGTATATGCATATAGACATTCTTCCCCTTAGAAATTATGCTAATAAAGTATAGGCATTAGTATGTAACAGTGATAGATATCTGTGTTTCTATATGTGTATATATTTGTTGACTAAAAATTGTGGGCATGGCATATCCTTGTGGTTAGTAAAGGATATGAAGTGTGTGAAATACTAGTGTAGCAAATTGCCATATCAGCCCTAGACACGGCAGTCAGTTTCCTGTGGCAAATGTGTAATTTTTGTTGTCATTAGTGGCAGTTACATAGCTGCCATAAGAGGAGAATAGTTCCTTGAGAAATACATTCCCTAGAATGTAACGTTGCATATTCTGCACAAAATTACACTTCAGCACTTCAGGTGTTCTTCCATTCAGGAAAAATAAAACATTCAAATTGCCGAAGACAATTACATTCTGATTTTTACTCTCTGAAAAAAACCTCCAACCCTCTATAAAAAAAAAAAAAAAAAAAAAAAAAAAAAAAAGCAGCAATAAAACTGTTCCCACTGATAAGCAAAATAATAACAAGAAACATACGATGGATTATAAAGCGAATATTTTCTTTTGCGTTTCTAAACATAGATTTCTTGACACACATGTATAGCAGCAATTTTAAAAAATTGAAATGCTTTCTGTTGACAGTGTAAATATACTTCCATGTGAAGCATTTGCATGATATAACCCACACCATTCTGCTCTCACTACTTCCAGAGAGACTGTTCCGCAATCTAATAGATCTTACCTTTAGGAATTATATTTTTCTTGAATTTATCTTAATGCTTCTTATCTGAATTCCACCACAGTACTGTGTAGAAAACTCTAATGACTTCCTGAGATAATTCCTCTTCTTACTTATTTATATACTTCAGTTCATTACAAAGGTTGTCCTCTCCCAAACCTACCTCATGTTACCTTCATTTGCTGCTTGAGATAGATGCTTTTACTTCTTCCCTCTCTGGTTCATTCATTCAGTACAGATTCAGCAGTCAGGAGGACTATGGGGTGGAGGCAAGGTCTGAAGGGACAAAGTAAAGTCAGAGCAAAATATCACCATGGAACAAATCCCTGCTTGGTCCATAAGCAGGGCTCCATATAGTTTCCTCTAGGGCTAGCAATGCTTTGCATTCTGGAGACATACAGAATTCCCAACTGTTTATTTCACAGGCTCCTTTAGGGGAAAAAAAAAAAAAAAAAAAAAAAAAAAAAAAAAAGTCTTACAGATCATTTACCTGTGCTTTTTGAGCAGCTTCTTAACATAACAGTTCTCAAAATGTTTATTCCTGTCTAATGAAGAATCTATGGGAACCACTAGAACATCGAGGGTCACATTCTCATAACTTCATAACTTTAATGATGCATTGATTTCTCAGAAATGCTTTAATGACCTCTTGGCAAACTTCTAGTAAAGGAAGACCAAAGGAGTAATACCTTAGCAGTTATTTAATGTCCTTAGAAGAAAAAATTAGTAGTTGTAATAAATAAATAAGCAGGTAGAGTTATTTGAAATGAGAAAAAGACATCTCAGATTCTGACCCTACATGTTCTAGTAATAAGGTCTACCAGCAGAGAAGGAGTTACCAAATCTAAAGCCTTAAGATTAAGGAAAGACTTAGAGAGATCAAAAACCCTGAAGCTTTGGTTCCTGAAGACCGAAAGATTTTTTAGATGGACTGAATGCTTGTTTGAAGACTGAAATGCTGAAAGATGAGATAATGCTGTAAGACTACAAGAGCTCTAAGGCCTCAGACATCATTGCCTTTGCTTTTTTTGGGTCATTTGCCTGGATTAATTTAGAGTATGCTGCACTTAAAAAAAAAAACAATCTTTAAATCCTCCCAATAAATATCTTTATGTTAGGAAGAATAAAGTCCATGATGCCCAAAATATGGTGAATTACTAAAATTTATTTAAAGCTCTTCAGAAAGGCAAGGTGGAAAAATGCTGTGAAGCAGTGAAATTTAGGGTGCAGTTCTGGGTGTACTGAGCCTCACCAGGATGAAAGAGATTTTCCAAAATTTAGACAACACCAGTCATCATAGCATTGTGTTTTGTTGATTTGATTCTCTCCTGCCTTGCATCTAATTTATAGCTGTGCAGCTGGTATGATTTAGAAGCATATACCTTGCAGAAACTGTAAATGACACCATATGGTGCCAAGGTATGGATTATTGCAATTTATGAGACAGAACATTGAACCAAAGAGAGACTGTAGTCAAAATTAAAGAATATGTTCACAAGGACGGTGTTTTTAAGGAGACTATCCCAGGCCAGTACCCTTGTGCAATGTAGAAGTTACATAGAGAACCTGCTGCTACAGCCTGATGGTTCTTCTTAGGCAGAGGATCCTCTGAATGCAGTCCAAATATACTTATTTTGAATCTAGAAAGAAAAGTGGAAATCCAGATAGAATGAGTTAAATCATGTTTCTGTACTCATATCAACATATATAGTTGTTCTAACCATCTGCTACTTAGTGACCACGAAAAAAGGGAGTTCAAGATTTTGAGGGGAATGAGGAAGAACATGTACCAGGCCCTGGACTTCAGGAGATCAGACTTTGACTTTTCAGGAAAATGGTAAGTAAGATCCTGTGAGAGGCAACTCTAAACTAAAAAACAGCTCAGGAAAGCTGTCAGGCCTCAAGGGACAGAAAGCACAAGAACACTCTTTCCTGGTACTCAGGAAAATGAGATGTACCAGGAAACTGGCTTGGTAAGTCAGGACTGACTTCCAGTGGAAAAAGGGCGTGTACATGAAGGAGAGGCTACAAAGGGAGAATACAGAAAATATGTAGAAACCGGGACAGTGCTAGGAAAGGCAATCTGCACTAGAGTTCAAAATGGCAAGGGATATCAAGGGCGACAAGAGCTTCTACCACTGTATTAAAAATAAAAGGAAAAAAAAAAAAAAAGATGAAAACATGGTCCCAATTCTGAATGGAGCAGGTTAAATCACCTGACAGCAAGTACAGATAGGCAGAATTGTTCAGTATTGTCTTTGGAACCTGCAGCAAAAAGATTTCCCAAGCCTCTATGTGCAGACATAGTTTTCAAGGAGAGAAACTATGTTCTGTGATAGTAGAAGACAACTGAGTCAAAGATCTCTTAAGAAATCATGACACAGGAAAGTCCATGGGTCAAGATGGATGCATAGGATGCTCAGAAAGGTAGCTGATATTACAGAAAGGCCACTCTATCGTCTCTGAAAGTTGTGAAGACTGGGGACACAGGCTGGAGAAAATTCAGTGTTGCACCCATCTTCAGAAAGAGCAAGAAGGAATGCTCCAGCGAACTAGAGGCTGATCAGCTTCACTGTGTTTGTTTAGGCCATGCCGGGACCAGAGACCACATTGCTGTTGTCCCTTCCCCAGCCTCGGACACAAGTAGGGCACAAACCCCAGGTTAAAATAAGAAGAAATTTAATACAGCAGTGTGATAAATAACGATCTGAACAACAACAGTAGCAATGATAATAACAATAAACATCAATAACAGTAAACAAGACAAAAGATATACAGAGAAATACCGCAGTGGATACAGACAGCTCTGTGCTTCCCTCGACCAAAGCCACAAAGGAAGGAAAATTCCCACGCTGCTGCACTGGACCTGACATCAGCATGGTATGAATAACCCGCTTGGAGATCCCTTCCCTCTCTCTCCTGGGGAAACTTAACCCTATCCTAGCTGAACCAGGACATTCACTTTGATCCCTGAGAAAATTATGTTGTGCGTTCTCTTGGAAGCTATTACCAGGCACGTTAAGGACAAGATGATGACTGAGACTAGCCAGCATGGATTAATCAAAGGCTAATCATACCTGACCAACCTTATTGCCTTCTACAATGAAATTACAAGCTCTGTGGATAAGCAGAGAACAGTCGTTGTTATCTACTTTGACCTGATCTCCTGTAGTATCCATGAATTCAAGTTCAGATATTTCAGTCTCAATGAGTGGATTAGTACAAGGGTGAAAAACTGCCTGAATTTTTGGAATCAAAGGGAACTAATTAATGGTTTGTACTCTGCCTGGAGGCCTGTTATGAGTGGAATAACATTGTGCAACTGGCAGCATTTGCTAGAAAAGCAGAAATTGTGACAGCCAGGAGACAGTGTTGGAATTCATGACCAAGATGTACTTCTGTGTCAGCGTACTGCCTGGCTGTCTAGATGCTTGCTCATATGTGAGATAACAAATCTGCTTCCTTTAAGAAAGAAATACGAAATGAAGGTAGGAGACTTGCTGCAACGCTGAATTCTTTGCAGCATGCAGAGGGGGAAGTAAAGGGGTCTTAAATAGAGTATCTTGGCATAATGACTCTGACAGGAGACTTCAAGCCTGTACTGTGAGGATTCCTTAGGGAGCATATTAGGATGAGGATGATGAAGGAGAGATGTCAGGGATAGGAGCAGTGTATGAGGTGATGTGGGGACTCCAGGTATGCTCCAAGACAGAGCCATCCTGGAGGATGCTCTGAGGCATAGGAAAGCCCTCAGACCACAGCAGAATTTCCTAATATTTCAAGGTTCCTAGAGAAGTTTAAAAGGAAAAGACACAAAACCAGTGCAGCAGCATCTTATTTTTTCCTTTTGGCGATTTACTAAGGCTCACTTTAGGATGAATCTTTTAAATATGTATCAATTTCCTCTCAGAAATCTAAAAATTTTCTCTCCCACCACTCAATTCCATTATAATGATCTGTGGTGTATAGGTTTTTCTTATAGCATTCTCATCTTTCCTTGCTCAACAGAGCACAATTTGGAGTTTGTTGTAATAGGTCCTGTTTCAGATGATAAATGGTCCACAGCATTCATCCAAAAACTGTCACTACTTATGGAAATAATGTTTCTGAATGCAGCGTTCCTACTGTCCAAGGGCAGGAGTCACTGTTGTAAGTCAAATTCTCAATCCTTACACTTCTTCCTCAAATGTTAAAAAAAAAAAAACAAAAACAAAAACAAAAAAAAAACCCAACCTTCAGTGAATTCCATGGCAGAATTTCTGCTCTACATAATGATGGCAAGATTTTCCCTTCAAATCTAGAAATAAAAGATCCTGTGGATGTCAGTGTTTCAAACCGTTTAAACTACTGGGGGTGCTGTTAGCAGTTTAGCTACGGCACCTTGGACCATTGGCCTTCACACTGTTGAGGTGACACAGCAAAGTTGCCAGACTCTGAGGGTTACCCCTGGCTTGGCTGTGTTTGCACCACACTCCAGCTTTTTACAGTGTCTCTGAGGTAACTGTACACGTAAATGAATATAAATATTACATATTTAATAGAGTTTTACTTTTTCAAATTAGTATTAATGGCAATCTGTAAAGAAAATAAGTAGAACTAAGAAAACAAACATAAAAGAAACAGATTAAGACTGGATATGAAGCTATTTCCCTTGCTACAAGAGTCTTACTTCTGCCTTGTGCTATGGCAGGACAAGTTGAGAACCTGTAATTGTGCTCGCTGACAGGCTGTCTAGTGAAACAAGCATTTGATTGTGATCATCCTTGACAAAGATATAGGGCACAAGCACCCATGGACACCTAATTTATGGATTTTTATCTTGTTTTATAAACTGTCTGTAGGGTTAAATTGCTGAATAGGAAATGCAAAGTGAGCTGGAGACAAGGTATTTGAAAAGCAGAACTCAAGGAAGGCTAATAATGACAGACCCAGAAGATCAGAGAGCTAAAAGACTACTTCAGCTAAATAAACAAGGAAGCCTCTGACCTCTCTGAAATCCAGTAAGCTAGTTATCAGTCTATGAAATAATGTTGCTTTATCAGCTCATTTTTAAATGGGTCCAAAGTACCAAGTACAATGAATTTTTGATGTATTAACTGTATTTATAATAAAGAACCCTTCAGTTAATCTATGATTTTATTGTTATGCACTGATTGCTGCTGTTTTCTCAAAAATAACTTTTCCTTTTCGGAGAAGAATTTCCTTTAACTTTCTTTAGAAGAAGGCACTTAGCTGAGGGGAAAGAAAAAAACAAACAAACAAACAACAACAACAACAAAAGGTATTTAGTCCAGCTGAATTTTTACCACTATAATTTTATTTTACTTTTACTTATTTCTTTTTATCCTGAACCCCCACTATGGTAGTGTTTGATTACAAATTCCAGGCTGGGGTGGAAAAGTTAAACTATCAGTATTTATAGAAATACTATCTTTTTCATTGGTGAACCATGGGATGTAATGTAGTGTCACTGAGTGTGGCTTCAGGACAGTGAGGAATTTCCATTTCTGGCAGTAGGCTGCTGGGTGACTCGCAGCAAATCACTTTTATCTCACTGTTTCACAACTTTCCCATCTCATATAGAAGACAAAGACTTTCACTGATGCAAGTATTACTGTATGAATGGGATGTGTCTACATTATGCCATCCCTTTCCAGTCACAAACCAGAAGCAGCTCTGTCTGACTTTTATGTCTGAAATTGATGCACAGCAGTTGTATTTTGGGTGAATTGAACTGAATGCCTATGAAAATGTGACTGTATAAAATCAAAAGGCTAAGGTTCCCATTTGACAGCACCCATATGGAGCACGACAGTGAAACTGCTGAGGCACAAAACAGTTATGACCTCATACCGAGATTCAGCCCTGAATCAAATTCTGAATTATGACCTAAGAATTATAGACAGAAGAATATTCTTCAGATTAAGCCTGACAAAGCCATAACACCAAACTGTTTGGAGAGAACTTACAAAAACATAAAAGAATTTCATATAAATTCATATTTATATTTGTGTGCTATTATTATAACCACAAATTGCTCAGACAGCTTTGCGCTCATCGACCAGGTAACCGACACTGCCTACTTTGCAAGTGCTCAAACACAACTGCAAAACCGGAAAAAATGCAAGCTCAGTAGGGAAAATATCCTTTTTTTTTGAGTTGAATTCTTAATAAAGTGAGATTAATTGGGCTGTATTTAGATGCAGGAATGCGCAGGGATGGCTTCAGCTAGGGAACTCGGGCAGACATGCTCTGATAGCTTTAGCTGCAAAATGTGAAATGTTATGTATGTCTCCTACTCATTTATTCTGCCAAGGGCTATCATTGCCATGGCAGATCAACAGACTGGGGCATGTGTCCAGGCATCCCCTGTCACTGCCAGGCCCAGGGAGGGCAGAGCATGCCAAGATGAAGTGTTTCACCTTGGCAGCTCAGACACAAACACATATTCTGCTCTACAGTAGTAATTTCAGTGAAAGGAGTACCAGCTGCAACTTTTGTTAGCAACTTCTTAAGTTCCTCCAAGTATGTGCTCTAGACTTTGCCAGGGAGCTTGCCTGTCTGTAGATGAGATGTTAATTATATGAACAATGGCAAGAATTGTTAGACAAAGGTATTTCAAATACATTTGAAGCAAAAGGTAATAATGGAAGAGATAGTTTTCTACTTATTTTGTTCTCACTTTTCATAAAAGCACATTCTCTGGTTCTCAAGAAATTTGTTGAACATATGTGCAATGTTCCCTCCGATACTGGTGCATCTTCAGTTCATGCAAAGGAAGACAATTTTTTACAGTGTCTCAATTCCAGATAAAGACTACTCCAAACAGATTCAGTGAAATCACCAAATCACTTTGTATTTCCTATATTATAAACCTAAACATGCTTTGGATATTTAGAAAGAGTTGTATGGAGAAATTTTGGGGTTATTTTCCTACATCTCCTTGCATTATGTCTATTTAAACTATTTGTTTTTGATTGTGCTTTAAACTCTGTTCTGGCCTTCTGAGCAGTTAGTTCTAGAAAAATTCAAACCAAATGTTAATCAAAGTAAAAATATAAAATATTTTTCATGTCAAACAATGCATTTTGGTTTGGGCTTGGGGGGGATGTTTTTTCACTATGTTAAACCAAAATTATTAGCTGGATTTAATTTGGAACACCTAACCCGCCTCTAATCTGGAACAAGAGGGCTCAGTAATATAACTCATAGTGGGCTTGTGTAGAAGTGCATATCACTGCAGGTTGCTAGTTTAGTAACTGTTCCAGTTGATCCATTCTCCTTCTTTGGATCAGTTATGGATAGTCTGCATCACTGAATAATGAGAAATTGTTAATGGAAAATGTTTTTAAACTATTTATGTTTCCAGATCTGTCTAACCCCACTTCATTTTCCCAGGCTTCTTGGATTTGTGTTTGTTGGCTTCTGCTTGCTTTTGTCCTAACTTGACGCAGTATTTGAAATATACGTTTATATGGAAAGTGCTGTCCTAATGGCTGCACATCCAGGTGTCATTTGGAGAAAGAAATCCGAATACCTCATAGCACTCAGAGAATATTCTTGCTTTTCCTTTTTGTCATCTTCACATGTTATTATCTAGCATCTAGGTTTAAAACGGGATCAGCATCTTGAATATGACAAGAAACTCTTGATTTTAGTACAAGTAAAATAATGAACATGATACTTTTGAAAGTTAATATTAAGTAATAACTTAAAAAAAAAAAAGGTGAATAAAATTAAGAGCTGCAAGGATGAAAAAAGATCTAATGCCAAAGTTAAATCCAATAGTCAATTTAATTGCTTTGTGGTTTGTCTAAGGCTGAAAACATGTTGTATAATATTAACCAGTAGAAATAATAGGTTAAAGTATTTTAGCTTATATGATGTTAAAAAGGCAACCTCTGCCTACTCTAGAGAAGGTATTTCAAAGTACGTTATCTTTCATAGACTACTGAGGATTGTAAATACAAGTAATATTTGTATTTTTTATAATCTCTTTGGTCCAAAAGCCCAATGTGTCATATATCTGTCTCTGAATTACTACCCTGTTTGCTGATAACAAGCATAATGATAGAATAACTTGTATGTCCTTCTCAAATATTACATTTTAGTTAAAGCAGGATTTAAACTCACTGCGGTCAGTTCAGACTTTCATTGGATCTGCTAAATATTCAAGGTAAAGGAAGCCTTTCAAAATATGAAATCAATACATGCATTTTGTGGCATCAGATGGCTGGTCCTCCTTTGATGCTGCTCTGCGCTTCTCTCCCAAGTACTTCATGTTCCACACCAAAGGCAACACTTCACTTTGAACAACTGAAGTTCAAACTGTGCATAGAAAACATATTTAGATACTCTTGAGTGCTTTTCCCTTCAGATGTATTAGTCTTTATAAAAAAGCTATTTTCCTTTAACACTACTGCAGCTGAAATAATAATTTTAAAATGTGGCATAGTGTATTTTAAGTACATAGTAAAATTGCACAAGTAATAATATAGTACCTTAAAAGAATGAGGTAGATGGAGTACTGTGATCAATATGATAATGCGATTGTATTTATATGTTGTAATTACCAAATAAGTGTGTATTTTGATTCCTTTTAATAAATTGTCAACAGTGCCTGCAGTTTGATTTAGATAGGCTTATGTCCTTAAAGTATTCTAACTACTAATATAATCTCCAAAGTAATGCAGTGTTCTATTTAAAAGATCGTTTTGTATTAATTATTATTTAGGTATTAATATATTTGGGTTTAATTTAAAGATTATAATTGAATGCATTATTAATATCTATTATTTAATATTATTTATAATATCAAACATCTTCTTGATATTTTAAAATAAGGAAATAGATGGGTAGATCATTATACAGTGTGAAATTAGGAAAATGAAAGAGATGCATCTTCTCCCTGTTATCTCTGTTTCTGTTCCTTCCTTTATTGCATTTTGTTTCACAAGATATTGAAGATCTAATGAATATTCAAATATATGCAAATCCCATTCCAGCACCATACATTATACACACAAAACACGCACTTTACATATAATTACATCCTACATATATCTCTATTTTACAAGACCTTGGTGCTTTTATCCATTATAGATGAGTTTTTGTAGGAAGTGCATTCCTAACTTGACCCAAGGAATTGTCCAGATACAAAATTACAGAACACCGAATTAAGTTGGCTATCAAAAACAAGAGATGCAGCAACCTGTTAATTATCTTGCATTCATCTCCTCACGCATCCTACATGTAAAAAACAAGACCTCTTTCTCCTTCATAGCTTCACTTGCAAGACAGCAGGACATTCAGATTCTCATTCAACCTTTGGTGAAACTAATTGCTCAAAATTGCTCATTTTTTTATATGTAGCACTATGTTACCCCAAGGAGCATCAACTCTTCCTGCTATGTGACAACATAATATAGAAAGCTATGCTCTTTTGCTGGTGCCTCCATTTATATGAATTCCCACAACAACCAAATCCTTTCAGGATAACCCTGGAGGCACTTGTTCCTGGTGATAATTTGTCAACTTTGTCTGTTCAGCAAACTTCTGGGGGGGAAGCAGTTATTTGTAGATCTTATCAGAAATTAGTCAATATTTTTTCTTATAATACACAAAATTCAACTTTTTTTTTTTCAAATGTAACATTTCATTATTTTGAAAGGCTACTGAGTAATGAATGAAGTAATTAATATGTTAAAGTATTTGATATAGCATAATCACAGCACAAAAAAAGCAATTTAACGATTCAGAAACAAAAAGATGTTGTAGTCTGTACCTAGTAAAAACTGTCCTTGATGTTTTAAAATTAATGAAATATTTTACAACTAACATTTTAACTCTTGTATTCTCTTGTTAGATTAAGTCAGTCTTATCACTCTATGTCAGTATTACTCACTACTATGTTATATCCTAGGTTATATAAAATAATACAACTATATGGACAGAGGAAAAATGCCAAGTTTTTTTTAGGAGAAAACCCAAAATTAATTCTGAGTTTGAAACTACAGTCTCAGAATTATGGGAAAATGCCAATGTAGAATTTTACTCTTCATGTTACGGTCTGGGTGACTAAGACTGGTTAGCAGAGACCAGAGATCTTTCCATCTTGATTTTTTTTACCCATTAGTTTGATATCCCACTTCATGAGATCACCTACCTATTTCTGTACCACGCAAATCAATTCCGTGAATCTTTACTGCAAATCCCCAAGTGCTTTTGGCGTATCACAGCCACATACCAAATGGATGGTGACATTTTATTTACATGTGAGTGATGTCTTCCTGAGAGAGGATGAAGTGCTCTCTGGAAGTGCCTCTCTCTCTATCAGCTATAGGGAAAGTAGGGATGAAGCTTTTACTAAATGCCTAATTTTTAGATGTCTAAACCTGATACCATCTTTGGAATACAGATTGTAAAATACAGGGAGTAGCCAAACCTAACCTGAAGTTTTGGGTAGTTTTTCCTTTACCCTCATCTCACTTTCCATGGGTCTATCTCTCTTCCTCCTTTACCTTTGTGTCTAGCTGCCTCATGCTTTGGCAAAACTCAGTTGTGTCCTTTAATCACCTGCCATTTATCCAGTGAAATTACACTGCTTCAGGAAGAGATCTTTTTCATACTTAAACAACATTGCATATTATTCCTTTTATTCTATTTATTTTTCGCCTATTCTAATATTATGGTTTTCTCTAAACTTTCCTTTTATTTTTTCACTATTCACATAATGTTCCAATTTTTTATCTTTTCAATGTCTCCAATTTTGTTGTCATAATCTAATAAACAGCTCTGCTGTGATGACCATGCAGATTCATGTGCCACAGAAACTAAGCAATAAAGCCCAAATGTTAGTTTATTTTTAATTTTCCCAAATTTCTGCACTTCTTTACTTTACTCCAGTGTTTTTGAGCCATGATTCATCAGCTGAACATGTCTTAAAGTGCTTCGCTACATAAGAACAAACTGAACCAGAAATAAAAATGCTTTGCTGAACCCAGATCTGAGAGATGATGGTACTCTTGAGGACAGCAGCCTTTCCTCATAAAATCATGCAGTACCTCGATCAAGGAAGGGTTTATCAGTATTTCAGAAATGTCAGGATAGAATTACACAGTCTCTTACAGAGAAATGCTGTCTTAAAGATGTTATATATTTTTTATAATCATAGAAAAAAAAATTAAGCCAGAAGAGACCTCTGGAGGTTACTGGGTCCAACAATCAATGTACAGCAGTGCCAAATCTAAAATTTGGCTTCCTGGGGCCCTGCTCCACCTGAGTTATGGAAATCTCAACAAATAAAGATTCTACAGCCTCTCAGAGCAGCCTGTTCCAACACTCAACCATCACATACTCACTCAAAAAATAGTTTTTTCCTTCTGTCTAACCAGGATTTCCTTTGTAGCAATTTACCCCGAGTGCTTTTGGAATGAGTCTCTGCAAAAGTCTAGTTCCATCATTTTATAATCCTGCCCAAGTAGCAGTAAACAGCAGTTAATCACCATTTAGACTTCTCCAGACTGAACAAATCCGTAGATCTCAGCCTCTCCTTGAATTCATGCTCCTGTCCCTTTGGTGGCTGTTCTCTGGTCCCTCTGTTTTGCTGATGTCTTTGTTGTGCTGGCGATCCAAAACTGGACATAAAGAACCTGAAAATATTGTATGAGTCAGCCACCAGGTAGCTGCAGTCAGTAGCTGCAAAACACTGCATCTGGCTAAAGTAAAATGCTGGTAAAGTTCTGCAAAGATAAAGAAGAACAAGACAGAAATGCCCTCCATCCCCACAGTGTACAGCAAAGCAACAGAAGGTCACCAGGGAAATTCAAATTATGAAACATTCTTGATGAAATATTAATAAAACCATACTATGGTCTTAATTGCTATAATTTAACACCCTGTATGGTATAAATATTTTAGAAACATGGTAAAATGGAACATTAAGAAGGGGTCAAGGGATAATAATATACATTAATCTTGATTGGCGGAGATGTATACCTCATACTTAATTTATGTTTATACTACTGTTCTGTATTCATTTTTGAAGACTAGTGGGTGGAATAAGCTATATGTATGTATCTTATATTGAGACATACATGTTGTATATGTAGGTTATTGTAGGTATTTATAAAGTGAAGGGCTCTAGTGTATGATATATATCTGTAAAAAAAAAAAAAAAAAAAAAAAAAAAAAAAAAAAAAAAAAAAGCATTTTAAACTGCTTTCACAAGAGCATCCTCTCTTTTAGAAATCAGTCACGGATCCAGCAGTCTACAAAAGCAAGGGGGTCAGGAAATATGCAAACCACTTTCTCACAAAATTCTTTCCTGAGGAAGTCATTATCTGTTCTGCCCTTGTAATAGCCACCTTTCTTTTTTTGTAGCAAATATTTTTTTTTAAGGCTGCTTTCCATATATTTGCATCAAGGGGAAGCTCTCAAAACAAGCCTGCACTATGGCCATGCAGTCGGGGGGCAGAGTGCTGCAGGGATGGCTCTGTACACAGCCTCAGGTGTACTTTACAGCCTTTCTTGGTAGGAGAAAGTCTGCCTGCCAAATGGAGCAGTCAGAGAGAAGTCAGAAAACATTTCACTAAGCTTTTAACTCTCCTATAGATTTTTCACCCCATAAGGAAGCTATTGTGCTAATTTTTGCAGAAAATTGCATGCAGAAATTGCTTGAAATTGCTGGCACTTTAATAGTGACCTATGCCCATGTATGCATAAAGCGGATAGGCATTTCATTTACATTTATCGTAAATTGTATGCAGTAATGATTTCTATGTGTTAAATTGCATAATCCATACAAGTCTGACAGTCTCATAAAGGCTGTGGGCCAATGTCCTCTTCTGAATGCATCAGTGCCAATGAAAGAGGTTATCGTACCCTTGACAGAGGTTACTTCTGTCTTGTATCTGCTGGTGGAACTGCTCCTGTGATCATTCTCTAAACCCTGTCAGTCAAAATTTACCAGGTAAACTAAGTTTAAATAGCAGATCTTTTGCTAATGATGCACATTTAAAAAAAAAAAAAAAAACAAAACCAAAGAGTGCATAGCTGGCATTTTGATGGACAGTAAACTCTTTTACCAGCAGGGCTAGCTCCTGATACACGGTATTAGTTCACAGCCTCACACTCTGTCAATTCATCTATATTCTTTAGCTGTAATGTTTCTGCTGTTGCATATGATTTCTTAAGAAAAAAACAGCATGACAGAAATGCTTTTCTTTCTGAATGTAGAATTATCCCACAAAGTGTACGAGATCTGAGATACAAAATGGCATTTTGCCCAATGAGAAATTTGTAATCTGATTTATAATCCGCTCAGATTGAACTGGCACCACAGAGAGTGGGACAGTCCAGGTATCCATTTTTTTACACTTTGTAGGGAAGTCCTAAAAATGTTTTCATTTTTGAAAAATTGTAAAAATTAAAATTTTGTTAGAGGAGAGAGAGTACCAGCAGAAACTCATGCCAGTAAATACTGGGTTACGCCTACTGCAAAAGAGAGACCTCTCTGTCACTCCAATTACAGAAAAGAAAAACTTTGCCTTGGCTTCCAGTGCTTCTGGGAGAGCTGATCAGAGTGCCCTTTCGTGCCATTTCCCCTTTTTTTAAACCTTGCCAATAATTCTCTTCTGCTCCTTTAAACAGCGTAATGGTGAAAGTGCTGCAGCTTTCCAAGGATTTATAAGGTTTAGCTGATCACATCAATTCCCATGCCAAATAATAAGAGAAAGAATGCTGTGTGGATGGATGCTGCTTTGGTATTCTGCTGTCATGTTGCCTAATATCAGTTCCTTGTTATCTGTACTCCTCTCTGTAGCTATTTACTGTCTCCAATTGATTGGTAGATATAAGCGCTTTTGCACAGGAACCGCCTAGATATGTGTTTGTACAGTGCCTTTAACATACAATCCTGGCCATGAAAAGAATTTGTTGGTGATGAAATGATAATATTTTGAGTATCCCCAGGATCTGCAAAGTAGCCATTCTTAACACAGATAGATCTTTCCTCTTAAATTCTCCTCATTCCCATCAAAGGTGCATACAAGCCCACACACATGCACATGCAAATTCTGTAAATGCCTTTAAGACCCAGTTATCTCTGCAAACAAGCGTTTATCTTCCTTATTTTGCACTTCAGCCATCCAAGGATAAGCATAATGCTTTTTTATTATATAATTACAGTTTATATTCTTTTAAAAATATTTGGCCTATATTTCTGAACTACAAGCAGACTTCACTGATTCTTCCACTTCTTGCTGATTTGAAAGAAGTTCTTTTAAAGGTAACAAAGCAGCCTTCAAAGTATTCATTAAAGAAGAATTATAAAAAATTATTGTGAGAAACAATGGGCAAGTTAACATCGTCCCTATTCACTCTCACCTGAAAGCTTTATTGTGACTCCTGTTACTAGTGGCATCCTTGGTAATAAATATTTTCATTTTATTCTGAGGCACGGCAAATAGATTTTGTTAGTGAATGACCTTGTGCATTAGCTGTGTTATTCATGATTTAGTGAGCCAGTCAGTTGAAATATTGCTAATGTTTTCCCAGCTCAGTCTTGTTACATTTGTGCCACAAGGATGACATTAAGTGTAGTTGTAGATGAATAACAAATAACATGGCTTGAAGTTGTGCTTTGGATCATTAAAGAAATGAACCTACAGGGTACTGTTTTATCAACTGAGGAAATGACTGAAAAAAATGACATCTCTTGAATGTGTATTTATTAAAAATAACAGCAGTTTGGCATGCTTAGTGGTAGTGCCCCTTAAATTTTTCATATACTGGTGCAAACACACTACAGTGTCCATCCAAAGATTTTGACAGATTTTAAATAAGAGCGAGAATAATTCGTACATTTCAGGCTACTTACATGAGAAGACTCAAAGTGGTGCAAGCAGAAGAATACTAAAAAATTACAGCATAACAAAGATAAAGATTAATAATTAGAAGCCAATATGTGTATTTTTAAATCATTATATAATATCAAAGAAGGTCAGTGTACTTTCCAGGGAGACCCTCGGGAAGAGTGGATCACTTATTTAAAAGTGCAATGACTATTCTTGGTTTTCTTCTCCTGAGCCCTGTGGTTTCTTTTGTGTTAAAAAATGATAGAAGCTATAGAAAAAGTAGCTGGTAAGCTTCTGGAGAGATGGTTTAGTCCTCTCCCTTGCCCTAATAACACATCATCTATTCTAAAGAAACCACACAATGTCAGTTAAATTCCAGTTAACTGGGTTTCCTAAATTTCTACAAAGCTACACCAGAAGTAGCAACCTCTGGATCACTTTGATGGTTCTTTCTGCTTATAAAACACCACAGTTAATATTGCTAGAAAAGCAAGAATGGGGGAGAAAACTGTATTTTAGATACAACTATTCCTGGATACTAGGTAGGTAAATATTTTTGTTCCTATTACATGGAGGTGGCCATAGAAGCTTATAATTTTTCTACTTTTTCTAAAGCATTAAAAGGACAAGGAATGGATCTTACATAAAAGTTTGTATTTTTAAAGAGGACAGATGGTTCTTACTTAAAAATAATAAAACACAAAAAGGGGATGCAGTGGATATCCTGAGGGATCAAAATGCAGGATATGGAAGAAGAGAATATTCAAATAGAAGCAAAAAGCAAATACAAATAGAATGCCTGCTATTACCTGTTTGGTATTATTTTCATCACAAGAAAATTAAAGCAATCTGTTGAATTCTTGACTATAAGTAAAAGAAGACAACAAAACTGTTCTTTCAAAAAAAACCCTGTCTATATAAAAGGAAAGAAACTGTGGCCTTAAGCTCATTTTATGAAGTGTTACTTTCCCTAGTGCTGTGAAGATGAGACAAAGACTTTGTCTGCACTGAAAAGGGCTGCAAGAGGTCCAGTTTCTTAGCAGGCCGTCCCCTGGGATCACGAATTTTGCCTTCTAATTTGTAAATATTAACATTGAACATACGATGGTGAACTTTAATGTTAATCTAACTGGAACTTTTAAAAGTATAATTAAAAGTTGATCTAGACATTAGCAATAAGCCCAGAAAGAAACTTGCTGAGAAAAACTGCCTGCACTTGCACTGTGGCAGACTTTGGTCTACTTGAATGTATTCTGCTCTAGCTTCAGCTCAACATGATGCAGGTTGTTTTATCTGAATTTTCCATACCAAGCTGAAAGTTGTCAAAGAGTATTTATGTGAACAAATTTTGATGTGAAAGGTGGAATGACACTTCTTTTTTTCATTTTCTGCTAACTCTGGCTGAATCGGTACACCTTTGGCTATAAATAATGGATAAGTGTTTTAAGTATGCAAGCAAATCGTTACATATACATGCACTGCACTCCATCAAGTAACTTGCAGCATTGAATTGTCACTGTTAAAATAGTCAATAGTATTAAAAATTGTCACTATTAAGAATTCATTGAAATACATTCCGTATTTGTAAAACATACATAACCAAAGTATGGTTATTTTTTGTTTTTAGCACTCAAAACTCTTCTATTGAGGGACATCAACTTCCTTACATTATTTAGAAGAATATTTTTGATAATGGGTTTCTGAAGTTCTGCAAGAAAATATTTAAAATAGATAAAGGTTTTTCATTTCTACAGTTCTAATTCATATAAACTGGGTTTTTTCATACTTCAAGAACAGAATCATTGCATTGACACCACACCTTAAAAATTCCTTTCTGTAGCCATGGCATTGTCTGTGGGACTATTTCACTGCTGAAGTGTTTTGAAGCTTATATACACATGTTTCTTACAAGGGTATGACTGGGGGAAAAAAAAAAAAAAAAAAGGATTGGTTGACCCAACAGGCCTTTCCTGGCTTATATTTATATATGATGAATAAATGTTATCTCAGGATGGGCTAAGTCAATCTCTGGTGATACTAATTTACTTCTCTTGACTAGTGAGGGAACCTTGACTAATTTCTTAGTAGAGACAGCAAAGATAGTAGAGATGGATCCCACCATTAACAAAAAAACTCCAGAGAAATACAAAAATATTATTGCATATATCCCAAACATACCCAAACGTACCTAATCTAAGCAAACAGACAGCTACATGAGGTCCTGTTGTATCAGGTCTTTGCTGCTCTATCCTTGAATATTATCTGACTATAGGACATGAGGGACATGAGAAGTAGATGGCTTGGAGGCGGAAGGTTATGCTGTTTTAGTGAATGAATTTACAGAA
Organism: Athene cunicularia; assembly: GCF_003259725.1. Classification (NCBI taxonomy): domain Eukaryota; kingdom Metazoa; phylum Chordata; class Aves; order Strigiformes; family Strigidae; genus Athene; species Athene cunicularia. Next base: position 43,111,666 of record NW_020799095.1, read on the forward strand.
ATATACAGCTCTTGCCAGCTACTCAAGTATGGGCCAATTTTTCTATTATGGCAATATGCAGTGCTGCTATTTGCCTGATAAATTAAATCTGTCTATATTTTTTGAATAGAATTAAAGACAAACAGAGATGGAAAATTCCTCGAGTGTGTGCATAGAGATTTGGCTGTCTTATACCAAAAGCTGGGAGAGTGCAAAGGTGCACTGGGAGTGGTGAGCATGGCCTGGATTTCCATCTGCTGATTTTGTTGGCTAGAACAGGTTGTAAAGGATGTGTGCCCTCAAAATTGCTGGAGATGCAAACAATATTTTAAATTACTCCAGGCTGCGAGGTACTGCATCTGAACAGATTGAAAGCTGAAATGTTGATATCAGAAATTAAATTAATGCACATGAGATTGAAACAATATCTAATTAAAATCATTTGAAAAATGACTTGAAAATTGAATATGACATAATATTTAGCAGGCTGTCGCTAGTACAGCTATGAGGCTTTGACTTTTCTGCAACCATTTTCATTCCAGGCCTAGCTACCAGTTAACTAGAAATTACATATGAAGCCACCATCTCACGCCATCAAACAGTAAAGAATGGAAGACAAAATACCTTTTGCCCGCAGCCTGTTTACTTGTCCCTCACGAATTGCGAAATTTAGTAAAGGGAACCTTCTTGTACATGTATCTGGCCACTTGAGTGGGGTTTTTTTATTATTTCAAGCTGGATCATTTTGAATGCTTATGTTGTATTTTTGACTTACTTAGAGCATGATGATACTCCTGCCCAGGGAGAGGAGTTACAGATTCACAGACTGTAGCCCCTGGAAGAAAGCACCCAGGGCTGGGCACAGGGTCTCCACATACCACCCTGTAGATGTACACTAAAGTCAGGACGGGTTTATCTTACATTGCAGAAAGTCTATTCTTCTGAACATAGTCATACATAATAAATATCTAATTCAAAGTGAATGAGGTGGGGAAAACCTATGTAACATCAAGTTGTTCTCTAGTTTAAGACTTAGAGACTGCTGAACTGACAGTGTGGTTTTCATCTGTCCCATTCTCATTTAGTGGTCTGAATACCTCAGTAGTTTCAGGGCATTCATTAACTGTGCAAAGGCAGGTTTACTCTGGGACTGTGTTCTCAACAGGGAGAGAGCCCAAATATTATAGGAACGCATTTTCATTGAATTGCATGAGACAAAGGTTTTAGTATCTGTTATGTATATGCATGGCACAGTGCATGGGTCTGCCACATATAAAGGCAGTCTTTCTGGTCCATCCTATGAACAAACTTTCCATATAATTGAGAGGTTCTTTGTAGGGGAGGAGAATGCAAAGGCTAACTTGATGTAGCTGCAACATCTTCTTCTCTTAGATTTGTGAAACTTGTTAAAAAGTTAAAAGCTGTAGTAATTACTTACTACTTACTATCTCTGGATTTCCCTTCCCTCTTTTCTCTTTCCTCAGAGAGGGGGAAAATAAATGAAATTCTTCTGAATGTGACTCTATGAAAGGAGCTTTGCAACAAGCTGTTAGGAAGAAGAAATTTGTTGTTGAATTCATCTGCAGCCTACACTAAATCTGAATTAATTGCCCTCCACCACTTTATTGACTGGAGATCCAGTCAATATAGTGAGTCTAAGGCATGAATTGGCTCATTCTAAAATGGTATGTAATAGAGGTCAGGGAAATCATATGTCTCTAAGTACTTCTTTTCCTACATTTAATTAAATACAGCACACACGCAAAGTCAGATTGACAGAAAGAAAATGTTTCCTTGTGAATTACACCACTTTCCCACAAATGCTTTTTATATTTAAGGATGGTTTCTTCTCTGGAGCAGGTAAATCCTGCAGCAGCATGGGAGACAGACCAAGGAAGCCTGCAGGAACCTTTCTCTCTTCTCACTTATGCCAGTGTGCACTTCCACGAGTAAGCTGGAGGGTGTATTTGTGCTTGGCAACCTGCTTAATAGCAAACCTTTGTAAACCACTCATTTCACAGGGTTTCCTTCTTCCAGAAGTGCTATAATGAGACCAGAATTCTGCTTGAAACCCTGTATAACTTGCTTCTAATAACCAGTAGACTCTAAGGTTAAACCTGCCAACTACAACACTAGACACTCAAATTCCTGACTATGCCACTGACAGATAACTTTGCTGAAGGAAATAAATGTTAGCCCTCAGAAAACACATCAGACCTCCCTCAGGTTAGTGAAGATGAACAGTGACAATCCCTACCCTTAAACACTCAGTAACACCCTCATCGTGCTCTCTAATAGAGCAAAGCCATTAAGTTGTCCCCATTGTAATTTAGATCACAGAGGAGACTTCCACAGATTCTTTCAGGTTAAAATAACTGATATACAGAGAGTAGGCAAAATTATTCCACTGTAGCTACGTGCTTAATTATATGGAATACTGCATAAATTGTCAAGTGCAAAGAATTATTCTGATAAATTAAAATACTAATTAAATAGGCTATTGCAGAATTTTGAGAACATTATAGGGCTCCGCTTCTTCAGGTAATTTGCATATCCTTCATCTAGTGAATATAATTTAAAGGCCTTCTTTTTTGTGTGTTTGGAAGCCTTTTTTGTTTCGGTGGAAGATTAAAAAAGGGATTTATATGTTGCTAACTCATTTGGGGTGGGGTTTTTTTCTTTTTTTTGAATAGCTGTTTTTATTATGCCTCTTTGCTCATGAGTTTGTCAGGTCTCCATTACTATTTCAGGACTTTAAACTGTGGCCATAAAAAAATCAACTTTGATGGAATGTGCAGTATACCATGTTACCCAGAATTATCATTTCCAGTTCATAAAATCTGCAACAGAAACATCATCTGCTCTATATTTGTATTGGAATAAATTGCATATAGTACACTAAAATTATTTTTTTAAATTTAAGCCAATTTTCAAATGATTAGTAGCTTGTTTTTAATATCTGGATTTATTTTCCCACCACTTCTTCCTCATCTATCTAAAGGCTATTGACTATGGTTTATGGTCTTAAATTCTCAGTTACAGTTATGCATAAAGTTAAGTAGTTACATTCACTATTCAGCAGCTTGAAGCAGCTGCTTGATACATAGTCAATGCTTGAGCACCACTGTTTTTGACAGGATTTCTTGACCTTCCTGAACTGCTTGTGGAGCTCAAGGTTAGCTAAAATATGTTCCTGTACACACCTGGAGTGAACATGATGGAGACTGTCTGCTGTGTTTCTCTCCACTGTCTCCACAATGTAACAGTGCCTGAGCTTGGCCATTTTCAGGTTATGATTTAATCAATAACATGTCATGCCTAATTTTGGCAGGGTTTATGTTAGCATGGCTGCCAGAAGCTGTCCTTTGTGTTTTAGCCAGTATCAAGGGGGAGAGGGGTAGTGTTAAGTAAACTTTTTTGTTGTTTTTTAATATCAAATCTCCAATAATTAAGGTCTGCAGGAAAGCTATAAGGAGTCAAATATGTAATAGTAATTATAAAATTCAATGATTCAGCAGACCAAATATTTTCTGTTAACTGTTCATGTGGTAAGAAATTACACACTGTGATTTAAGCCTTGTTGTTTACTTCCACCCTTTTATTTTGCAGCCCCTCTGCTGTGCAGTTCCCTTTACCCTAAGCTACCAAAGAGTCATTTGTTGGACCATTCAGTTTCTTTGAAGGAGGCTGTGGAGCTTTCTGTTTTTTTAAATCTTCTAAATTTTTGCATTTGGCAGAAATCTGCCTTTAATATCTCTGCTGGATGTGAGGTGGTCAGTGTGGTACCATGGCACAGATTTGCAGTGAAATGGCACATCCAAAACGGAGAACGTTGTTACATGACATGGCAGGTCATCAACCATCAATGAAGCAACATAGCCCAGAGTCCATCTCAAGGCTGAAAATCGAGCTTGTTAGCAAAGATTTACTTATCTTTTGGAAATTTGTACTGTGCAACATATACAACACAGTGAAAATGTAACCTCAAATCACATGGTCCAGGCAGCTCTCCTTCTCATGTGGTCTCTGTGACTCTGGGTGCAATAAGTATGTTTGTGAATGTGTGAAGCATGGTGTATTAAGTGTGTGAGTATTGTATGCAATTTTTAGACTGTCATCCAACAAAACATTTCTTTAAGGTTTTTTTAGTTTGGGACTCCATGTTCCTATCTGCCTAATTGGCAGCATATTAAAAAGAAGCAAAAATCTGTGCAGGTCTAAAAGACCTTTCCTCTCCATTTAAATCACAGGCAATATTTATCCCTTGCTGAAGGCAGTTGGAAAAGTTTCTCTGTATTAGAATTGCTTAAGCTTTCAGTTCTTGAGTCTTTGCACATACAAACTCTTACCAGAATCATAGAATCACAGTCTCATAGGATACCAGGTTGGAAAGGACCTCAAGCTTCATCTGGTCCAACCTTTCTTGGTAAAAGCACAGTCTAGATGAGATGGCCCAGCACCTTGTCCACCTGATTCTTAAAAGTGTCCAATGTTGAGGAATCCACCATTTCCCTGGGAAGATTGTTCCAATGGCTGATTGTTCTCATAGTGAAAAACTTTCCTCTTGTGTCCAGTCGGAATCTTGTCAGGATTAACTTGTATCCATCACCCCTTGCCTTTTCTATCTGACTCCTTGTAAAAAGGAAGTCTTTCACTTCTTTGTAGCCACCCTTTAAATACTGGAACATGGTGATAAGGTCTTCTCTAAGCCTTCTCTTCTCAAGGCCAAACAAACCCAACTCTCTGAGCCTTTCTTCACATGTCAGGCTACCCAGTCATCTTTGGGGCCCTGCTCTGGACCCTCCAGCCTGTCCACACCTTTGTTGTATAGCAGGGACCAAAACTGAACACAGTATTCTGAGTAGAGTAGGGTAATGACTTCTTTATTGCTGATGATGATGCCCTTGTTGATGCAACCCAGCATCCTGTTGGCTTTCTTTGCTGCTGCACCACACTGTTCACACATATTGAACTTGTCCATCAGGACCACCGGGTCCCTTTCAGAAGAGTTGCTCTCCAGCATTTTGGGTATATGAGGTGAGATATATCCACATTTTGGCTATATGAGTTGAGATTGAGCCCTAATGATAATGACTTGCCTCTGAAATCATAGAATCATAGAATGGTTTGGGTTGGAAGGGACCTCAAAGATCATCTAGTTCCAAACACCCTGCTATGGCAGGGACACCTCCTACTAGATCAGGTTGCTCAAGGCTCCATCCAACCTGGTTCTGAACACTTCCAGGGATGGAGCATCCATAACCTCCTTGGGCAACCTGTTCCACTGCCTCACCACCCTTACAGTAAAGAACTTCTTCCTTATATTTAATCTAAACCTCTCCTCCTTCAGCTTCCACCCATTACCCCTTGTCCTATCATTACAGTCCCTTGTAAAAAGTCCCTCCTCAGACTTCTTATAGGTGCCCTTCAGGTACTGGAAGGCCACTATGAAGTCTCCCTGGAACCTTCTATTTTCCAGGCTGAACAAGCCCAACTCTCTCAGCCTGTCCTCACAGGGGAGGCGTTCCAGCCCTCTGATCATCTTGGTAGCCCTCCTCTGGACTCGTTCTAGCAGTTCTATATCCTTCTTGTATTGGGGCCTCCAGAGCTGGACACAGTATTCCAGGTGGAGTCTCATGAGGACAGAGTAGAGGGGCAGAATCACCTCCCTACTGTCCACACTTGTTTTAATACAGCCCAGAAACTGGTTGGCTTTTTAGTCTGCAAACACACAGTTGGCTCATATTGATCTTATTGATCACCAACATGCCCAAGTCGTCCTTCCCAGGACTGTTCTCAATCCACTCATTACCCAGCCTGTATCTGTTATTGGGATTGCACTAGCCCAGGTGCAGGACCTTACACTTGGCCTTGTTAAACTACATGAGGTTGGCCTGGGCCCACCACCACCTCTCCAGCCTGTCCAAGCCCCTCTGGATGGCATCCCTTTCCTTCAGCATATCAACCACACCACACACCTTGGTGTCATCGGCAGACTTATGAGTCATTTGTGTTGCCCTTTGGACAAACTAAATAAAGTATCAGTTCACAATAATATTGCTTCTGAAATTGTCTGCTGCAATCTGAATTGTTGTGAATATGTTTGAAACAGCAGTGATTAAAGAGTATTTTTCAAAAATGAAAGAAAAATATATTCATTCCTTTCAGTATTTTTATGTAAATTTACAGTGTACAATATGTTCAACCACTCTTCTTGTCCTTTCTGGCAGGAATTGTTCCTTTAACAGCTTAAGTTGAGAAGCTGAGTCTATCCAAATTGTGTCCTTAATCAAAGGAAAGAGATAGGTGCCTGCAGATGTGTGTAAAATATGTGGAATGACTCATCACATTAAATGTCCATCCCTTTCCATTCACTGCAGAGAGAACATAGATGACTCACTTGGATTACACAGTCAATGACTAGACTGCTAAAGGGAGGAAAGTTTAACAAGGCTGCAAGGCTTCACTTCTACTCATAAATAAATCAAGCCAGGTGGCTGGGTTTCAGCCATGAGACCAACTGACACAGTTTGCATCTAGAAGGTTAAAGTCTTCCCATCCAAAATGGGATGACCTTACCCATACCCCCAGTTGGGAATAATATCATTCTTGTGCTGTCCCCAGAGCTGTGGATGGGCATTGTTTTGTGAGAATACTAGTGGGCAAAAGCCAAAATCATATTAAGACAATAGTAATGATTTAAAAGTATGGGCACTGGTAAGATAGTGCTCAAGTTCATACTCTGGGCATGTTTGGGTTGCAAATATAAACGTAATCGTAGTGATTACTACCTCTGTTTTGCATTTAGCTGTTTTATGCTGGGTTACATTATCTTTGGTTTGAATGTTTATACTGATATAAAGCTGATAAATAAGAAAATTTATTTAAAAAAAAAAAAAAAAGCAAAACAAACCCTTGTGCATTGTGTGCCAATGTTACAAAATAAACTGTTTATCTTACCTGCTAGATAAGAGTCTGTATTTCTTATGAAGTGTCCTACACAATGACAGTGCTCTTGTAATGGTAAGGCAGTGCTCTAATCTTCACTGGAAGGAAGACAGTGGGAAGTTTCCACTGAAGAGAACTTTCCAAACATATTGTGTATATGTGTTAAATGTGTGTGATACTGTGTATCCAAGGGAACTAGAATTGTTTTGGCTTTCTTTTTCACATAATAATGAACAATTACTAGCATACCTATGCATTAAAAAAAACCTGACTAGCAGAGTTATCAGGAACAGATATTCTATAAGTGGCATAGGTAGGAACTGTCTTGAATTAACTGATGGAGGAAAGAGGGTTGATTTTCTAGTAAATACTACAAAATCATGCAGATTCCAGCTCTCCTGTAACTCTTTCAATCTTAATTTTCCTTACAGCCATAAACAAAGAGAAGCTTGAAAAAACAACTGGACTGAAAATTCTGCAGACTGGTGTGGGGGAGGTAAGTGGCTTGGGGCATTTTACACTCTCAAAAATATTTTAATTGTTGGGGTTTTTTTGAGAAATCCTGGAGCTCATGAATGTTTGTGAGCTACCACTCTGATAGTGCTAAGGGCCTTTTTATGATACAGTTGCATCTGTCAAAATACAATCTGCTGCACAAATAGCACCGTATCCCACAGAGAAAAAAATACCATCCTTATGAGAAAAGTTCAGCCAGCTTTAAAAAATGCAGTTTTTTGCTTTGTTGTATCCCAGGGACAAAATCCCCAAAGATTTTTGTACAGCAACTGAAGTTATCGTATTATTCCCCTTGCTTCTGATGGAGTGCTATCTCATCTAAATCAATGAAAGTTTAAATTTGGGGTAAAGAGTCTTCAGATGTTAGAGAGAGTCTGATAGTGAATGAGTTGCTTATTTTGGATGTAACTTGAAACATAAATAAAACATGTGTCTGTTATTGTGGTGATATCACTAAGCAAAAACTCCACTAAGCAGTTCATCATTTATTAATAAAGATGATGCTATCTGCTAAGAACCTTGTGTGAACTACAGTTGATTGCTAATTCTCGTGCTAATTTTGTGTACACAGTTATCTTTATTTTTTTCCTTTTCATTTAAGTAATTTTGTTAGTGGTGAATGCTCACAGAGCTAGACAAATGTCATTTTCTTGTGATTACATTATTCTCAGTATTAAGAATAATGAATTGCTAACTTGTAATACACTGAAGGATTTTTTTTCTTTTTTTTACTCATTTTGGTTTTTTATATTTCTAATTTTTATTCATGCCTAAGAACTTAACTTGCCAGGATTTCTGAGGTTCTTAGTGCAACTTTATTCACATTATTAAAAGACTTGGTCCTGAAGAGGTACCAATACTGAGGCCTGCTGAGATGTTCAGGGTCAAAACTGTAAGAGTTAGAACTTGGAAACAAACAGGTGAAATCATCAGAAAATGAAAGCCCCCATCTCTTCTTAACTGTAGCTGATTTAACTAGTTGAGGTTGTCAAGGGTCCATAACCTTGAGAGCTGGGAAGTGTATCCTGGAACGTGGCTGTGCACCTCGGGCTGTGTCCTGACTTCAAGCCAGAGTGAAGTTTGTGTTTGTGCTATCTGCCAGCCCTGGTTTCTGCTAAACAACAGGAGAACCAGGTCTATGGCACAGACAATGGAAGCCACATTCAGTAAAATTTTACCCAACGGGACTCTTCTTGCTAATGAAATACCTCCATGTATTTTGTCCGATTCCAGTCATTGAATGGATTCCAGCTGGCTTCAAAGTGAGCTAGAAAATGAAAGCCCACTTCCCTTCAGATGCTTACTGTTAAATGAATTATTATCTCATATGTGGTCAATAGAAAAAGAAAGCACTTTTGGATATTTGAAATGCAAGAAGTTGGCACCTGTTAATTGTATCATTAATCCACATTGTAGTGATAGGGTTGTTCTAACCATGGTAGTCTAAGGACGTACTGGAGCTACAGCCTCAAGGACTTCCTAGGGTTTTTAACACCAGCTAATAGAACTGGAAAAAATGGACAAGTTTTTCACCTAGAGATCTCTCCAGTCTGGTTCTTGTGCTTGGCTTAGTAAAAGTCACTGTAGCACTCGCTTCCCATATATTTAGGCTATCATAGCTTTTAAAAAAAATGGTGATACTACTCGGATTAATAAAGACTTTGACAGAAAGTTCTGCTTTACACTCTGCCAAATATATATTTTTAGAAGGCAAAAATGTGAAAACTAATTAACCAAAGGGAAGCAGACATTTCAGCCTAAATATATTCCAAGTTACATCTGAGATATGGTGATCAGCACCAAAAGGACCAAGTCATTTGGAACATTAAGTTGATGGAAGAACATTTATTCAGCTGCTTATATATTTTGTTGGATGAGAATTCTCCCAGCTGTGCATATGCCCCTTTATAAATCTTATCAGATATGATTGTATACATAATGAATACTTTTCTGTAGTCTCACCTACGTGAAAAATAATGGAGTGCTGTTACCAAGCTGTTTCTTTGTAGATAGGGTATCAGATTCTGGCTATTTCAGGTCAAATCTAACTATGTTAATCCAGTTTTGCAGTTTGTTTTTGATCCACCCTGGTGTTTAACAGGGTTAAAATAACAGAAAGTACATGTTTTAACATAATGAAGGAGCCTTTCGTTGAATAAGGATTCCTTTTTCTTCACACTGTAGGAATGGAATTATATGTAATGGTAACTGTAAATCAAAGTCAAGATGCTCAAATCAAAAGTACTTAGAAAAAAATTCTTTAGTTTCAGAATGAGAAATGGCCTTTTTGTCTGGACAGTAGGTCAGATTCATGACAAAGTTAATGAATATATAATCTTCACTTGCAGGACTGTAAAATGAAAAGGATTGATTTTGCGTGGCAAGTTTCATATCTGAAATAGCTCAAAAGAAATATAGCTGGGATACTAGTGGCAAATGGAGCAGCTGTATAAACAATGTAGGAACCGTTCTAAGATCAGCAGTAATTCATGTGTTGCTCTGGACAGTGGAATCGGTTTTACGTGTTGCTATATGATAACAGGATTTGTGCCTCAGTAAGAAATGTATAGACACCAATGACTACCCAGGACTTCGGTGTGGTAGAAGGAAACTGTGGAGAAGAGAAATGCTTCTCTGAGCTCCTCAATCTCTTGCTTTCTCTCTATCACAACACAAGCATTTCAAAAGCAACAACATTATAAAATTCACACCAAGTTTACTGAGACGTTCAGTCAAGTCTGGGGAGGTCTGATGAATTGCTTTTATGTCACTGCATAAACTTGTGCTGTGTAGTCATTAACAACACAGGTCTGGAGTCTACCACAGCTACAATACAGTTCATCATCTTTATGTCATGTAAAAGTTTTCCACAGCTTCAGTGAGTTTTTCTGATAGAGCTGAGGTTAGCTGCATTGTGTCAACACAGGGTAGGCTCTGCTTTAGCAGGATTAAAAATGAGTTCCTAAACTACATCAAAAGCTATTCATGTCATGATGTTGATTTAAAAGTTCTGTATGTTTCATGGGAAGGTTTGGATGATATAATGGAAAGCATTTTCTGGACTGTGGGTAAGCAGAGCTTCTTTCAGGTCATTGTGGAACAACAGACCCTTACTGGTACTTCCACAGCATATCCACCTCAACATCTAACATATGATGACAGAATATTCAACAATCCAGAGAACTGGACTGGAGTTTGATGTGCTGTGTACGACTCTTTAAGTGCTAATTATTTCCACACCTATCTTGTGTGTAAGACGACCAAGAATAAGTCTGCTGAAATCCTGAGGATGTATGTGTTGCTATAATACTGACTGCCTCTGGAATTATATTTCCTAAAATGTTTATTTCTTTTTGGAGTTTTCCAGCACCTATCACAGCTCTAAAACTCCTACATGGTAGGCCTCCAATATTTGTCTGAGTCATTGTCATGCATGTTTGTGCCACACAAATTCATCATAGGCTTTTCACAGCTTCTTGTTTATTCAGATGCAGTGAAGCTGCTGTTGTCTTTGAGGTGTTTTATTTTGATCTCCCACACATGAAATAAACCTCTGAAGTCCTAAGGTCATCTTCAGAAGCTCAAGAACCTCCTATAGTTAAGTGTACATGAGAGTATGAATCTAAGTATTGTGTTATCTATGTGTATATTTGCATAATGCCATAAGATGTATATTATTGGTTAAAACCCTGAACACTAAATAGCATTTAAGCAGGACCCATAATTCCATTCTCCTATCTCCTAACTTGATGTGTACCATTCCATTCTGGAGAAATAAGAGTTGAACTTGTTGCTCTGCATGGCTGAGCACCCCTGTGAGATCCTGGGGACAGCATTTGGTCTCACATGGAGGGAAAGCCTCCTTAGAAGCAGCAGCTTTCAGGATTCAGTGGGACTGGGAGCTCCAGTCCCACACAAACACTAGTCCAACTGGACACTAACCCAGGAGCTGCTCTCCAGCCCAAGGGACCTAGCAGGCACGATGAACCGCAGTTCTACACAGAGGTCTCTTGAGTAACCTAGGATTTCTTCCATATCCTTTAGGAACTTAGCCACTTCCTTCTCTTCACATAAACACTTTTGAATTATTATAAAAGCACAGTATTTTTCAGTTCAATTTCATGCTGAGCTTGACTGTGACCAGAGTTTGTCTAGTTCTAGTCCAGCTCCAGTTTAAGGTAATTTCAAATAAAGGTTAAAATGCAGTTACTATGGCATGGAAAAATAACTGTTTATCCAGATTTTGGCTAAAATTTATTTTCCAAAACAATTTCAGAATAACAGGTCAGGCTCTCCAGTGACTCAAGAAAGTGTAATGATTCATATCAGGTTTTGTACGCTGAGTCTGTGATTTGAATAATAATAACTTCTCTGAATGCCTCCAGCATAAGAAATACTTAGACCTGCTCAAATGAGTCCAGAGGAGGCCATGAAGATGATCATGGGGCTGGAGCACCTCCCCTGTGAGGACAGGCTGAGAGAGTTGGGGTTGTTCAGCCTGGAGAAGAGAAGGCTCCGGGGAGACCTTATAGCCTTCCAGTACTTAAAGGGGGCTACAGGAGAGATGGGGAGGGACTCTTCATCAGGGAGTGTAGGGATTGAATGACGGGTAACAGTTTTGAACTGAAAGAGGGTAAATTTAGATTAGATGGAAGAAATTCTTTCCTGTGAGGGTGGTGAGACACTGGCACAGGTTGCCCAGAGAGGCTGTGGCTGCCCCCTCCCTGGCAGTGTTCAAGGCCAGGTTGGACGGGGCTTTGAGCAACCTGGGCTAGTGGAAGGTGTCCCTGCCCATGGCAGAGGGGGTGGGACTAGATGGTCTTTAAGGTCCCTTCCAACCCAAACCAGTCTGTGATTCTATGATTCTGTGGAACAAAGCCTGAAACAAACCAAGGAAACAGCACTGTTTCTGTCTTGAACTGGTAAAACAGCATCCATTCCAGAATACATTATTTTAAATTAACTCTTTCCATTTCCCAGTAGGGCTACACAAAATACACTCATCACTGGAACTGTAACTTTGCAAGATTTGAATCATGATCCTTATATGGCAGACATAAGAATCAGAATAGTTTTCTAAATCAAATGGAAATAACCCAAAATGTATGTGAAATTAACACTTTGCCATACGTCTAGATGTTCTAAAATAGAGCAGTGATATTTTGACATGTTTCAGGATATTCTCATTTATAGATATTTTGATAGGTGTAGAATTATGTTGATGTTGCATGAAGTGATGTTACTGCAATAAAGATATTTGCATTTAAAAATTCTAGTGAAGCTAGAGGACCTAAGACAGACTTCCCCGTGATGTGCAAGCCTCTTTGAGAAGGAAATCAGATTTCTAACTTATTATTTTCCTTAATGTTGCAAAATCTTGTCATTAATATCTTTGTATCCAGATTTTACCAGAATGATATTGGAAATCCACAAAAAAAATGGAGTTAGTGCAGAAGTTGAAAAATCATTTACAAGTGCTGAAGAATAAGGTGTCAGCTTTTTTCTGATCTTCTCTGACTACTAGATAGAATGCTAAGGGCTGGCTTTTGGCTTGTGAAGACCAAATCAGCCTGGGATCTGCTCCAGCTGCCTTCCTTACAGTGACGTCTTGGCAATTAGCAAACACTCCTGATCTGGAGAAGGTATTGCACCCAGAGGTACACTGAGATATGAAAGGGTGCTGTACCCAAGATCACTTAAATAAGGTAGTTCTGATACTGACCATGGGGTGGGCACAGCAGCTGTGCATGCATAAATACTCAAGTTTTAGCCCAAGCCACACATAAGTATTCAACTTCCATTGAAACTCACCCTCCTCTTACCAGAACTAATTAGGCTGAAGCTGAGCACAGGTGCATGTGAGGGAATGCAGCACTGTATTACAGTGTAAACAATCTTAGACCAGGGGACACCAGGTAGGGCTTTTTCTATGAGCCTGCTCTCAGCACCTTTTCCTACAAAACCCATGGCTTAGACATCACCAAATTCATTTTGTTCTGTTACATAAGATCTAGGACTGGAAATCCTGCAGATGGCTCTTGCTGTTGGCTTTTGCTAATCACTGTGGCTATGTTGATTAGCAGTTGAACAGAGACTTCCAGGAGGACACTGTTACGGAGCAACATACATTGCTACAGGCAAGGCCTGTGTCAGGTCAGAGATGGGCTCTTTGTTTTAAGGCATGTAACTTTAAGGCTATATATACAAATAAGAAAGATAATTATTAAATTAAAAACTTTAAGGAGTACAATCCTAGAAATGTTCTTGGTGAAGGCATGATGAGGAAGATTTACCTTATCCCTCCCACACAAATTACAGATTCTAAAGCTGTGTAACCTTAAAAATTAATCGATTATATTTTACATAGAATGCTATAGTAATATACTACTTTTATGGAGTTCAGCTGACAGTGAATAATATCTCACTCTTACAGTTTTGTGAGTATACATGTATAGTAAAGTGATGCTAATCAGAAGTTAGTCATACAGTAGCATTTATTATAGAAGTAATGCTTTAAGAGCTTTAAGGGATAAAGCAAAACAGAACATTAAATTTCTCCAAAGAGAATGATGGAGCTCTATGGCTCATTTATTTAAGATCTTGTATGTTTTTGCAAAATGCATTTTAGCTAATATTTAGAGATAATGTTAATGCTATTTATTAACTATTCATTACAGTACATAGCCCACTAGAGGGCTGCTTTTCAAATAAATTGCATCCAGAGTGTTAATAAACAGCAAAATAAAAACAAAAAATATGCAGCATGAATATGTATATCATTTTACCACGTTATTTTGTCATATACCTTCCCTGACTACATGGTATACAGAACATGCTAAAACAATATAAATCATGGCCCCAACTCTGCAAACATTTAGAGTATGCTTAGCTTTAAGTATAGAGTTAGACTTTCCTTTTAAGCTACTGATAAGTTTGGAGTTAAAGAGATGCCTGGATGCGACTGAGACTGTCTTCTGTCACATATCACACCATCTCTGGCTGTGGAGGGGCAAAGTTCCAATGTTTATCCCCTGTATTTGATTTGAATATCGCATAGCAGAGGTATTTTGACATCTGAATGACAGGTCACAGCTTCCGTTTGGAAATCAGGTGTCAGTAGTAATTTATTTTCTTGTGCTCTGATTGTGACAACGCCCTCTACCTTCTTTACAATTTTTTTAAGAACACGACAAGGAAATGAGGAGATTGTAATGTTAAGAAAAATGCAACAAACCTGATTTTCAGAGACAACTATCAGTGTATATTGATTTATGTTTTCCTCCTGAAACAGTATAAAAAGCACGAGTATTCAAGTGTCATGTTGGTTCATGAATTCCTTTACAGTAGCACTGTGTGATTTAAAGCAGCTGAAGTGCCAAGTGATGTGGCAGTTGCCATAGCAACTACAGCAATTCAATTTTTATTCAGTATCATGTAAAATGAAACAAGATATGGTTTGCCTTGTGGCTTCAGGAACTTATGCATCCTACCAGTGTTGTTCCTTTTTGTATTTTTTAACACTGTTCCATTAAAAAAATAACATATGTTTGGTTTAAGGATTTGCCTTGGTTTTAGGCCATGTCATGCCATTGTTTTTAAAGCAGAGTTTGCCTTACAAACCATTATGGATCTGTAGAGAAAAGAGATTTAGATACTAGCACCAACTACATAAAGCAAACTGCAGAGTAATTCTGCTTAAAAATCAATGTTATTATCCACCCTATGGTCTGGCAGCCTGCATTTGATATATTCATAAAGAAGATATGTAGGATCTTTATATAGGAGAACGTGATTGTTTGTGCTAGATATGTTCCTGATTCATAAATTCAGCATCCTTCCTCTACCAGCAGCCAGTTCATTATGACTCAAAGGAAAACAATATCTTCAGTGGTGCAATGGGTTGGCTAGGGAAGCTGTAGATTAAGATTAAATTATGTTTAGCTGGCTGAAGTTTGAGTGATAGAGCTGGTCAGAAATTGTGAGAAGGGAGATTCTTCCACCTCCAGAGGCAAAAGGTTGATCCTGGCAGGAACATGTGGATTTCAAGCAATCCCAAACACAGATTTAACTGTTTGAGGAGAGGAAAAGGTGGCAGATCACGGTCCCTCAGCCTTCTCTCTAGCAGTTCCTGGACAGCAAATGTTCCTTTCCAGATTGACATGGAAAGCCACTCATCAGGACTTCTGCTCTTGTTCTGTAAGTCTCTTAGGCTAAGATTCAAAGTGTGGGATATCCACCCTTTCTATATGAATCCCTGGCATCAGGGGCCTTATAGCTATGTCAGTGTATACGTCAGCATAATATAACAGGACACAGAGCCTGTCATGGTGCCACATTTGTCTTTCCTGTTAAATTGTTGGCCTGGTCGCTCACATTGTGTCCTGGGCCAACTAGTAGTCTTCTAGGCTGTTTTGCTTCTAAGTTTAAGCAAGATCCAGGCTAGGGACCATTCATAGCAGGCATGTGTTTTCCATAGAATTAAAGCTTCAACTGCAGGTAGTGACTTTTTTCTTTTTTCTATTTAGTTACAAGAATTGCTGTGCCATATATTGTAGGTTTTTTAGTATTAGGCTGTAAAACTTAAGATCTGATCTTCTTTCTGGGAAGGCTGAATATTTGGTTGCACATCACTAAGTTTCCACCCTTAGTGGCAACATTGCTGTAGTGCTGCTGCATGTTCATCACTTCAGCATCCTTCAGAATGCAAGGCTCTGTGTGCTATACATATAAAATCATATTTTTGTCAGAATATTTTTAACACATTTCTAAATCTATGCCTGAGAATTTCTATTCAAATAGTTTTGTTGAAGCTTGGTTTTGTTTCTTTTTTTCCATGAATTGGCGAGATTTATCCTGATGCAATAGTTTTAAGACAGAGGTTTGAGTTGCTTTGACTAGGCATAGTTTTAGTTTTGTTTGCACTTTGACTGGTATCAAAGGAAATGTTGGGGTCTTTTTAATAGAATTGCAAACCTACTTAACTGAATTAACTGAACGTAACTCAAAGCTTCTATAGAAACAGCAATATAATGGCTCATGAACTGCAGAATGTCACTGATAGGTCTCTAATTTCACTTTGGTACATGTGGGTATCTCTGATTTGCATTGCTGGGTGTTAGGCACAAGCATCAAGAAGATAACATCCTTTATAGTTATATACTGCGGCTCCAGCAAAATGCCCATTTCAGTATGTGTCTGTGTACTTCACACCAAGACCTGGATAGGGCGTGAGCACAGCACTTTGGCATGCATGAAAACAGCTCCTGGGTCAGTAAGACTGCTTTTAGCACTATCATAGAGTGATTTTTCAATGTGATCTGAGCATATCAAGTGTTTGAGTATCAGAACCTGTGACAAGGAAAAGGGGCATGCTTCTATGCTGCAGAAAAATGACCTAGTCCATTAATGCCCGAGGACTGCTGTGGCTGACAACAGTTCACTGTGCACTTTGCTCTTGCAAAGGGGTGTCATTTTGCAAACTATTTGTCCCTTTGGCTCTTTACCTTTTGCAAGTAGAGTAATGACTACATTTTACAAACATCAGTGCTGGGTTTAATGATACAGATTTCACATGATTGTTAAACTGTTAATTTACAGATCTTTACTAAGTGAATGCAAACAAATTCTGGTCCTCAAAGCTCTGCTAATGCACAATGTTCGAATTTTAATTTCCAGTCCATCTTAGATTACGGTGATGAAAAACAGTATTTAATCCCTCGTTAACACATGAATAAGCGGAAACTGTCATTTCCCACCAAACAATAACGGGATTATCTCAAGAACTGTCAGTTTATGTGAAAACATTATGTTGCCCAAATTTTCATAAAAATTAGCAGTGGGTAATATTCAAGATCAGAGCAATGGAAAGAGGGAAATCTGCATTCATGGTAATAAATATTCATATTTGTCTGCTCAGGAGATGAAAATCTAATCAAGGGGCTATTGATGCGCTGGCTTTTTTTTTTTTTTTTTTTTTTTTAGTCTCACTCCAAGTCCTCCAGGCCATGAGCATGCTGGGATAACACTGGAGGTGTCCAGTACATCAGATGTTGCTGCTGGCATCTGCTTCTACAGACAACAAACACAATAAAATAAAATAAAAAATTGACAACATCTCAAGGGTCAAGCTCCCAGTGGCTTAGGGTGTTGTGTTTCCCTCCCCCCTCCAAACATTTTAATTTTATCCCAGTTAAATCCTCAGTACTGCAGGGTTAAAATTGTCGGCATTTTTTGCTTTTGTTGACAATTACCATAAATCAGAAGACACTCTGCATGAAGCTTAATGAAATATGTATGATCTAAAAATGGGAAGAAGATAAGTGCAGTATGTTGCTTTAGGGTTTTGTGTGTGTATCTATGTATCTGTGCATGCATATGCACAACCTGAAGAGCTAACTTCTATTTTGTGTTCTGTGCACTGAATGAAAGAGTCAGGCAGTAACCAATTGGATAACATATAAAGCATAAAAAACATATCATGTGAATAGAATGTGTCATAGTTTATCCAAAAGGGGAAGTAGTACGTTTTCTATATCAGATAATATGTTCAATTAATATACTTATCAAATATTCGGCTTAAAATATTTCTTGATACATTTTTTGTCTACACTAGTATGAAAATCTGGGCCATTGTAAAAGAAGTGTTTGTCTTGACATACTTTTTTTAATAATTATTGCTGAACTCGGTAGTTATACATAACCTCTTGTCCTTCCTTGTACTTCTTGGGGGTTTTATGACCTTTTTTAAAATTAAATATATCATTAAGGTCCTGATCTTACAAATAACTGCATAAATACATATATATGGGCACCTCCTTTTGTGGAAGGTATTGTGTGTTCCGAGTTGTGAGTGCTACTGCACACTGGACAGTTTCATCTAGCTACTGATCTCTGTGCACACACAAGCAGCATGTGGCTCTGTCCTTTTAAAACTCAAAATACTATCCGTGTGTTTCTTTAATTTCTGGATAATTTGTCATACAAAAGGTTTGGGTTTTTTTTACATTTGGAACTGGACAAAAGTCGTATCAGCAGCATTCAGCTATATTGCCTGTAGCAGAAGAGAGCAGAAAGGAAAGATAAGCAGAGACTGCTCTGAAAGAAAGGATATTCTTACTGCACAAGAAAAGAGAATAACTAGAATATGAATATTGCTTGTTGAAGAGGTTGCATCCTTTCATTATCACATCTTTACCGAATAGAAATATAGAGATATGGCTTGTACTATTTCAGAATTCCAGTAATTTGCCCAATAAATCATTGAGAGGTAAGTAAAAGCAGCCTGTAGTGTGGTGTGCGTGTATTGGCAGACCTGATATCTTTTACTGTACAATCTGTGCTGGCATCTTTGTCCAGAATGTTTTTCAGAGACTTTATCTTCCTAATCAACTACTTTGCCAAGCTTAAAAAAAAAAAAAAAAAAAAAAAACATCCACAGTGTAACTATAGCATATCTTTTCAGGTGTAGGTTTATTAAAAATAAATGCCAATGTTCAGAAGTCAGAAGACAAAAATAAAGGTGTAGTTCTGGTCTATCAAACCCACTTCCTATCACTCAATCTTAAATGCAGTGCTAGTAGCACAGTAATAGCAGCACTGCATCTACTATCAACATTATCAAAAGGAAACATATAAGTTATTACAGTAACAAAAGCAAACATATATGTTACTACAGTAAGGAAAGAATAAGAAAAGTAAGTAAAAAACATTGAGTAAAGATGCAAGAAATGGAGCCAGTAGTGCCTCAGATA
>NW_020799095.1:43130908-43144205 GCF_003259725.1 Athene cunicularia
CTTTAAAAAAAAAAAAAAAAAAAAAGAGAGATGCATGTAGCATATATAGCAGATGGGTGTTCAGCAGCATACAGGTGTCTGGCACACAGGCACCAGATAATGTAAGGTAGTTAGATATTTTTGGGGAAATCCCGTTATTTGTTCCTAAAAGAATGAGTTGCCCATTCTTCTCATTCTACCTGCACTAGCAAGACGTACACCTGAGAGTATTAATGGCCCCTCTTGTTACCCATTTCACCAGAGTAATGCTCAGACCAGAGCTGCCTTTTTTTCTCTTTGCCTTTTCCCAAGACACTGAATTAACTCTGTGAAGTTCATTGTGTTCTGCAGCAGAACAACACCAGTCTGCTCTGAGGGTAGGCAGCACTACTTGATCCAAGTTCTTCTTTATTCATTTCACTTTCTTACACATTTTGCTATTAATTTTAGCATAAATAATAACTGTTTCATCATGGATAAGAACTGGGAATTCTTCATATATATAACAAGTAACTTTGATTACAATAGATGAATATTTTAGGAAAAAAAAGGATCAAATCAATTATACTAACTTCTGCTGAAATGCTGATTTGTGTTTGTCTTAAGGAGAGAGATTATGATGATGATGATGATGATCAATTGATTAGACAATCATTAAGCCATAATTCATCTCAAGCTAGTATCTGGTGATAAGCAGTGCCCTGCGTAAACAATATATCCAATACAATGTGAGTACTCACACCGCTAACCTCTGCAACGTTTTTTAGTTGTTTTAAGGTACTTGTGTTAAGTAATGTCCTTGGGTTCATGCCATGGGTAAAGAAGCAGCTTCAGGTGTTTTATGGCCTTCAGCTGTGGTCCTGGGTCCCATTTCCAGTCTTTCAGGGAGTTGCTACTTCACACTACTCAAGTATCACAGGCAGCTTCAGGATGTGTGCTGTGGTTTTCCTCCTGTGTATAGGCCTAGCAGTGTTCAGCAGGACACGGTTTTGTGTACTGCAGAGCTTTTGGATATTGTAGAGCATTGCTGGTTTCCCATTTGGATGAAATCAAGTCTTTTCCTCGTTTTTTATGACAGAAACACAACAGAGACCCAGAATAGAGTGAGGTTTAGGTCCTCATGTTGAAGGAGGGACACTGATTTTCTGCACTGCTTTTCTATGTCGGCTAAAGCTCATCAGCTACACTGAATAGCCTCATGGAATTGTTTCAGTTTATGTAGATATTTTAATATTCCAAATAGTTTATGAGAACTGGGACAGGTAGGTGTTCAACACAGCTTCTGCTTCATACCAAGATCCTTGTTCTGAGTCAAGCAGGTGAAGGCTTGAACTTTGGTTTTCCATAGGAGTGCTCTGACACTAAACTGTGGTGGTAAAGATTTCTGTCAACTGAATTTTAACCAAAAATCATGTCTTTGACATGAAAAAATTCCCTATTCAAAGTTTCCCTAAAACTTGTGCAGATCTATGAAGAAAATCATTCTGTAGCAAATTGATATTTTTTTTCATAAATCATTTAATTGGAAAAAGGCTGAGTAGTTTTGATTAACAGGAACATTACATTAATGCTTTATAGACAGGATTGGGATCTCACTGGGTACCTGCCCACACATAGAGTAATAGGAAAGCTGTGCCTTTGAGTGATTAGAGATAATGACTCAAAAAGACAAGATTAGAAAAAAGGGGAATAAAAATTATCATTTTTCTTATTTCACAAATAATGATCTTAGTTATAAAGATATTAAATAAAATTGTTCAGATTTAAAAACAAGCCTGTGAGAAATTTGGAACTGGACCCAAAGCCCAATCCAGTGCCTGAACCAGATGTTCACCTTTCCTGCCCATTAGTATGCAATTCCAGGAGCATCAGGATGAAGGCTTATCTGCAGACTTGACTTAACAAAATGTTTTAATAATCCTAGCTATGAAAGGCTAGGAGCTGATATTGGATTTTACAATAAGAGACAAAATGGTTGTGATACAGTATGGTATGTAAATTATATGCAAAGTATATTGGCATGCAAATTTGAATGCTAAAGGGAAAATCATTCTTTTCTAAATCAGAGAAGTGAGGTTTTCAGCCATAGAAGCCAGAATCTGCCAATAAAATTTTTTAAACAAGTTGACAGTATTTCATTACATTTTAAAACATATTTGTCTTGTCATGCAAAATAATTTTATCTCTTTTCTAAACAAGTTCAATTTCTTTAATTTGCTGATACAAAGGAGGCAAAAATTATAAAAGTCCATCAGATAACTAATATTTTATGAGGATGCCATAATGTTAAAAAAAATTGTTAATGTGTGAAATTTTGAATTGTCATTTTAAGACTTTGGTCTTTCATTTTCAACAGTTGAAGCTTTGAGCAGATGCAGGTGTTGTCTGTGATCTTGTTGGTCATTAACATCCACAGTGGCTAATACCATGTTGTTATTGCAGTTTTGTATCCATTAGACAACAAAATGTTCCTCTGCTTATTGCCATGGTGAATTTTGGAAACACCGATGGGCACATATAGAATATTTCAGGAGTAGGTAATATTCATAGTGCCTGACAAGATACACGTGGTTGTCTCTCTGGCTTACCAATGACACAATGGTGCATATTTTGTTAGCTGTGACAAGAGAAAGCAAAGTAATAGTAGCTGTGTCTGCTGTCTTTTCTCTGTTTTATCTTTTTCATTTTGAGCTCGAGTTTTGTGCCAGACTAATAGCCAATGGCAATGGGCTGGGGAAATGAAACTTTTGCTAAGATTAGGGAATGTGCAGAAAACAATGTGTGAAATCGTGATTTGACAAGGATGAACAGACTGGTGAGGGCACAGAGACATTTTGTGAAGTGAAACCATATTTGTACCCAACATGTCTAGAAAAAACCTATGACAACCAAGGTGGCAGAAGATCCCACCCAGGAGACAATAGAATGACATCCTCATTATAACCATCAGAGAATAAAAGAAGTGTGGAGTTTATTCTGCCTTTTTCAATTACTGGCAGCTTATATTAATTCATGGTAGTGGAGCAATGTGTGTGTTGTTGTGCTCTGGGGTGATTATCCTTGTGAGACTGTAAGTTCAACAGTTGTCATGCAATTTGGAGTTGCAGACTGGCAATTTTCGTAATTGAATCTCAGGAAATAAACAAAATATGGCAACTTGATACATTTCAAGCAATTAAATTTCTACTGAAATTTCTGCTTCATCCTGGGGACTCCCAGATTTGCTCAGCCAAATTCTGTCTCTGATTAGGAATGCAAATAACCTCCAAGAAGCTGAAGAAGGCAGCCATCTTTATTATATACAGTGGCACAACAATATATATGGTATTGGCACCTGCCCTTAATTTAAAACATGGTCTTAGAAACCTGTCCACAAGTCAGGAGAGCAGTCTGAAAAATAGTGTCAGCTGTGGATTTTCTGGCTCAAGAGAGGTGGAACCACAGAAATCCTCTGTTTGCAGAGTATGAGTTCCATACTCCTGCCCAGTCCGCTCAGGCTGTAAAGTTTTCAGAGCAAGGTCTCTTTCTTGCCGCATGCCCAATACCTTTATTATTAATTACCATGATTAGGGTAGGGCAGGGAGTAGTAGCAGGGAACCACCAGGTTGAATTCTCTCATGCTAAATATCTGACAGATTAACAAATACTCAGAGGTTTGCTGGGTCATTTTCCTGAGAAGATGAATGATATATGCAAGTTATTTCTTTGGTGCCATCCTGGTCATTTACAGAAACGGTACACCAGCTGTATTTCACAGAACACTGAAGGAGGAAACAATTGCAGGCAAAAGGTTTCCAGGCTCTCTGTTTACAAGACTGGTTCTGGCTTTTTTCAGAGCGTTGAAAGACTGACTCACAGTTTCCAAGACTTAGCTGCACCCTTACATGCTCCAGTGAGATGTGAGTCCACTGATTAGAAAAGTCTATTAGTAGTTAACAGTATCCACCCCTAACTTAGCTGTACAGACACTTAACTGAATCATCTGTGATAGGAGTGTAGTCAACTGAGCTCTATAATCAGCAGAGTCCAGCTATGATTGGAATTGCCTTTTATTTCACACCACTGATTACAGGGAAAGCCAAAGGCTAAGGCAGCATAGTTGAATGGGATTCAGTTTAAAAGGTAAGATTGAATAGTTTGGATCTCCACAAGAACTGAGGTGTCGAGATGATTCTGTCACATAAATATCTAGGTAAATTCAGGATATCATAATCTGTAGTGTTGGCTGAAGATGTGAATGGTACAAATAATGTTCACTGAACTCCATGTTGGTCTGATAAGCCTGTCCAAGGGATTCCCAAGTGTGATCTTCTACCATTTGTGGCCATTCTTGACTGTCTGAGCACTGAGGCTGTGTTCATGCAGTGTGTGAGCACTCCGAGCTTGAGCAATCGGATAATC
The DNA here is from genome assembly GCF_003259725.1 of Athene cunicularia. Lineage (NCBI taxonomy): Eukaryota > Metazoa > Chordata > Aves > Strigiformes > Strigidae > Athene > Athene cunicularia. Next base: position 43,135,289 of record NW_020799095.1, read on the forward strand.
AGAGCCCAGCAGGTCTCCCAGTCCTTGTACACTTCTAAGAGGCAATACGAGGCCATTCCTAGGCCTGTCCTATACTCCATAGCCACGAGACTAGGTTGAGGTGATTTCTTGAAATGAGATGCAAGGGCTTCTGTTGTAAGGAACTCACTGGAAAGAGACTGAGTGTGAGGGGAGATGAAAGCCCATATCAGGCTGTACCATGTTATTCTGGAACTGGCTGGATCTTGATGGCCCAGTGGTTAACTTCTCTTCCAGGGCAACCCTTTGAGACCAGCTGGCCTATGTAGTGAATAGTCTGTAGTCTACATCAGTTCCATAGCTGATCCCACCAGAGAAAGTCTCTTTCAGCAACCTGAAGCCCACTCTTCACAGGCAATGAATTCTGAACACAAAGAAAATGAAGATTTCATTCTTTTTCAGCTCGTGCTGAAAAGTGGCATGAGGTCGGCCATCCTGACAGGGCACTTTGCAAGGAAGGAGGAAGCTATCTGCTGTAACTAAAGGATGTTTCCTTCTTTTATTTCCTTTTTACATTGTGTTAAAGATGTATGACTTCCCAGTCAGCGCAGCTTGCAGTGCGCCTTTGTTTTCCAAATTAGAAAAACAAAACAAGCTGTTTCTCAATATAGTTGTCGGGCAGTTTCTTGCATCAAGCTGTGAGCAATGTATGCCATGGAAAGAGCCCTGGCTGATGCCAGCAGAGGAGATGTGTGTTTGGGATATGAAAATAGTCATGCCACTTGGAGCGTATGCAAACAACTGTGTTTCTCTTCTGGTAGTGTAGAAACCCCTGGTGTGTCCCCTAACCTCAAAGCTAACTCAGAAGAAAAAATATAATAATGTTGTCATCTCTTATTTTGTTCTTTCTTTCATTGCTTGCTCACCTCTTCCTAGGGTGATAGGTAGTCTCATGGTAGAGGACAGAGTGCTTACCATGAAGAAACTGCCCAGTTGCAAATCTGTACTTGTAGGTAGATGCTGCAGTCTCTGTATAAGTCACACATGTGAGAGAAGCTGACTGCGCTGTGCCCACACAGAACTGAAGCCTCATGTGTTTGAATTGTCCCTTGGGTTGTCTAGATCAGCCAGAAGAGGGAGACAACTCACACAAACTGTAAAAATCATGTTTAGAAAGGTGAAATACCTTTGAATTTATCTTGATTCCTTTTATTTAATTTACTTGAGAACACCTCATTTTCTAGGACAAGGAATAATATTAAGATTCATTGTTAGAAACACAGGAAGTCTTTTTGCCAAAATAGTTTGCAGAGTATATATACTCTACTGAATGCTAGACAGTTGGGTGAAAAAAAAAATCAAATCTATTATTTTCTGCCAGCAGTTTCCACGTAGTTCATCATATTGGGGATATCTTTTTCTTCTCTATTTTTAGTTTTGGTTTTGTTTCTATTTTATTCAGAACAAGTGAGCCAGTATATTTCCTCAAAAACTGTTTCCTGAATTAGCTTAGCATTCATTTTTATTTACTATTAACTTGGTGAACCAAAATAAAGGAAAATAAAATGCTCAAATAGAATTGAATTTCAGGTTTCCATCACACACATAACTGTGATAGTGTGAAACAGAGTAAAAAATATTAAAAAATGGTAAAAGGGCAACACTGCTTATATGTGCCAGTAGGTATCTGTTCCTCGTTCATTTTCAGAGTCAGCTTCCAGTCATCTGATTCTTTACATGTTATGAAATACAATGCAGTATATAAAAATAAATCAGTTGGAGAACTCGGGATTACAGCATGCAGCGTTATGATGTCAAGGATAAATGAACCCATTGAAAAAGTAACAAATGCACTTCAGTGATTGCATTTTTTTGGATTTTATCAACTAGTGTGCAGATTTCATCTGTCTAAACACAATGTAGTCAGCATTTATCTCCTATAAAGTCAGTCAAAACAGAAACTCCTATGTAATCAGTTTGACTCAGGGATGGTTGTGGTGGTGGTGGTGGCAGCGGAGGGAATCACTTTTCTCTAGTAATTCTCAGGCAGCTACTGCACACATCTTATCAGGGGTTACCTAGCAACTGTATGCTGCCATTAGTTGAAGTATGGTGATTAGTTAATAGCCCATGACTTCACAGCTTACTTTTTTTTGCAATTATATACAACTATTTAGCATCTGATTTCTTCTGAAAACCCCTTCTCATACAGAAATTAATATCAGGTCAGATTATGACTGGCGCTTATCTCTCCAGTATATAGTTAGCAGTAAGTACCTCCTTTCTTCCACCTTCCCCATCATATTTTATGTCTTCCAGGCAATTGCTACAATTTAAGCATGTTGCCAAGAGAAAATGATGACGTATTAAAAAGAGATCAGTGCAATTTTCATGAATTTTGTTTATATTTTAAATTGTACCTGGGAATTGCATGAAGAACTGACTATTCACATCACCCCTGGGACCAGGGCAAGAGGAAAGACCTTTCAGATACAGAAGTGTCATAGGGGCATGACCCACTCTTTCAGGTTTTATGACTTGGTATAAATGGGAGGTGACTGCCACATGTTTAGCTCAAGTATTCAGCAGCACTTGAGTGTTTTGATAAAATCCTGGGCATAGTATTTTTCCTCAGGCTGTTTTTTTACCTATTTTTACCTTATAACTTTGTACTAAAAACATGCACTTTTCTCTCTTTTTTGACAATAAATGCTCTTGTTTGCAAAGATCTGTTAGCTCTGAGCATAAGCTTTTCATCTAATACCTAACAAATCCTCCCTCTCTTCTGTATGACAGCTTTATGAAATTTGGAAGGGTGCATTCCCTAGCTTAGCAGGGAAAGATGTTTGTACTGCCCAGGTCAACCAGACATCCATCAGATATGCAGCATTTGGTTCTCTGTGAAGCCCACAGCCCAGAGGAGAGACAGGAGTGAACTAGTCAGCTATGCATTATTCTTCCTGTGGCCCAAATAACCATGACTTCAATGCCCATCCCTGGTGATCTGCAAGCTTGTTTCTGATAGGTGTTGTCAAGTTTCCTCATATTGAAGTCCTGTTGGCTCCTGGAAGCATCTGGAGAATCAGCTACAAAATTATGAAAATGTTGGCTGAAGGGAGCTTGGAGTTTCCTTGTCCCATCTCCTGCTCTAAGCAGGTTGTTGCCAACACTGTATCAGGCAGATTTCCTGTTAGAAAATAAGGACTAATTTTTGAAGGCAGAAGGATAAGGGTGGAACTACTACCTCGCTACCTTACCTGTAAGAAAATTTCATCCTTTGGATGATCCCAGTACTAACTTGCTTGTGCAATCTGACTTCATGCCTTTCCCAAGGACTTATTTTCTATTCTAGTCTTTTTCTGATGGCTGGTGATCTTAGTGTGTCCCTAGGACAACCATCCTGATACTGGCATTGCTGCCATCTGGCACATGATAAATAATAATGAGTTCTCTTTGTCTTCCCTCACCTGCTCAAAGCCATTCATCCAAGGCTCTGCATGTAATAAATCTACCTGCCGCAGAGGTCTTTGGGGTGATGATCACCAGTGATCACATAGAGCGTCCTTTCTATTCCTACCAGGCCAGAGGTGGTGGTGGCCTCCTACCCCTGTGCAGGGTGAAGAATGAAGTCGTTTTCATGGCTTTCTCTATAATTTGTGGACTGGCTGCTGTGAGCTATCTTGACAAACAAATTTAAAGTTCCCTGCAGCTATTTTCCCTCTGTGAGTCACTAGGGGCTTTGGATGAGTGTGCTGCAGGCTTTTTTGGCCCTAGAGAAATATTTAGGATTGACTGGAATTGTCCTGGACACAGTTGCTACCAGACTTTATTCCCCTGTGACAGCTTCCAGCTCTGAAGAGCCTCCAGCACCATGTGCCTACAACAGTCCTAATTCAAAATGCAGTGAAATCAATGGAAGAATTGCTCTGATTTAGGTCTCACACAAATGCATTAGAATCATTAAGATACAAGATAAAGCATAGATATAAAAAAGTCTACTATACCCAATTGTCCCTACATACAGGGGAAAGACAAGGGAAACAAGGAGCTTCTTCATAGTTCCCCAGTCCATTGGCTTCACTTTCCTGGCCTAATCCTGTACCAAAAACACCACTTGGAAAATTTCCCAAAAGGAAGAGCAGAGCCTTGCTCACCACCATGCTACTCAGCAGAGCTGGCCCCTTTGGAAGGCAGTGGTGTAGGTGTCGATTGCATTGCCATGGTCTCTGCAGGGATTCCTCTGGGAATTTTCTAGTGTGGACTCATTGAATACAACCTTAGTCTGACTTTTAAGTACCTACCACATAGCCTTTGTTAGTCTTAGAAGCATCGATTATGTCTCATATAACTTGCTTCAGATTCAGGACTTTCTGAAAGCTAGTACAAACTATAGCTAGTATCTTGCAGACCTTCATAATCTATTCTTACAGGCACAGGGAAGAGAAGGCAGAGCTTGCTTCTGTGTGTATTTTTCAGTGGGACTTGGTCTGCTACTAATGGTGATGAGGACAATGTAAATGCAAAATAATTTATTTCTACTGTGAACTCAGGATAAAAATAAGTATTATATAAACTTTTTGCTCCTACTGTAATTCCTATTCTGTGCACTACACATATATATGTATCAATAAGCCCAATTTATATCGACACGTGTAAGTTAGTTAATGAACAATCCACTTACAGTTTAGTAAAATTTGAAGTGCTTTATGTGTGCAAGGGTTGAATTTTGGTAATTGTAACAGAACAATAATTACCAATGACTAGTATCTAGTCATTTTAAGCTTTGATCTCATTAATAGGGTCAGATTCTGTTACTGTTGGGAAGTACAATTTAAAAGACAGCTACTGTGATTTCTGAATAGAGATCATAGATGTTGGATTAGAATGTCATAATGATTTATGTGACTCCCAAGATATTTTATTGTACACTATTAAATATAAACTGCAGGTACAACAGATGGATTTTGCCATACAATCCATTTATGCTTCAATCTGTAATGTTATCACTGCATGCATACAAGATGTTTTGTCTTGCAGAAGTTTTTCTAAGGGATTGCAGCATTTGTGCTGTCATTTATTAAACAGCAACCCCAGACCACAGAGTGGTGCTACACCGTGGCAGCTGCTGTTCTTCACCAAAAAAAAAGCATTTTTCATGTGGCTGACTCTTTCCCTCAGTCAGCTCCACAGCAATTTTAAATCATTCATCTCTTTCTTTGTCTTTTGAGGGGGAAATGTAGCTGGAGATTGATTTAAGGACCATTTTAGCATGCTTGGGTCTCTCTTAAAGAAGTACCATGTTCATTTGTAAAGTGGTTGATCAGTCCAGTGAAAGGAGCTGTTGCTACATCCCTGCCTCATTAGCTTTTTAACTGACTGTATTGGATGTGAGCCCTGCTTGAAAGTACAGGGAGGTGGTTTGCTTCTGGTCTCATCAAAAGCAGCTTTCAAGCAGCAGCATGAAGATATGGGAAGTTATTTGTTAAATTATGCTGATGAGACCAAAACTGGGACCAAAATATTCTGTCCCTCAGTCCCTTGTTCAGATATCTTTCTTTATTATTTCCTAATAAATGGTTTTCAAATCCCAGCAGGCAGATTTGGGGTTACTAATGACATTTGAACAGAGCCTCCCTGTCATCTTCAGGAGAGTGCACAGAACCCTGGGCCACGTGTTGGAGAAACACTGTCTTGTTATTTAAATGACAACTTCACATGCATGGCACTTTTGGCACTGGTCATATTATTTTTCAATCTGATGTGGGTATATTATTTAACACTGACTGTATTGGGGTTTTTAGGTCTCAGAAGAGTGTTTTACTGAATGTTTGTTTCTCTTTTTTTGCCACATTTCACATTCAACAAAAGCTTTGAACTGAGAGCCTCTGCATCCATTGGCATTGGGTAACACCAGGTTTCCCGCCCTTCTTTTAGACATCTGTTTTACCAACCTGAGCACCTAAATGGATAATTTTGAGAACAGAGCCTGTATACCCAAACCCCTCCAAAACCCAAACCATCCTAGATACAAATGACAGATAAATAATGAGTGGTTTATCTGAAGTCTGTATCATGCACCCTGACACAAATGTTTGTCTAGCAGGTGTGAGCAGCATCTGCCTCTGATATCTACATCTCACGTTCACTGGTGAGCTCTCTGTGGTCTCCCTTTTGAAAATTGTATTCTGTGTGAAAGGACTTGTCTCAAGTTAAATTATCTGTGATATCATTTACTCTGTCTCCTTCCTAGTGTCACATTCCTAACAATTTCTGTCAACCCTCAGTATCAGCAATGATGTTTAATGAAAATCTTATAGTATTCTCTTGACATGGGTGATGATGAGTCAGAAGACCACCGTGGACCATACCATTAACTTATCAGATAAAGAATCCTTAGGTTTTGAACTTTGCTTTCTCTTTATTTTTAATCAAAAGGAGTAAACTTCGGGATTTGTGTGAACTGGTATTCCTGCTGAAGTGAAAGATGAGCAAGTTTGCATCCAGTTTTGGAGTTTATTTCTTACAGAGTTCTTACAGTTCTTACAGTAAGGCAGTTTAAACTAGGTTTACATAAATAAATAATCTTATTTTTCAGGTCACAGTACAAAGATTTTTTTCCTCCTGTGGCATTTACTATCCCTGATAGTTTTGTTCTTTTGTTGTGTAACTAAATCCATCATTTACATATGCCCAATGTGAAAAAGAGAGCTAGATGCAAACACTACCATTATTTTAACAAAGGTTTTGTTTGAATAAAGTGAAAATGAATGAATACCCAAAAGTCCAAAATATACAGCAGGTAATCAGGAAATTTCTATGAGTAAATGTCCATTGTGATAAATTTACTTTCATATTTTCTGAAGACATGACTGTGGATTCTATGTACCATTTTTAGGCATCTGCTTTCAGTCTTGCTCTACATTATGTTTGTAAATACTACATTTTCACCATCAAAGTGCAAAAAACAGTGCAAAATTGTCACATAACCCAGCAAAAGACAGGGTGTTTCTATTCTCAGCTCCGTGAAGGTAACAGAGTAGAAACTACTGGCTCAGGACTCTGCAGAAACTAAGATTGAATTCTGGTCTGTGGAGCAGGTAGGAGACAAACTTCTCAATGTTTCTGCCCAGAAGGGATGCTCAGCAGCTGGCAAACTAGGCCCAAGAGCTTTATAGTGCAGGTGTGTAAGCACAAAAGATCAAAATAAAAACTTTAACTTACCATCACAAAACAGAGTTAAATGAAGCTGCCTGAAGTCTCAGCAGTGACACTTCCTGAACTTCTAAAGATAGGGCACTTCAGTGTACACTGACTCCGGCTCAGCTTGTTTTCATCCAACCTGCTAACGCTAAGAGCATGTTCAATTACTGACTCAGGGAGTAGGTATTTGCCCTGCTTCCTGCAGTTCAGTAGTTAATGTTTAAAAACACACTATTTTAATAATATATATTTTTTTTTTTTTAAGAGAGAGTATCCACTGGGAATAAACATTATCCCTTAATTTCTAAAAATAATTATAATATGCATCTTAAAATTCAGAAGTGTGTCTCATGAATAGGAATGTAATTTCATTATTTAAATGCTGATGGTACAGCTAGAAAGCAACTGAAGTACATTATACACCAACCTGAGATTCTCATATTTTTCTGTAATATCAATTCAGCATTAGCAATGCTAAGCCACCTGCTCTTTCCTTAATAGAACATGAGTTATTAAGACCAATGTTTTAAATTGTTTATGCTCTAATAGAAAGGATCTGTTTTCTTAATTTAAGAGGTGATTTAGTTTACCTGTTTTACTTGGCATATTAATTATTAAGTCACTGTCTGAGTGTCATTTAAGATTAAATCACGCTGAATTGCTTTGAAAAATACAAACAATCAGGAAAGATGGATTTAAGGAATAACTCGGATGAAAGAAATTAGCATACACTAAAGCAGATCATGACTTAGGGGGGTAAGACTAGTCTTGTGGCCAGGATTGAGCATTTGTAGTTAGGGGACTGAGAAATTCTTTTGTACTGTGCTAAGAAATTTATTTTCATCTCTTATCAAGGCTCTTACAACTGGAATTTCAAAAGTGCTTTTTAATTCTGAATTGTTTAGGTCTGGGCTTAATGATGAGCATGTGTCACTGTGATTTGATTTTTCAAAGCTAGTGAACACTCAAAGCTACATTTTGAATCAGGTAAGACCTGGAATGTCAGGCACTTTTTAAAATTAGGCTTTATTTTTGGAACTTTACAGCATAAATTACTTAGTAATTAGATTAACTTAGTAAACTGTGAGTTTAGGGCAGAATTTTCAGTAATCTCTTTTTCCATCTCATGCATTACCTAGTCATATTAATCAAAGCGTTTATTTCCATGTTTACCATTTAAGAATGAAATCACTTAAATTAATTTGAATTTTGTTTTTAAAACATTACCTCAAGATTAAATGGCAACTTTTCTGACTATAAAATATAAAACTGGAAATTTTGAGAATTTAATACATTTTCTGAAAATGAAAACTAATCAATTTGACCGTTTCTGAGTGTTGTCAATGGTTTTAATGCCTGGAAAAGACTTGTGCTGAGAAATTTCCTTTTAGTTCTAGTAGCAGAATTTTCTTGATGTTGCATGTTTGGCAAGGCAAATTCATCAAGATGAGTGAGTTAGCTCTTGTTGAATTTACGGATGGTCAGAGCAAAGCATAATTCAAATTTCTTGGAAACCTTTGTGTCATGTTGCAGGATATGGATAAGGAAACAGACAACCACTGCAGAACTGCAGGAGCAATTTCTTTGTTGGTTCAGCCTTTACGTAAACTACTTTGTCATCTCAAGGGAATGCACAATTATTATGTTGGGAGTTGTGGTTTAACCCAGCAGCCAGCTAAACACCACGTGACTGTTCACTAACTCTCCCTGCAGTGGGATGGGGGTAGAATCAGAAAAAAAAAAAAAAAAACTTTTCCAA
>NW_020799095.1:43144255-43175740 GCF_003259725.1 Athene cunicularia
AAAAAAAAAAAAAAAAAAAAAAAAAAGAAAAGATAAAACTCCTGGGTTGAGATATTTAATAGAACAGAAGAGGAAGGGAAAATAATAATAATAATAATAATAATAATAATAATAATAATAATAATAATAATAATAATGATAAAAGAATATACAAAACAAGTGATGCACAGTGCAATTGCTCACCACCCACTGACCAATGCCCAGCCAGTCCCCCAGCAGTGGGCTGCCACCCCCCAGCCAACTTCCCAAAGTTTTATTGTTCAGCATGACATCATATGGCATGAAATATCCCTTTGGGCAGTTCAGGTCAGCTGTCCTGGATGTGTCCTCTCCCAGCTGTGGTTAATAAGTGTGTTATTAACATTATTCTCATCCTAAATCCAAAACACAGCACTATACCAACTACTAGGATGAAAAATAGCTCTATCCCAGCCAAAACCAGGACAATATACACGCCTTATTCTATGCCTTCTGTGTCATGCCCAGGTCCCACTTTCCAATGCATCCCCCAATTAATTGCCACCACCTTTCCTGTATACACACAGATTTCATTCCCTTAGTCTATGGGCCATCCCTCTAAAATGTCTGTTCAGTTTAATCCATGACTTTGGGTTCCCTCTGTCACAATAGTCCTTCGGGAAAAGAGAGAGGGTGTGTTGGTGTTGGATTGTTGGATGCTGAAGCCAGTTCTGGTTCCATCACTGCTGTGCTTGTCTGGTTCTATCATCACTGCATTTTGCTTGGTTTCATCAGAATTCATTCTTCATTAATCTGGATAATTCTTACTCTAATACCATTGATATGGCATGTAACACCAGAGTAGTGATGACATATGGTATAATATAGCAATTAACATCATACAATTCAACTTGTTGGCTTTTCCAACCCAAAATCAAATCCCCTTGAGGTGCACATCAGACTCCCCCATCCTTCCACATTACCCACCAAGTGCACCTAGGTCCTTGAGCAAAAGCAGTCCTATGGATAGGCTTGCCTTTTTCCCAGGCAGGAATAACCCAGACTGTCTTCCCCAGGATATTTTTATGTACATTACAAGGGCTTTATCTCCTCTACAGTATGTAAAAATTTTGATTTGGCAGGGTGTTGTGATTTGAGCTGAGGGCAGCTGAGTGCCAGGCAGCCTCTTGTTCACTCCTTCCTTCTCAGGAATCGAGATAAGGATAGGGAGGGATGACTCACCCTTTATGGTTCACAGAAAAAAAAAAAAAAAAAAAGAGAGACTCATCAGAGGAAGAAAAAGAACATTAATTTTATTCAAACCAACACCACTTGACAAACGAAGTAGGACAATGATAAGTATTAGCACATCTTAAGAACACCTTCTCCCCACTCCTCCTTTCTTCCTGGGCTTAGCTTTCTTCCAATTTATCTACCTCCTCCCCACCAGAAGTGCAGGGAGCAGGGGATTGGGGTTGTTCATCACCCATTGTGTCTGCCGGTCCTTCCTCCTCAGGGGGAGGACTCCTCACACTCTTCCCCTACTCCAGTGTGAGGTTCCTCTCACAGGAGACAGTCCTCCATGAACTTCCTCTGACGTAAATCCTTCCCACAGGCTGCAGCTCTTCATGAATTGCTACAGCGTGGGTACCTCTCGTGTTGTAGTCCTCCCAGTGCTGAACTACAACAACCAGGGCTTCCCTCAGAGTCCCAACCTTCTTCAGGCACAGTCACCTGCTCCAGTGTGGGGTCCTCCATGGGCTGCAGGTGGACATCTACTCCAACAGTGACATCCATGGGCTGCAGGGGCACGGCCTGCCCTCTCACCAGGGGAGTCTCTGCTCTGGCACATCTACCTCACCTCCTCCTTTCTTCCTCTGACTTCAATGTTTGTAGATGCGTCTCCCTCACAACTCCAACTCCTCCTCCCAGATTCCCCTTCTTAAATATGTCATCGCAGAGGTGCAGTCACTGTCACTAATTGGCTCATCCTTGGCCAGAGGCAGGTCTGACTTGGAGCCAGGGGAGCTTCAGGAAGCTTCTCATAGGGGGTCACCACTGTATCCCCCTCTCCCGCTACCAAAACCTCCTGCTACACCCAAACCCAACACACAGGGACAGCTTGATTGGCAGATCCCCTAGTGTTGACTAACCAGGTGACTTTTGCTAAATGTCTCAGCACCCATTGCTCTCAGTGTAGTCTTTAACAGTCCACTCTATCATTCAGTTTTCCAGGGGGCTGGTGAATGATAGGGGATGTGATATATCTACTCAGTGCCATACTCTTTGGCCCAGGTGTCTATGAGGTTGTTTTGGAAATGAGTCCCATTGTCTGACTCAGTTCTTTCTGGGGTGCCATGTTGCCGTAAGACCTGCTTTACAAGGCCCAGGATTGTGTTACGGGCAGTTACATGGGGCATGGGATATATTTCCAGCCATCCAGTGACTGCTTCCAGAACTGTAAGCACATGGCACTTGCCTTGAGAGTTTATGGGAGTGTGATATAGTCAGTCTGCCAGGCCTCCCCATATTTATATTTCAGCCATTGTCCTCCATACCGCAGGGGCTTTTACAGCTTGACTTGCTTGATTGCAGCACATGTTTCACGTTCATGGATAACCTGTGCAATAGTGTCCATAGTCAAGTCCACCCCTCGATCACGAGCCTATCTATATGTCGCATCTCTTCCTTGATGACCAACTTATGTTGCCAGTCCAGATCCAGCTAAGCCACTTCAGTCTTAGCAGCCTGATACACCTGTTGGTTGTTTTGATATTCTTCGGTGACCTGAATCTTGGGTACATGAGCATCTACGTGATGTACTTTTACAACCAGGTTGTCTACCTGGGCAGCAATATCTTGCCATAATTCAGTAGTCCAGATGGGTTTACTTCTGCACTCCAAGTTTTGCTGCTTCCACTGTCCCATGGGGCATTTGCCACTATCCATGATTCAGTATAGAGCACTGGCCATGTTTCTCAGCCAGCAATGTCTAAAGCCAGCTGGACGGCCTTAGCTTCTGCAGATTTGCTCAATTTACCTTCTTCTTCAGCAGTTTCTGTGACTTGTCATCTAGGACTCCATACAGCAGCCTTCTACCTCCAATACTTTCCTACGATTCAGCAGAACCCATCAGTGAACAGGACATGTTGCTTCTCATTTTCTGGTAGTTTATTATACAGTGGGACCTCTTCAGAACACATCACCTCCTTGTCTGATGATACTACAAATCTTTGCCTTCTGGCCAGTCCATGATCACTTCCAAGGTTCCTGGGTGACAGGGGTTTCCTATTTGGGTTGTGTGATCAGTGCTACTCACTTACTCCACATGGCATCAGTTACATGATATGTAGACAGGACCCTCCCTTTGAACATCCAGCCCAGCACCAGAAGTCGGGGTGCCAAGAGGATCTGTGATTCACTACCAACCACTTCCAAAGCAGCTCAAACCCCTTCACATGCTGCCAATATCTTTTTCAGTTGGAGTAGAGAGGTCCTTGGATCCTCTGTATCCCAAACTCCAAAACCCTAGGGGTCAACCTCAAGTCTCCTCTGGTGCTTTCCGACAGAGTCTCCAGGTAGGGCCATTCTCCCTGGTTGTGATGTAGGGCACAGTTTTTGTCATCTTGTCTTGCATGGACTGGCCCAAGGGCTCCCGCATGAGCTATCTCCCATTTAATTTGTTCAAAGGCTTGTTGTTGCTCAGAGCCCCATCTGAAATTGTTATTCTTCAGAGTCATTTGATAAACAGGGCTTACAGTCAGACTGTAATTTGGAATATGCATTCTCCAAAAACCCACGATGCCTACGAAAGCTTGTATTTCCTTTTTGCAAGTTGATGGTGACATAGCTGTTATTTTGTTGATCACATCCACTGGGATTTGACAACATCCATCTTGCCATTTTAACTGGATCTCTTGTACAGGTGCTTTGACCTTACTTTGTTTTATGGCAAAACCACCTTTCAGAAGGATTTGGACTATTTTCTTCCCTTTCTCAAAAACCTCTTCTGCTGTGTTGCCCCATATGGTGATGTCATCAATGTATTGTAGGTGTTATGGAGTTTGACCCTATTCCAATGCAGTCTGGATCAGTCCATGACAAATGGTAGGGCTGCATTTCCACCCCTGAGACAGTCCAGGTGTATTGGATGACCCTCCAGGTGAACACAAGCTATGGCCTGCAGTCTGCTGCCAAAGGGATCGAGAAAAATGCAATGGTGATATCAGTTGTGGCATACCACTTGGCTGTCTTTGACTCCAGTTCATACTGAAGTTCTAGCATGTCCAGCACAACAGCACTCAGTGGTGGCATGACTCCACTCAGGCCACAGTAGACTACTGTTAGTCTCCACTCTCCATTAGACTTTTGCACTGACCATGTGAGACTGTTAAAGAGTGAGCAAGGCTTGCTAATCACTCCTTGGCTCTCCAGTCAATGAATCAGCTTATGGATGGTAATCAGGAAGTCTCAGTTGGTGTGATATTGCCACTGGCGCACCGCTGTGGTAACAATCATCACATGTTGTTCTTTGAAACCTCAGTAACCCCACAACTGAAGGGTCCTCTGAGAGAACGGGCAAGGTACACAGCTGTTTATTTTCCTCCATCTCCAAGTCAGCTATACCAAAAGCTCACTGATACCCTTTTGGGTCCTTGAAATACCCTCTCCTGAGATAGTCTATGCCAAGGATGCACAGAGCTTCTGGGCCAATCACAATGTGGTGCTTTTGCCACTTATTCCCAGTTAGGCTCACCTCAGCATCCAGTACAGTTAGCAGTTGGGATCACCCTGTCACTTAAGAAATACAGATGGGTTCTGCCCTTTATAACTTGATGGCACTAGGGTAAACTGTGCACCGGTGCCCACTAAAGCTTTATATCCCTGTGGGTCTGATGTGCCAGGCCATTGAATCCATACAGTCCAATAAACCTGGCTGTCCCCTTCCTCCACCTGGCTGTAGGCAGGGCCCCTCTAGTCCTGGTCATAGTATTCATTGCTCACTTCTTGTAAATACAAATCAGAAGTCCCTTTATTAAGATCAGAAATAAGACCAGCCCTTCTACTTTGTCTGGTGATCTGTCCACTGGAAACTGGAGTAGCAATTTTCCCAGAAGAACTGCCTAACATGATTGTTTTCCCCTGTGCCTCTAGGGTCAAGGTAGATTTTCCATGCCCTCATGTCCTCTTCATGTTCATACAGGTAAAACCATAGGGTGGCTTATGGTACGTACCCACTATATCCTCTTTCTTGAGCAGCAGAATGTTTAATATAACAGCTGAGATACTAGTCCATATGGGTGGAGAGTAGGACATAAACTCTTTGAATTGCTGGAACTCCCACAAGTTTCTCCACAGCCAAGATGCAGTCCCATAGTGAGGAAGAGAGACTTTCTTCATATTGCCAGAGCTGGCCAGCCAATTCATCCACCATTTGTCTGTCTCCATCTTTCCAGGTCATTACTGCCAATGAGTCAGCATACAACAATGGTGCAAACTTCCACCACATGGGTCATGTACACTTGATTTCATCTACATCTTTGGATAACTGCTCATTGTCCAGGTTATCATAAATCACCTCCAGCACAGCTAATTCCCTCAGGTACTGGACATCTTTCTCCATGGTGGTCCACTTGCCTGGGTGACATATAACATATTCCTTGAAGAGATATCTTTCCTTCATGCCTGACAGGAGTTGCCTCCAGAGGCTGAGGGCTTGTGCCCTTTTTCCAATCAATTTGTCAGTGACCCCTTGCCTAGAAAGGGATCTCACCTGCTTGGCTTCCCTACCCTCTAATTCCAGGCTACTGAGCCCCTTATCCCATCATTGGAGCAGCCAGGTGTCAATGTGCTTGTCTGGATGATGGCTGAAATCTTTCTTCATTTCTCACAGCTCACTCAGGAGTAGGGATGGGGTGGTTACTGCCACATTTATGAGTTCTGTCTCTTCCTCCCTCTCTTCTCATGATGGCCCTGTTTCAGAGTAGCCTGCCTCATCCACTTCTTTCTCCTTCCTCTTCTTAGTAGGAGTTTCTTCCCTTACTAAATGAGCTGACTTTCACTTCCAATATTTCTTACATACAGGGGTGACTGATACTGGCACAGGTTGGTTCTCTGGTTCAGCTGCGAACAGGGCTTGGCAGGCATGGACCAAGTCCAAGCATGTTGCAGTAATTTGTGTGTCTCTGGAACTGCCAGGGTGACAGCATACTTCTTCCAAATATTTCACTATTTTTTCAGGATTTTGCACTTGTCTAGGGGTGAATTTCCAAAACGTTGGAGGTGTCCACTGTCCTAGGTACTCGCCCATACTACACCCTGCCACTCAACTATACAGCCTCAGGGCAGATCTCTGGGTGGTATTCTTAAATAGTTGTTTAACCTTTAACAAGACGAGAAACACATTCAGGAGACATACCAATAGGAACATACTGGTTTGAACATCTCAGGGATATTAAAAATTCTCAAGAGTTGTTGTGACTGGACTGGAAGAGAAGGGGAAGATGAATGAGCAGGAGAAAGTTACCCCCTCATAGCTTGGCTCTCCAAGGAGAGAAGGTAAACAGTGTAATTTCTAATAGTTTCTGAGAGATGATTCCCAAAGTATGGCAATGCTGAGTTCAAATGCCCAGTAATTTTATCATATCATAAACCATTGTTACAGTACAGCAAAATGATAAACTAATCCAGCCCCCAGAGATGATGAACAGCACAACAGGGAACATATACAGCAAGTAAGATGTTACATAACATAACTCTAAAACAAGCACAACAACTCTGAATGCAAATAAATAAACATTGTGACCAGTGACTATTAAACTAATATGATGAATGCTTATAACAAGTTTGTTTTAACATGCTCTGTTCAGATCTGTCATTATCCCAACCCTTCGTGCCCCACATTGGGCACCAGAAAGGACTGTTTGTGGTTTAACTTGGTAGGCAGCTAAATACCACACAGCCATTTGCTCACTCCCGCTGCAGTGGGAGGGGAAAAAGGATCAGAAAAAATATAAAACTCATGGGTTGGTATAAAGACGGTTTAATAGGACAGAAAAGGAAGGGGAAATAGTATTTCTGACTAGTCTAGAGATTCACAAGCTTCAGTATATGAAGGAGATTAAATGGGGTGCCTCTACAATGTGAGGTGAGGTAATACGCATAACCCCTCTGCTTAGAGGCATGAATAGATGCACTCATACCATGGGATGCCGGAGCATGTTTCAGATCAGGTGGTGTCCATAGAATAGCTCAAGATCTTTCAGTCTCCAACCTAAATCCTGCTATGTTACAGAATGGAGACCAGGAGAGAATCATCACACCATATCATGTGAGTGCAAGTGTCCTGACTTGCTTCTCCAGCTATTCTTACACTCTTTTCCATGTACCCACTAATGGTTCCTGCCACAGAGTGTTGGACTACATGCATTTTAGGTCTAACTCAGTACGGTCACTCCTATGTTTTTCAAGACTGAGAAATCCACATCTCAAGTCTTTTTTGGTAGTTACAAAAGAATAATCTCCATTGCTGATCAAATCCCATCACTGTAGACAGATGTTTATATCATCCGTGCAAATGTAGGGCAAGTCAACACTTATCTTGCAGAATAACAGATAGAAAATTGCTGGAGATTTAAATGATTTAAATTATGTCTTTCTTGTCTCCAAGAATCACCTCTGTCTGTGTCCAGCAGAGAGAGCAACAATAAATCTTATTTACGTGACCCAAGCTGTGATTTCAAAGGACTGCAGAAGTCCAACTCTATGCAAAATCAGACAAGGCATACGTTTGATCTCAGCAGTGAAGTTTAGTGAAGTTGTTACTATGCCAAATCAAATTATGATCCTGTGCAGCCCTCCAAACAACCTTGGGCCACTGACTTCACTGGAATGACAGGGCAGTTACTGTCTCACACAGTAGGACACAGTCCTCCAGCAACAGCAAGACAGAAAATGAATGATCTAGAAATATCCAAATTACTGTAAGACTATCTAGCTTCCACCAAAACCAGTCCCAAACTCACACAAGGAAGAACATGCACTGCAAAAAATCACAGTTCTTCCTCTTCTGAAAAAATTTTGGATTCTCTGGGGCAAGTGGCAGCCTTGGGGCCTCGACCCCTGGATGTGATAGACCCATTCACTCTGGTGCCACCCTGTCAATACACAAGAATGAAGCTGCAGCAACCAGTGGCTGAATCAGGCTGAATTTAGGAACTTCAGAGTTTATCAGATGTAAGTGGCTATTTGATATGAAATGGCTATTGTTACACAGCCTCTCTCCAGTTCTTAACATACAGCTCTATGCAAACACCATTTTCATGCATACACTAATTCTGCCCATCTTATAGTCACCATCACTGCCACGGTGTGAGTGCTCCCAGCCATTAATGAAGGGATGCTGGGAACCCCTCTGAGGTGCAGCCAAGTATTATAATGACTCTTACAGCTGGGAGCTGGAGCGTAGAAATGAACTGTGAGTGTCTATAAGCCCACATGGAAAGTCAGCAACAGACTTGAGAATTGGCTTCATTTCTTCTCAGTCTCATTTCCGTACCTTCTTTTCTTTGTTCTCTTGTTCTTTTTCCTTACTTTTCTTCTTTCCTGACATGAAACCATTATCTGGGGGCTAAGAGAGGAGTTGAGCTGAGAGATGAACTACCCATAAGCAGCTGAAGTCCCAGAGCACCATGGCTCCTAGACCTCGTGGGAACCCAGCCTCTGCCAAACTTATCATAGAAAGGGCTTACATTTCTAGTAGTGACACATTTTACAAGGATTCAGTCATTTTTTATTTTAAAAATCTCAATTTGCTAGCCATGCAATTTTTAAAGCTTCCCACCTCTGCTACTCACCTGTCTTTCTCTTACTATAGCATCCAGCTACCTGGCAGTGTTGAAGGCATTTGCTTTTCTGAGAGTCCAACAAGGAAGTAATGTGTATTCTTCAACTACAAATGGAGAGCTGAATCATGGAGACACTGTGTTAGCCCTGAGGATGCATTTGGTAGCCCAGGTCTCGCCAGCTCCCTCACCTCTCGGCCATCCTCTCAGCCATTCCTTGAAGGTTGTTGAATTATGGGACTCTGCTGTCATACAAAAAAAAAAAAAAAAATTCTTTCATCCATCCTTCCACTCGTCATGCATTGCTATCACATCTAGCAGCAGATGCACACATTTGAACCATATGAGAAAAAAAAAGACGACCAATGTTTACCATAGGATGGTTTGAAATCTTTGTAGTTGGCAACTAAATCAAAGGAATGCTTATGTTTTGATGTACAGCAGTCTTAAATCATTTGTAATTTTCTGCCACCTCCTTTTATCAACAAATTAACATCTTGATATAGAAGATCATCACTAAATTAGCAATCAGCACCAGAACACAAAATTATTTTTAATGTGTGTACAAAACAAAGAACAATTGATAATATATGGTGTAGCACTTTACATTTTAAAGAGAAAATACAAATATTTATATATGTTAACATATTTGTTAATTTATTCTGTCACCTGCAATTGGTGAATTTCTCTAGGCTTTGTGTCATTTTGATGTATGTGCTGTCCAAACTTTTTCCCTTGCAAAATCTTCTATTTTCATGAACAAGAGAGGTGGATGGGGAGCTATATGAAGGAAAAGGAAACCATCTGCATCTCAAGGAAAATGTTTTAAATGTAATATTAAAAAACCACTAATTTCAAAGATAAATTCTATGTGTAAGGTGAGGGCATTTCCTGTAAACAAAGCAAAGTAATAGTTTAGCATGGATTTAAAGCTAACATATAAAATTGCAGATCAAATCCTCCTCCCCCCAACAATCATTAATTCATTAATCCTTGAAACCATCACTGCATTGTTTTCTGGTAATTATACACACCTCATAGGCTGGCTTTTTAAGACATTAATTGCATGATTAGTTTTATGATTTCTTCTGATTACCAATTAAGTTACCTTTTTCTCTCTTTTTTGTATTTCATACATACCATTAGACTTTATAGTGCTTCTTTTTTAATTTCTCACCTAGCAGGGGTTCTCACACATTCGAAGGCTGCATTATCCACTCAATAAACAGAGAGAGAGTTTAATTTTCTGTGTAAAGTATTGCTGTGGACTTGGAAGGATGATGTTTCAGATATTATGCTATCAAGAGTGACATTTAATTTTACAGGGAAAAAAATCTTGTTTTTCCCTGTCATAACAATGTTCACAGAGCATGATTTTAAAGATGTGCAGAGACCAAATCTAGAGATTCTGTCTGTTGGCTTAGCTGAAGTTGTCACATCTTCCTTTTTTGCCCAACATGTATTGCCAGCTGGTCTTCAATTCTATTAGTGTAATTTCTTGTATGGAGTTCTCTGAGTCTATGCATATATATGAAAGTAGCATCCCATATATCATAAATCAAATACACATGCACAAAGACTCTCAAAGACTCAGAAAAAAAAAATGATCAGTGGGACTACAAGTTTGAATAGTTCTGAATTTCCAAATCCCCATTATAACTGCATCCTAATTACCTTGTAGCCTCTGTCCTTCAGATGCCGAGAAACCTCAAGTTTTTAAATACAAATTTGACTTTCAGCAAATGAGACTCCTGTCAGCTGCAATGGCAATATGCAAATGCCTGTATGTATTAGGTAGAGGTCATGTAGGTGTTTTTAGAGGCTTATAGATAAGAATGTTTCACAAAACACAGAAATACAAAACTAGATGCAAAAAAATGGTTTTTACTTACTTTCCATATTGCACATATGTGAACAACAACTGTGTATCTTCGTACAGGGATTTTTGTGAACATATTTGTATACTTGGTATATCAAATATTTGCAGAGGATCCATATACGTATTCTGCATCATCTTTGTAGTGCAAAAGAAGTTACATTTAATAATCAGCACCAGATAAGATGCCTAAATGGAAATTAAATGAGAAAGGCCTTTATGTAAAGGAAACATGGAACTGACTCATAGACCTTCTTAAAGAGAATAGTACAGTCTGTAGTATATTGTGTGTTTTAAGACAATATGGTATAGATTTAAATGAGTACATACTTACTACTTCCTGACAGCTATGTCAGGTCAGAGAATAGAAAGACTCTTGGAGTTGCAGGGTAACTCTGATTGGACAACCATGGAAAATAAATTCCCAAGTTTTCTGTTGATCTTTAAAATGCTTGCTTGCCAAAGATGTGCTATGGTTCTCTAGTAGGAAAAAAAATGTTCACGGTGTACCATATGCTGTTCTACAAGCACCCTGCGGACAGCAAGTCAGCATGGAGAAATGTGCAAAATTGAAGGTGTTCCTGTAATAACAAGTAAGGACACCTCCAGCTCTATGAAAGCTGCAATTTTTTTAATACATTATAGGAAAAAATACCAGGTTCTCTGATTAACCTTTATTTTTCTGTCATGGTTTTTATTTTTAAGAGATCTTTTAAATCTATTTCATTCAGTCCTGCTTTGTGTTGAATAATACATGAGGCAGCAGCAAAGTCTGTCAGTCCAGAAAACAGAAGACTACAGGAGTACAGGCGCTGGTTGTCACTGACCTGACAAGATTAGGAATGGACTTGGAGTGCCCAGAGCTTGCCATCACCTTTAGTTATAACTGATACTAGTTTAAATATTTCACCAACCGGGTGCATTCTTCTTTGGTCTCTTTAGAAGTAATTTTTAGGCATAATCTGGATATTTCACTCATCTTTTATACTAATCCATAAAATCACGGAATGGTTTGGGTTGGAAGGGACCTTAAAGACCATCTAGTCCCACCCCTCCTGCCCTGGGCAGGGACACCTTCCACTAGCCCAGGTTGCTCAAAGCCCCGTCCAACCTGGCCTTGAACACTGCCAGGGAGGGGGCAGCCACAGCTTCTCTGGGCAACCTGTGCCAGTGTCTCACCACTCTCACAGTGAAGAATTTCTTATTTACATCTAACCTAAATCTACCCTCTTTCAGTTCAAAGCTGTTACCCCTCATCCTATCACTACAACCCCTGACAAAGAGTCCCTCCCCATCTTTCCTGTAGTCCCCCTTTAAGTACTGGAAGGCTGTCATAAGGCCTCCCTGGAGCTTTCTCTTCTCTAGGCTGAACAACCCCAACTCTCTCAGCTTGTCCTCATAGGAGAGGCCCCCTGATGATCCTCATGGCCTCCTCTGGACCCACTTGAGCAGGTTCATGTACTTATATTGGGGGGCCTAGAGCTGGACACAGTACTCCAGGTGGAGTCTCATGAGAGTGGAATAACCAATATGAATTATTTGAAAATTTTTTTCCGTCCCCCAAGCGGTGAATGTGTATTTATGCCACTTATATCTGCTTTCTAGGCTGTGTCAAACTCAATAATCAAAGCAGAAATATTTCCTTCTAATAGTCACAATTTATTTGTAATTGCGCTCTTCTGCTTTCAGCCATTCATAAAAAGTTATGTATACAGGAGCTAATGAGGTAAGACCAAATGTTGCAGCTGACTTGGAAAAAAAAAAAAAGAATAAAAGTAGCATAGATTTTTCTGTTTCTTTCTCTTTGGCAAAAATTGCTTGGCTGATGTTTTTGAAGAAAAATTGTGAGAGATTTGAAGGAAAGGCAGAGGGGGGGAAAAGCCATAATTATGGCTTGCTCTTGTATAAAGCTTTTATTGGCAACAAGACAAACAGGATTATCTTGAAGACACATTTAACATTTTTCCAAAAAGATATTTACAACATTTTTTTTAAATTCCATTTATTCCTTCCACATCATCATTTGTCTTTCTGAAGGCTGAAGCCATGACAAATACATGCTTTCACTTTATGGAAACAATGCTTACAGGCCATCCCTTCTTCTCTTCTGGCATTCTGAGAAAAACTTATCACTTCATTCCTATATTAAGGTGTTTAGAAGTCAGTAGATATACTTTATTTATAGCATCTCAGGATCTGAATCAAATATTATAGGATCAAATGGTAATCCCTCTTACAGAATTATAGCACTGTGAGCAGATATGTTCCTAGGCATCAAGAAAAAAAAAAAAAAAAAAAAAAAAACAAAAACGAAACCCAATAAATAAATCAATACAATTAATAAACAGATCAGTAGCCAGTTTAGTTAATTAGGAAAAATATATGTTATACATTCTTTCCTGTGACAGGAGTTATCCCCAGTGGTTTTAAAATCAGAGCAACAGTGTACTTCAGAAAGAATAATTATAAAAAAGGAAATCATTCTGCATGGTACTGATGCCACCTGGGTGACAATGGGCATCAAGGACTACCCAAAGACCTGTAAGCTATGAGTCATCTCTGTCTGCATCCACGTATTTCCTGTTCTTATCATGTGAGAAACTAAGTTGTTTGCAACTTGGATGTAACACAGAAGTTCTGTTCCACGGCGTGGCTGGGATGCTGTGACAACACAGGAGCCTGCATTGCGCTGCCACTGCTCAAAGCCAATACAACCCCGTCAGCCTCCACTTTCTCCCTTGCTCACTCCACTGCCCAGTTTACATGTGCCTACAAGCCTCCTGAGCAGATTTCTCAGTCTTTGCTACTAACCTGATGTGTGCCCTTGGATAGGTTGCTTACTACCTCTTCCTCAGTAAACCAACTGTATATGTGGACAGTATCAGGAGGGTGATATAGGCTAAGCAATAATAATAGTACTGTGCTGAAAGTGTGCTGAGAAAATGAGTTACTGCCCTCAGAGAATGATATGAGTTTTTGAAGTTTCATTGGTATATCAGAGAAGGTGCTTTCAGAGCAATATAGCACATCCTTGAAACTAGAAAGTACCGACAAACAGCATGGAAATGATGTCAACATGCTCTCTGATAGCCTCCAGCCTTATTTTAATAGAAGTATGAATAAATGAACCAGTAACAATTCCAGATATTCACCTTGCAGTCTGATGTAACCCAAAACTTTAATAAAAGTTTAATAATATTCAAATAGTCACTTGAACAATGTGGTTTCATCCTCTTGCGCTTCCTGCATCTGTGAGTTTAGTTTTCACTGGATACATGAAGTGCTGCAAGTGTCATGAGAAGCTTTTCTCTTCCTAAAATCATTTGCAGTTGCACGTTGTGTAAACCCAGGAGGTCTGGATAAGCAAATGTGTAGGTCCTTTTCAAACTGAAATGGCCCTCCAGAATTTCAGTTTTCCATCACCAGTGTTCATTCAAACCCAAGTTTAAATTGGGAACAAAACTATCTCCAGTTTACAGAAATGTAGCTATCCATGGTAACCCAGATGGATTAGGATTGCTGCATCAGAGCAATCCATTAGTGGAGTGTAAAGTGCAGCTACAGTATAAGCCATTTCAAAAAGTACAGCTGACTCTGATCAACCTAAAGAAAAATCCTCTTACCTCTGAAAACAACATAAAAATGCACCGGCCAGATATGTCAAATACATAGGTTTTAAAAGTGGAGTTTAGTCCATGAAAGTCATAATTCGCTACTCAGTTTCTGTTATTCTGCAATTTTTGATGCCAGATCAATTTAAA
Source organism: Athene cunicularia (assembly GCF_003259725.1). Lineage (NCBI taxonomy): Eukaryota > Metazoa > Chordata > Aves > Strigiformes > Strigidae > Athene > Athene cunicularia. The sequence goes on from NW_020799095.1 coordinate 43,158,694, forward strand.
TGGGTGCTGAAAGCCTCAATAGATGTCTCACCCACTTCTCTCCCTTGAAGCATCCAAGGAACCTAGTGCATTTTTGCTGGTCTCATGTATCACATCCTGACCTTCCATCAATGAATTACATACAAGCATGGCATGTAGCAGACCAAGTCCAGGCATCATATATGACAGGAACCAAAGAGTAAGAAATCCTGGAGTATATTCTACAATTTTTATAATGGGGAATGTCAGAATAAGAATACCAGTATGAAATTTCTCATTTTTTGATCACGAAAAAGGGAAAACTAGCCAGGGCGCTTACTCTTGCAACATATGCCTTTCTCTCTTTGCTGCAATGTTCTTTTGTTGCAAGAGATGGACCGCTGAGGGTCACCCCAGCCTCAGTCACATGGGTTTGCCAAGATGGGCTGGTTTTCCTCAGTGGTTTTTCTCCATTTTTCACACTTGTCAGAGGATGAGATCCTAACCAGCGCCAAGGAGCAGGGGGGTTGATGGGCAGGATCTAAGGCAGCTATACAGTAACACCTGGTTTCTATCTGCATTAACATCCAAACCTAAGCCCCCTGGTCCATGCCTGATTGTTGAGGCCTAAGTAAAGATGGTTTTTGTTGCTGATATTAGCATGGAGTAAACCACTGTATCATACAGCCTCTGTGGAAGTTGTGAGCATGAGAAGTACAGTTCTGTACTCTGGAGTAGAAAGCAAAATAGTTCAGTTTTGGAGAATACAAGGACAGCTTTCAAAGTGGCAGGACTGAAATGTCACACTAAGCTGCTCTTGTCAGGCATCTCATTTGAGATCTTTTGTCTCCTACTTCCATTTTCAATAAAGTAATCTTGAAAACTTGTTTCTGAAGACAGGATCCCTATTTATAGGGACAGTTGTTGCTTTTTTACATTTTGCAAGAGCAATCTTTCATATCAAAATTTGTTTGATATGGAAATATTGTATACTTGCTGCTTTTAAGCCCACCTACATGCACACCAAGATTCTGAATTACCAGTAAAAATCTATAGGCTTTTGTGCACAAGCTCAGCTTTTTAGTATGCACCTGCTTAAGCAATTTCTTTGAAAACAGCATAGTTGGATTTTTGGTTTTTTGCCTATAAATAGCCTTGCTTTGTATTACAGTCTCTTTTAAATACACTTCTAAGGGGAAATATGTAGTTGTCCTTATTAAAAATGCATTATATACATCAAAATTGAAGTTGTTTGCAATAGCACAACATTCTTCTGCATCTTGTGCTAATATCAGCACAGTCAGTGGAAAACATAAAAGGAAATAGCCCCCACACATCTGAAATTGCAATTAGAATGTCAGGGGAGGGGCTCTTTTAACTTAGAGGATTTTTCCCCAAAACAAGGCTGATTTTCTTAAGGACTTGTGTTTCCCACAGACCCCTGGCTCCAGCACATACATCTGAATCAGCCTTGGAGCAGAAGGCTGCAGGAGGAGGAAGTCCTGCCTCACACATCAGGAGATACCATAAGGCTGCCTTAAATTACAAGATATACCACAAATTTAAAACCAAAATCTGTTAATTAATAATTATATAATTACCTTTGTATCACTTTCAAGACACAAAATACTTTTCCTACTGGGATTAGCTTTTTTAGGGTTTTTTTAAAGTGTTTTGCAGATAAAAGTGGCTATTACAATAACTCTGTGAGTATAGTTCATGTTTTGCTGCAGTCAATCAGGAATATACGTTCGAGCAGAATTTGATAGATCCATTGATACTTTTTTGAATTTCTCACAAAAATAATTTAAAGTTGTAGATTGTATCTTGGATAAGATCTAAAAAAGTTAAGTGATGTTTTAATTGGGTTGTATCTTCATAATCAAGTAATTCTCTTGTGATCTAGTAATCTTTACAGAATCACAGAATTATCTAGGTTGAAAAAGACCTTGAAGATCATCCAGTCCAACCATTAACCTAACACTGACAGTTCCCAACTACACCAGATCCCTAAGCTCTATGTCAACCCTGTTTTGTAGCAATGATCCAGAATTTTGGACTATTAGTCATTCAATTCACATCATTCTTATGATACAAATGGTACTCAATATCTGACAGACTATTTAGCAACACTGATGTTTAAGGTTCATCTTTGGTTTTGAATAGGTGTTTGAGGTGTACATGGGTATCTCAGAAGAAAGCTTTTATGCAATGTTATCTTACTGGGACCTTAGTAATTTTTTTTCCTTTTAACATTTTTCTTATTTCTAGACTGACATTAAAATATTTCAGCATTACTGGGTAAATCAGCCTATGATCTAGTGTTGATAGACAAAGTTGATCACAGCTTTAATTTCAAAGAGATAAACCAGAAAGCATAACCAATAAATAGAAAGCAAGGTTTTCTCCCATTTTGCATCAAAAATCATAAATCCATTATCACATTTATACTAAAGATCAGGTTGATATCAAGGCCCCACAAAACTCAGGCAGTTTCCTTTTTTATTTTGGAACACACGTAAGTACAGGTTGATGCTTACACATACTCTAGTCTTCCTTTAAGCTAGTTGTCTTTGACAGTTCTGAATGCTTAACAGAAAATTATGCAACTGCACTTCCTAAATGATTTCACTTGAATATGAAACAGTGCACCACATGAGCTCAGAACTGTAGCCTGTACACTTATATTGACTATTTGCTCTGTTTTTTTAAGTTGTTCTTCAAGTTTTTCTGCTTTTGGAAGCAGAATAGAGGATACATTTATATGCTGTATGTTTTCTCTTTGGAAGATAAAAGGCACTTTTGATGGAGGCACAGAATGTCTTCATTCATGATAATATTCAAGGTATGGTGAAAGAATGACCCATATAAGCATACTGAAATTTCTTTCTTAGGTATTTTGTTTATAGCTTATACCTAGGGACAGGTTGGACAGCATTACCAACCATTAAAGTTTATTGGAACTTCCTGTTAGAAATTTCAGCTGCAGACTTGAATAATTTGAAAATTTCTAGCATCTACTGTCTGCCTCTGGTTGAATTTTCTTAGCAAAATTACAATACAAACAACTCAGTCATTTCTGAAACTACACTGTAGAAAATTAGCCTTAAGTCAGTGTTAAAAAGTTATGGGACTTTTTTCTCCCAGCTGTCCCAGTGATCCATCCCTGTTAGATTTTCTTGGTGATGATGGGTAGTGGGAGCCGCATGACAAGGATTTATCTTTTGCTGGCTTTTATGGAAATCCAGGAAATCTTTTTCAAAGTAGTTATAAATCTGTGTATATGTGTGGTTGGCATGTGCCCTAAAGAAACTCTCAGCATTTTAGCATCTGAATTCACCAGGAATCCATCCCTATGGATGGACAGATGAGGATGTACAGGATGGACAAAAAACTTGTTGAAAGATTGTGGACCATGATCCAGAGAGTTTGTTACAAACTACATGATCAGGGTGAGAAGTAGAAGAGATCTTTCCTAACCAAATTAAGGAAGTGTCTGTAACACAGACCTGGTTAACAGAGGGGCTTTAACCTCCCCGACATCTGCTGCATCAGGAATGCCACAGGACACAGCAGCCAAGATTTTGGGAGGGTGTTGTCTGGGATGACTTCTTGGTACAAGTACTGCCTGCCTTCAGGGCCAACAAGGGGTGATACTTACCTGGGTCTGTAGAAGTGGCTAGGGAAGCTGCAGCCAAAACTATGAAGAGAAGCTTTTATACTGGGACTGGGTAGGCAAGGAACAACAGGCTGGGAAAAAAAGATATGTTCACATTTAGAAGACAGTAGTCACAAAAGCTTCTTGTAGAGTACCTTCCTTCACAGTGGGGTCTGAAGTCACTGATTTTTGTCCAAGAGTTCCCCTGCATCGGCACAGGGATGTGGAACCAATGGTAACACTTCAACTCTCTTTCACTTCTCATCCTTTGTTCCAGTAACCAAAATGGTAGAGGTCTGGATGATGGATATTAAGTTATGGGATGAGTTATGTTGGTGTCAATACGAAGAAACATAATCAAATTACAGATGGGTCAGTATTTTTTTAAAACCAAAATCTTGTGGATATCATTTTTTATTCTGAAAAAAATGTTTTGTTTGCAAAAATTTGCAAAATTAAACCCTGAAATTTAATGCCTGATTTATGTTGTTTGTGCACCTGTAATTTGTCCCATTTTTCCATGTATATTAAGGTAGAATGTTTAATTACAGAATCCTGCTTCATTCATATGCAGAAAGAGTCAGGTCTGGCACTGAACTAGGACTTTGTGGTAAAGCAAATGACTAAGAGACCTCTACCTCATTTGTTAAATAAGTCAGAAAGTATAGAGTGAATGAGACAGTGTAGTCTCTTGGTTAAAACAGTAAAATTCCTTTTGATTTTACCAGAGTCTTTATATGTAGTTAGGTCATTTTCTTACATCTATTTTGTCAGATTGCCATTTCTTTATCATTTTCTGCATATACAAGACATTCTGTGGGCCTTGACCCATAGGTTTGGTGAGCACTTCTGCGACAAATAGATGAACTGAAGATCGCATGTCAATATATGAAAAATATACACAAAATACAGAGATAGCTCAAACTGGGTACCCAAAATGAATGAGTATTTTTTGACGTGAATCTCTCTGTGCCTCAAATCCACTTTTTACAGAGGGAGCAATATCCAGTTATGCCCTAGGCAGGATATGAAATTCATTAAAATTTTGGTGTTTGTACACTTGAATAATGAATACCAAAGAAAGAAATGAAAATATTGAAAATCATGAATCTATCCTTACAGTTGATGTCTGTCATTGCGGAAGGATTTGTGTAATGTGAGGTAAATAATGCCAATGACCAGTTGTGAATATAGTCACAAAACCCATTGATGACTCTGACCTGAGTGAAGGGAAGTCTTCTAGAAAAACACAAATTCAAAATACATGTACAGGGCAAGACTGAGTTGAGGAGGCAACCTTAATTCTGGCTTTTCCTGACACCTAGAGTGTTTGATTATCCAGTAATTAAAAGAGACTTCCCAGGAACACTTTGCTTCAGCTGAGAGTAGCAGGTAAGTCCCATGAGACACTGCAAAACTCTTCCCTTGGGGCATACAAGTTGACTTAACTAGCACCCCAGACACAGGATGCAAAGTCTAGTCCCTCCTCTCCATTGCAGCACTTGACCCACATGCTTGGCCCCTCTGGGATGTGCACTGAGCTGAATGCTGTCATGTCTCTGTTCCAGTAAACACTTCATAGAAAATGCTTCAACATTCATCAGAGCAGAGATGGGAATCTCTCCCTGGGGACTGCCAGGACTACTGAGCTACAGTGTGATGCTCACTGCTCTCTGGCCCAATGAATATTTAATTGGGCCATGCAAAGAGGAAGAGTTTCAACAGAATGTGCTGAGAGGGGCCTCAGTGGGAAACCCCAGCTCTGGTGACTTCAGCCGTCTGGTGAGAGGGATGAGTCCTGATCCCTTAGGTGGAGGAGCTGTTTGATCAAGGTAGGGGCCTACATCATATAGACAGCTGCTCTAATTACTGAGCTACTGGATGAAAAGGGGCACTATCATCTTGCCCTTGTCCTTTGAAAAGACCAAACCTCCTTTGCTTATCTAAAGAAAGGGTTTAGCTACGTGAACCTTAAATGGAAAGAAGTGCGTCTGTGCAAGGGCATCCCTAAATGAGACAGGGATGAAGACATATCCAGACATTTGACATCTTCTAGTGGCTAGGCTGGCCAGATCCAGTGAGATGGTTGCTGTGAAACCCTTCAACCTGGCCTTTTTCTTATCCCAAAATGCCTAATTCAGAGTTGGGAAAAGCCCTCAGCAGCACAGTGCCTGAGAGGTAGTTGTTTTTTTAGTGACACTACCAAATTCCCTTGTGTTACTCTAGCCCACTGGAAAAAAAAAAAAAAAAAAAAAAAAAGGACATTTAAGGATGTCAAGATGTAGTCCAGATGTTGTTAGGTAGCATCTGCAGGAAAATCTGCATAATCTCAGAGGACAGATTTTCATTAATGTAAAATACAAGGTTGCTCCTGAGAAACCTTTTCTGAAGTGTGTTTAAACTATGCACTTCAAAGCATGCTGGTGCTTCTGTGAGACCCGGCTTCACAAAATACTTTCTCATAGATACAAAGCAGGAGAGAAAATCTCCAAAGTAATATATGGAAATAAGAGGAAAGGCTGTTTGCTCCTTTTGCATGAATGCACCTGACTTTGACACAAGAAACAAAACAGTAGACAGAAGAAGCTCAAAGCTCCCACCTGCAGCCCTCTTATAGTAATAATAAAATATGGATTTTAGCCAAAACTAAACTTTTCCCATCAATTCAATCTGCTGTTTTCTTGCTCATGATCTGCCCAGCTTGTATCCCAGACCATCATACATGTCAGTGCTTTAAAATGCCATAGATGTACCCTTCTCAAGATAACTGACTGCTAACAGTAGGTGGAGATACAATCCAATTGTTCTGAAGTGTTTCCAAACAATCTGAAGCCAGCCTGACTTGCTATTAATTTTAATTAAGCCCTGCAATAACAACCAACAGAACAGTGGAAAGCATGAGCAAAAATAAATGTATAGGTCATGGCTTTAGTTTCCTTTATGCAGTAATCTGATAGCTTGTTTTGGCATCACAGATGGAATACAAAGACCTAAATTTAATCTCTGTTGTTTGTTTTTACTCTCAAAAATCATGCCTTCTGCTTTTCATTTGTCTCAGTAAAAGAAAATGATAATAAAAGGAAGATCGTTCTGAGACCAGTTCAAACATCAGAATACAAAAAGCTGATTTTTAAAATGTATCGGTTTATTCAAGGTTCCTAGTTTGTGCATCTTATTTTTTTAAAGGAAAGGCAATGCTGACGTTGTTTTAATTAAACTTTTACCATAGCTGGATTTGAAAGGATATTTCTGGTCTACACTTCCTCAAAGCTGAGACAAAACAGTGACTATCTTACTTTGTGGGACTAAATTTTGGAGAACGAAGGGCACAAGCAACTTATTGTTTGTGCAGCTACACCCACTTTTCTTGCCAGGCAGTAGGCAGTGACTGTTGATGGGAACTAGCAAGAACTTTTAATCAAGTTTTTAAAGTGCTCCCAGATAGGTAAACCTGTAGAAAGAGCAAAATGCGACCTTGGGAACACTGAGTACCCCTGAAGACTTTATGTCTGTCTATTTTGCTTGTTCCTGCTGCCTAGGTTTTCAGATCTTTGCAAGCTTAGTATTCTAAAATTCACCATCAATTTACATCCTTTTATTCACAATCAGTCTAATCCAGCTGGATATGAGGGAATAATAGTTTTCCTCTTTCAAAATCAGAATTATATCCTATTTGTGCTATGGCACTGCCTCTCCTTCTGGAAGCCCCCAGAAATACAAGACTAGGAAATCCAGCCAGTACTAGTCTGAGGGGTGGCAGAAAGATTAATATGGATTAGGGTTCAGGGAAGCACTTTTCTAGGAATAATTCTGCTTTCTTAAGGTATCTGCTATTTTGCTTTGTGCTTTTATGCAATTGTAGTTGTACATACCCTTTATCGTGTCCTCTTTTTCAGGCTTATGAATTATCTGATGATAAATACAGCTTGGTTTATTCGTAGATCTCCAGCAGTGTTATAAAGATGCTCTAATATATATTCTAATATAAAGGAAATAAAGAGATGAGGTTACAGAGGTACCTGTAGGTCCTGGAAATTATTTGCTGCTCTCAGTAGCCTCTCCCAGTTCACGATTCCTTATTCCCATGGCAAAGTATGTCACAAAAGATTATACTAAGGTGACAAAATTGATCGTTAATGGAAAGCTATTTTTCATCCTGTTACGTTGATGAACTCAATTTTCAGAAGAAAACACCAGAATGCCAAAAACTCACAGTGAACTTTAGGGAAGATGCAATTACCTCTCATTTGAAAAGTAAGTCACATGTTTCATCAGTGTTTTTTTAAATCTCACGTCAGATAATTTCCACCGCTGGAAAGTATCTGTCTTTCAGTGCTACATATCATATTCATCCTACTTATAGGAATTCTTTCATTAATAATTGCATTAAAATATCATGTTTTAAAGCAGCATTCAAAACTTAGCAATTAGTGAATTTTTAATTACATGATTTTATATTTTCTTCCCTATCTTTAAATTCTTTGCTTATGCCCATGAAAACTAGGAAGAAAAAAAAAAAAAAAGCGCTAAATGAAACAGCTTGTGTGTAGATACTTTGTCTGCCTTTCACATAACAAATTGAATCCTAAATGAACAAAAAGAAAATGTGAAGAGACAGCCACATCTAGCCAACACCAGGCTTCTAGAAATTTGTGGTATGATCCGCCATAACTCAAAATCCTAATAATGAGATACATTAGTTCCAGCAACTGTGGACTGTGTATTGCATTATTTGGTAGCACATTTTGATAGTAGAACCCCACACTTATGCAACCTGCCAGAGGCCCTTAGTGCCCCCTAAAAGCAGAAAGGAACCTGCTTTCACATGAATTCAATTGATCCTTGATGTTTTATGTGATTACTCATTCCCTGGCATTGTGTATATTACTGCAAGGTAGCAAATAATGATAATTCATAGTACTTCTCTCACATCAGTACAAACTCAGCTTACCTTAGGCTTTGTCTCCATAGGAAAATAGTTTTATAGTCACATTGATTTTTTTATATACATATGTTTGAAACAATGTGAGCCATTTTAGGATCCTTGAGTTCAGTTGTACAGGACCTCAAGTTTGTTTCAATTTGCATGCAGACAAATTCAGCTAAACCAAAAAATATTTAGAAGACCATAAGGGTGTTCCACACAAAGAATTCATTTATTTGATTACCCGGTCTAGATCTATGCAATAAGCCACAGAGGCTCAACTTTCCTTTCTAGATGACATCTTATAAAGCAGAAGCTGTGACTCTGCCAGAAGTCTGATCCGACAGTCCCATAAGATCCAGTGCAGAGAGCAGTGAGCACCAAACCTGTGTTTGTCACTTTGGTGAGGTTTTTTTCCATCCTTTATTTATTTTGCTAATAGCCATTAATAATAGTTTCGGTGTACACTGCCACTGTGTATCTACCTGTGCCCTGGGCTGCGGATGTGTTTATACACAAAGATTTCTGTCATGATAGACTGTATTTTAACAGTAATTAGAGCATATGGTGACATCAAATCTTGATAGAAACAACACTATTGCAAAGATTTCAGGCTGCCAGTAATGGAAATCTAACATTTATGCAGGCTTTGTGTTGTTTGAAGCCACTGGCCATTATAACTGAATCGCTATGAGGCTCTGCTCAGCCATTCTGTTTCCCAGAGGTGTTTCAAGAGCATGGAGCCATCTCATTTCCTCTTTTTGTTTGTTCATTTATAAAGAGCCTAGTGAGTTATGTAGCTTTCCCTTGGAAATAAGAAGACTTGCAAATGTAACACTTATTCCTCCCTGACATTTCAAGTCTATGTATTGGTGGTTAAACTTTTAGTTACATGGCGATTTTTCTAATTAAGCACCTTCCTTAAAAAATGAACTCTAAAATGCCAGTCTTCCTTAACAGCTATATTATGGTCAGATTCCCTGGTGAAGTATGTGTAACTTGCTGACTTCAGTGGGAGCAATATACATCCGAGGGCAAAATTTATCTCATGGATTGATTGATTGTCAGATGTTTGGTACTATGTGCCAGATATTCAAAGGCACTTAGCTCCCAGCAACTCTTGTAATGAGACCTCTGGCTGAATTTTCACAGTCATTTTTGTGACTCTCACATACAATGTGTAAATAAAAATGGGCCTGAGTCCTTTTGTTCTATGGGAAGTAATTTATTCTCAGGAGCAGTCCCAATGTGTATCTAGATCCTGTTGAGATGATTAAGTACTTATTAACATGAGTAAGAGTTACAGATTACAGCATTCTGTTGACTATTTAAAAAATCACGAGGCACAATTTGTGTTAAAGTCAATGGGCAAAGATAGGAGGAGCAGGAAGCATTCATTAGAGACATGGGCTGCACTGGGATCCTCAGGATCCTCTGTTTGTCAAGCCTGAGGTGTGATTTTTAAATTGCATCTTAGGTTTTGTGGGTGCCAGTTTACACTTACAACTAATTGTGCCTGTCGTTTTGAACTGCAAGGTATACCACTTTCTCAGCTTTTTCTTGTGGGCTGTAAATCTCACTCACAGAATTAGAATGTCGTCTAAGAGTAAATTTAAGAGAGAATATTTTTTTCCAAGCAGATTCTGTTGTCAAAACTGATTTTCTCTCCGGACTACCCCACTATCAGCTAGATATCTACATTTCCTTCCTCAGTGCACCCCAGGGTACTTGGTAGTGGTTTCCAGCTGCCTTTCAGGGTCACGGTTTCTGCCACATTTCATGAGGGGTCTGAGGAGTGAGAAAAACAATGACTGGAAAGCAAGGCTGTGATCTCCTCATCAAGTGCTGGTGATACTCAACAAGGCAGATCCCCAGGCCTGAATTCTCTGCTTCAGATTTAGCCTAAGAACAGTATCAAGCTCTGAGGTGTGAGCTATGTTTTGAAAATGTTTCCACATATATTGAAAATGTTTAACAGTTCTTTAAAGTAGACCTTTTAAATTATAGGCATTCATTTATCAGACCTACCACCCAGATTGAATAGCTGGGAATTTTTGACATTTTGGGCTTGAAAAAAAAAAAAAAAAAAAAACAAAAAACAAACAAAAAAAAAAAACCAGCACACATCAATCATTGGTTTCATTTTGATTCTAGTCATCATCCATTTATCAGATGAGGTGTCACTTGTATGTCGGTTGATGGAGTCATGCAGATTTGTGAGCCAGACAGGCTTACACTGAAAGCAGTTTACACAAGAGAGAGGGTTTTTTCCACAGTAGAAGTCATTCACACACTCTTATGAACAATCTCATTGATAATCTAAGAAAAACCATGTGGTTCCTTATCTTGAACTAGCAATAGTGTAATCAAAGCTGTTGAACATGAGCTCTTGAAGCTCAAAAGGTTTGGATTTATCTGAATAATGTGTGTGTTTATGCACACATAATTACACAGGGATGCATTATATCTCATAATTTCAAACTAAATACCTTGAATTGAGAAAGCATCTGACATTTGTGTGTCTTTTTATGATGTCATTTGTGTATATATATATACATATATGTCATAAAGAAACTCAAAGACCTTCAAATCTCATGTCACACAACCACAGACCATACTAATTCAGTCCCTTGTGAATATGGCTCAGTTTCTGCCGGACATAAAGGCTAGGGCTTTTGAAAATCAAAAGAGTATCATGTGGTTGTTAGAAGACTTAAATTCTACACATACGTTCAGGGAGAAAGATGCATAGATCTGGGCAACAGCTGAGCATATTATTTCAGAGTTTAAGCATAACAAAAGAGGCCATCATGAAACCTTAGAGACCTAACTTCAAAACAAAATTATTAATAGCCAAAAGGGTAAAAGCTTTAGTGAAATTTGGAATCCAGTTCTAAATAGGATCTCCACTTCAAGAATGAATAATAGATGGAGTCCAACTGTTCTGTGGTTGAGCACAAATTAGTGATTCATTGATTGTAATCAAAAGCAGCTGCTTGTAATCAAAGCATAGGTTTTGATAGGTCATTATCAAATGATATGCTAATTTTCTATGTATATAAAGAGCAGAGATGGAGCTTGTCAAAAAGGTCTTGATGATGCAAAATAGAGATTTTGTGAGAAGTTTACCTCGGTGCTTTCTTATCTGTCCTTTTTCCCAGTCAGTATTTTCTGACTCCATAATTAGTTTGAGGTTTGTGGCAGCTTACTGAAAATGTCACCAACATCTGGGTTGATGCAGAACAGCACAATAATGCATTTATAGGAAGAAAGAAGGTCTTAGCCCTTTCTCTTATCGTTATTAACTCACAATGAATACTCCTTTCTATGGACATAAATCTGTGAGTCTGACTTTTACTAAGTGCTTAGGCAAGTAGTTTCAAATTTTAAGTTAAAAGACCTAAGTAAATGGCAATAGTTAGCCAGCAATAGTTAATGAATCAGAATTACAGCTGTCCAGAAACTAAAAATCAGATTGCTATTTGAGTGCTTAAATTTATACACACATTTGGATGTACCTTGCCCTTAGGTCTAGTAGTCTTGAAGTTACCTGGGACAAAGCTCCATGCAAAATTAGTTCCTCTAGTGGTATCAAAGATCCTGTATTTAATCACAAAACATCTCTAAAGTCCAAAATTTCCATTACATACTTCCATTCTTTAGGAAAACAGACATTATTTTGCCTGTTCATTGCTAGGAAGGGATTGTTAGTGTCAGATAAGTATCTGGCTCTCTCCCTGCTTGCTCTGGAGCGGCCCTATGAGCCAGAAGGTCATTCTCTGGCTTTGAGCTTAGGCTGTGGAACTGAAATAGAGGAGTTGGGAAGGCCAAAATGGACAGTTGCAATCTCCTAGTCTGACTTCACAGTAGCCAATTCAGTGGAAATTAGGCCAAGCTCAGCATATTTCAAAAGGAGACTGTAACTATCCCTTTTTACCATACTTTTCATTTGCCGTTGATCCTGGCATTCACAATCTGTGGTTATTGTTCACTCCCTAGCTGCTTTTAGGTTTTCAAGAGGAGTTTTCCATATCAATACAACAAGGATTTTTCCATTTCAGTATAGGCAGGAAAGTAACTTTTTTTAGCCTCAAACCTTGCTTCCCTAAACCATTCCCTATGTTATTGCTAGGCAGTCATGCTGTGGTTGCTATTTAAATTGATCTGGAAACTAAAACTGCTACACTTCTGTAACAAAACTGTCAAGCTCAGCTAATGACTACTGGATAAGTATTAGAATAATACGAGTATGGTGGCAAACAGACAGCTCTCAGACATGCTGTTGCCTCTCAGTTTGGTTCATAAAGTGTATTGTTTGTAGAAGCACTGGCAACTTGACACATTAAGTTCAGCTTCTACTTCTGTACTGTGATTTTTTTGTAACTGGTGTGATTTTTACTTTTGGGATGCTTTCATTTAATAAATATTTCTAACATCAAGACATGGCTGCAATGCAATGGCCGCGGTAAAGAGGAAATCCCAGCACCCTTGTCTGACACGTAGCTATGTGGTGCCCACGTCTGACCTCTGAGACTAGGTTTGCAGAATGAATATTTTAAAAGCTTAGGAGGGAAGTTCTGTACTTCCAATTGTAGGGTTTTGCATCCAGAGTGCTGAAAGACCTATCCCACAGTCACAAAGGGGACCAGTGACTCAGGCATTGGTACCGTCATGTGAGGAACATACCAGCATCTCTCATTACCTACAGTAATCCACTGTCCCTTTCCAGCCCCTCTGTGGAAGAATATGATCACAGCTGGTCTTCAGCATCTTCCTAGAGGGTAAACAACTTTCTAGTTCTGTAACTAGTCCCAGTAATGTAATGAGCATTTCTACCTTATCCTCAACTTTTCCCCTGAAAAGAGCCGAGGTCTTTTAAACTTTCTCACCCATCAACATGTGCTTATAAATCAAACACGGTTCAAATTATGCCATGGTTTCCAAATGGAAGAACACAAGAAAACAGATGATTCTTTTCTCACTGATCATGCATATTGTAGGTTAAACAGAAAATGTGGACAAAAACTGTGAAAACTGTTGCTATACGCTAGGTGGGTTGCTGATTTTTTAATTTTTGGTTTTAGACAATGGAGGATAGTTTTCTTCAGTGAGGCAATTTAACGTGACTTTTGTTGCTAAACTGTGAATGGATTAAAATAATCCCCTCACTTATATCATGATTGAATTTGTCCCACAATATTTATAAATGTAGACAGACAGACAACAGCAATGTCACAAAATAAGTGACATCTCAAAGATTGTCTTTGAGACATTGTCTTTGAGACATTAATTGTCTTTGCTTTTTGCTGAGCATACGCTCTGTCTTCATCAGAAATATAGCATTATCTAAAGGACAGTTATTTGTTTATATTGTTTCTAATTGCTTAGAGATATCAGTATACCATTAATATTTTATTTTTAGAATGCCTTTTGTGTGAGTTTTTGAGTTTTGGACAGTATGACTGGGGACAGTCTTGGGTTAATTCAGTATTTTATTTACAAAATGAACCAGTAAATACACAAAAGTATTTATTCATTTTATTTTTTCAAAGTAGAAGAAAAAAAAAAGTTTAATGTAGGTATTCTCTATTCTCACACTCTTCTCCCCACTATTTCTCACTTTTTACTCTATTATAGCAAGTTAGGGGTCTGATTGTCTAACTCTGTAGAATTAGATGGTCTACTCCCTTCTATGCTGTGCTTCAGAAGTTAATATGGAGAAAACAGATTCATCATTTAGTCAAAATTTTAAATCACTTATGTCAAAACCTAAATTTTGCTATTCCAGAAGACAGGCAAGGCATAAGAGAGGGAATGGAGAGAGGGGATGAAGTCCTTGCTGCTGAGATGTGAGGAACCGATAAGGACACAGTGGCAGTGGTGTACTCCAACCTTCACCCCAGCAGGAGTCACATCCTAAACTTTTTCCCTCTGGAAAGCCGTGGTGGCAGCCAGCTTGGATGGTCAGTGCTTTGCTGTGGTCAAAATGGGCAGAACAACCAAATAACTTTTATTACCTCTAGCAGTGGTTGACTTTGCTGGCTTTGCCTATAAGTAAGAAAGAATAAATAAGAAACACAAATTTGACTTAAAAATAACATTACCTTTATTTTTACAAAGGTTTTCTTTGAAAAAAAAAGAGAAGATAAATGATACCATCTCTCTCAGTTTTCCAGTCTCAACCTCAAGCCATTATAATTGCTTGAGTGAAGGTGAACAGCAAGCCAAACCAAGCCTGCATTTTGGCTTCCTGTTCTGCTGACTGATGTATTGTTATTTGAAGTGTTGCATACCTCATTATGTGCAGTTAATAAAATAGTATTGTGGGCAGATCTGCAATGCCCTCAGATCTATGGAGCAGGTTAAAAAGTGGACCAGCATTTAAAGGTTGTGAAGCAGAGAAAATGATCTGGAAAATTCACAGTGAATAACAATGCATGCCTTCCATCACTCTGTGTTGCTGCCCTGTTTTCTGCTCTTAACCACAGCCAAAAAAGCCCATTCTTATTTTTTTCTCCATACATATTCACCTTGTTGCATTTCTTCATCTTTTTGTGGGATTGTATTCACATATTCACACTGGGACCACAAGGCTAAAATGTCATTTTCATTTTCTAGGTGAAGATATCTTTGTAATAAACAGGGGAAGTTAAAATTTGCATGTAACTTCATAGAAGAAGCAAAATATTTCAAACTGGAATTTGATAAAAAGTATGCTATAGAACACAGCATTTGTTTGGTTGTTAGAGAGGCTGTGGATGGAAAAAGAAATCAAAGCTAACAACTTTCACACAGGATTTCAAATAAAGAGGTGTCTTGTAAAGGTTGCAACATGAGATTCAGAGCTTTCCACATAATAAAAATAAATGTTTTGAGAAAGTAGAACAAACAAATAAGCCCAAGAGAATTTTAGTTCATAGGATCCCATGTCTACTGCTGTTATGGACCTGACAATTATCAAAAGACTAGTATCATGGTTAAGTGTGCTGGAAGATGTTGATTTTGCCTCCTTGGCCACTTCAGTTATAAACTTTCCTCTCCGTGTGTAATATGCTTTTACACCTTCTGCATGCATAAAGGTGCAGAAGGGGACAGGGACACTCCTGAAACAGATCTCAGAAGGATGCAGATCCTCATAACCTCTCTGTCTTCAGACACCACAGTGGCCCTCACTGAAGATTTTGACGTCCTCTGCTAATGGAAAGCATGCACTCTCACCACTGCTAGTTGGTAGGGCAAGCAAGTGGAAGCTTTGCCTCCAGTTTTACTGCAGTCCCTTTGGGGACCACATTTACCGCTACTACACATACCATCACACTCACCAAGCAGTAAGCTCCAAAAAGTCCAGACGTTTTCAGATTTTGGACTACCAAAACATGTCTAAAAGAAGCAAGTTCATACATGCTATGAGCAATCCAAGTCTTTGAAACTCCAAAGGGTCTGTATTTCACCAAAAATATTTTAGAGATTCAGGCTGAAATGTTTGAAGCCACCAGTTGAATCCAGAAACTTAAAATGGGCAAAGTGATACAGGAAGAAGGAGGAGTTGTGAAACAAATATGTAAAAAGGCTCTCAGCCATTCCTTTATTTACAGGAATATGAGCCTTAGCTAGTGGTTTTACTTCTTGTTTGTCCTACAGGCCTCCTTTATGGCGCAAAAAATGGGTGAGGCATAGGCAATCAGTTAAACAGAACTAAATTAAAGTTGTTGACAAAAAATCATAATGTGCATTTGATTATTCAGCTTCGGTGAAACAAATATTTCGGGCAGCATTCAAGCTTTCATTGTTTTTATGACCAGTATGTTTGCTGCCATGAACTCAATCACGGCACAATAGGAGGTGAGACTAAATGGTTTGACACATAACAAGTAATCATGATAAAAGAATTGACACTCTACGCAGTGCAGAGGCTGTTACATTTTTAAATGCAAAATTAATTTCAAGATTGATTGAAGTCTTCTCCCTTTCTTTTAGCAATGGAATTAGCGTATTATTGTGGGTCTTCTGCAGCTCTTTGTCTAGTGTACGGCATCTGCAGTGAGTTCAGCAACGTTTAAAAATGTATTTAGATTGGAGCTTTAGAATAACCTTTGTGAGTTCTTTTCCCCCTTGAAACTTCACAATGAATTTGATACGGGGGATGGAGAAGGAAAAGGAGGAGGAGTTGGCATTAGAGCTTCAGAAGATACTGAAGGATTCTGTTTATCCAGAGCCCAGGTAAATTGCTGGAGATTTAGCACACAGCTCATGCCATTTGTCTGAACATGACCTTGAGAGGACACCTTCTTTGTGGCTTGAGGGGGGTAATTTTGTTTCAGGCACTTGTCAATCTTGTGGTTGTTTCTCCAAAAGCAAGCAGGCGTATTGAAGGAAATGTGTGACAGTGCTAAGAGGTGGCCCACAAAAGTGTAAGGATAGATTATTAATTAAACTGAGACTGCATCCAAAGCTGCAAGGCTACAGTGCAAAATTATTTCTAAAATTATTTCTGTTGGTTTGGGGGG
>NW_020799095.1:43175790-43180144 GCF_003259725.1 Athene cunicularia
GGGGGGGGGGGGGGTATGTTTTCTGGGCTAGCACAGTTCAGGTCTTACACACAGGGTTATTCGCATATAAAAACAATCATCTGTACATATGGCAGTCCACACTTATTTTGCAAGTCTTCTTGTTAAAGGCACTGATGAATTCACACTTGCTGGGGGGCTGTGTTGGAACAGATCTGTATTAATCAAGATGATTTTTTGGCTTTTGAGTATTCCTATGGTCTTAAATAAAGCAGACTTGTAGGGCACTCCTAATTGCTTCCCTAGCTTCAAGATGAAGCCACAAATGAAAATGGTCTGCCCTAATTCCTATGTTGAGTATCAACAAGTTGTGAAGTGTTTATGTGTGCGAGAGAGACCTGGCATTATCTGGACAGTTGGTGCTGGCAAGAGATTAGCTTGAAGCTGCAGGGGCACATTGACAAGGGAAGTTTCCCCTTCATTGTCTTTGGTATGCTAATGCTTTTGCTCATTGCGTTAACTCTTGCAATTAAAAATAAAAAGAAAGAGAATATCAGTAAATAGTGTGACGTTTAAAATACTGAGTTATAATGCATCCTAAATCTGCAACCCTTATCAGTGAAAACTCAGATTAGCCAAAATCTGCTAACGTTTACTCATGTTGGGAGAACAACTGCTATGGATTTCAATAATTTTCCCAAATTGGATATATTTGTTTGTACTTCAGTTGGACTATAATAGGGCTACTCAGAGAATGAAGATCTTACCACTTCAATGATATGACCAACAGAAATTATTCTTTAAGGTCTGTTTGGCTCAATTTTACCATGAGTCCCAAAAAATGAGCACTGGGAAAGCATGCTCTAGGCAGTTTAGGAAACCACCATCTCCCCGTTACCTCCTGCTGTCACAGGGTACAACACACACAGAGAAACTGGCAGGAGGAAATGTGCACCCACATCTCTCCAGTGCAAAACCAGAGGATTAATATGAAGCACTGCTCCTGAGTATTAAAACTTTGGCTTTAGCTTTGAAGCAGCTGAGGTGCAGACTCATTTCTTTCTGCCACTTCTGTCACAGACAGGTAGTCTGAGGAGGAGAACAGAAGAGACCCCTGGCAAGAATTATGCCCTCACCCCCTCGACCAAATTTCTGTCACTTTGCATATCACCCAGTTTAGCAGTGAAAAAGTGACTGTAAGGAACTATACACTTATTGCAAGGAGTACATCTATTGGTACTTAAGATTCTTGTAGGGGTGATGCGCAGTCAGGTGTGGCTTCTTCAGATGACTTCCCATTTCCTGAGAGGCAGGAGATGGATGCAGAGATCCTGCAGAACAAGTACATCCATCGTAGCTTGGCAAGTTGGGAAGCGAGCTGAGGTCCCAGCCAGGCATTGTTGGATATTTCATCCAAAATAAATAACAACTAAAATAAATAAATGCAGTTATAATACAGTCAGAAATTTACTTTCCAATCTCAGTAAAAACCTAGAATTAATACTTAGGTTTAAGCACCACAAGTGGTACATTTTATGGGACTAGTCAAAAATTCCCTTTCTAGACTGTTTTAAAATGTGTTTTTAGAAAACTTATAATGGAAGAATTACTTGAATTCAAGAGGTTTTTTAAAAATCAGCTTTGAAATGTTGAGATGCACACTTAGGCATGTTTTCATAATTACACTGATTTTTTTTCTGAAATTTAAAAAATAGTCTATTTTAGAATTTAAAAATTGCCAAAATGGCAATGAAGCACTGTAAATTATTTAAATAAAGTGTTTACAATAATTCAAATAATTTATTAAATTTTGCTGTAGGGAAAAACTCAAATTGTTGTGTTTGATCCAATTAATACAATTCAATTTCTGAAGTCCCTTAATTTTTCACAAGGCAAGAAAGGCTGTTTCCAGCTCAGGTCCACTGTTTTGTGTGTGTGATATAGCAAAGAATCAAGTACTGAAAAGAGTTAAAGCCATTTAGGGCTCTATTTTCTTTCTTACTGATGGCATCTTCGCTGCAAATCAAGACTGAACTCCATGCAAGTTCCCCTACTCATAAATTTTCTTTAGAAATTCAGTAATGTTGAAGTGAAATCTGACCCTTTCTAACCACTTTAATGGGAGCAGTATTTTACCCTAACTAACCAGGCCAGTGAGACATTGGCATAATCAGTAGCTTATGCTTAGTTCAGCAGTAATAATGTCAATTATATATGGACAATTCTTTTGTATTCATACAGACAGCTCTAAGCCTTCAAAATCAGGCAGTCTTTATTTACTAGTTTGAAGCTATTTCAATTTTATCTTTTACATTTGAATTATTTTTATACAATTATCTTTCCCCATGAAAATTCTTTTCTGTGTTCATTGAACATTGAAGAGCAATACGTTTCCATTTGAAAAGTCTTAGCATTCCAGATTATAATAGATTCATTAATTACTGTTTTTTTCCCAAAATTAATTTAATCTAACTGACTCTATATAGGTCTCTGCTTGTATTGTACCATTTGGATTTAATTGCAGAGAATAAATAAAACCAAAAAAAAATCAAGACATTTAATGAATAGGGAGAAATGGCAACACCATCTACCATTACAGCCGCCTGAAACTCCCAGAATAAGATAATATTTGCATTTTTCTCTAATAAAAAATCCTTAACTTCTTCAACCTGAACTCTTCCCTACAAAGAATTTTTCAGGCTGATTTCATCAATAATTAGTGAGTCTATATGGGTGATCAAAGAATCATAGAGCAGCCCAGGTTGGAAGGGACCTCAGGAGATCACCTGGTCCAACATTTCACAGGAAAGGAAACCTAGTTGAGATTATCTGGCAACCTGTCCAATCACATCTTGAAAACCTCCAGCAACAGGAACTCCACCATGTCACTGGGGAGGTTGTTCCAGTGAATGATTTTACCTGCTGTAAAAAACTTCTTTTGTATATCGAGATTAAACCTCTCCTGTTGCAACTTGTACCCATTGCCACTTTCCTTCTCCATGTGGGCCCTTCTGAAGACAGAGCCTCCATCCTCTTTGTAGCTGCCCTTTAAGTACTGGAGTACTGTGATACAGTGCCCCCTGAGCTTTCTCCAGGCAGAAAAGACTGAACTCCTTCAGTCTTTCCTCTATTCTGTCTGCATCTTTCTTGAATTGTTGGGATCAGAGCTGGACTCTGTACTCCAGGTGCAGCCTGTCAAGTGCTGAATAGGGTGGGATGATCACATCTCTATCTCCATTAGTAATGTCCCTGCAGATGCAGTCCATGATATGATCTCCCTTTGTTTCTGTAGTGGTGTCCCACTGACTCCCGTTCAGCTTGTTGTCCAACAGGACCTCCAGGTCTCCTTCAGCAAGGCTGCTCCCCAGCCACACAGATGCTAGCTTCTGCTGGACTCTTTGCTTATGTTGCCCGAAGTGCAGGACTTTGCACTTGTCTTTGTTAAACTTCATATTGTTCTTGTTTGCCTACTCTTCCAGCCTGCCCAGGTCTCTCTGTAAAATAGCTCACTCATCTGACATGTTCATCTCACCACCTGGTTTGGTGTCATCAGCAAACTTCATGAGGGTGCTTTCAATCCCGTCATCCAGATCATTTATGACGATGTTGAACAGCAATGGGGCCCAGTATCAATCCCTGGGAGACCCCACTTATGACAGGCTGATACTTTCCATGGATACAATTAACTGGGTAGGTTGAAGAAAAATTGCCACAACTGAATAAACTGTGAAAGCATGTTCAGCTCCTTCACAGGAGTCATTCCCATAAGTACTTTGACTTCATAGATAATGTAGGTTACCTTCTTCACTTTTTTCCAAGGCTTAAGGCAAAAAAATAAATAGTAGAGATAAAATATTCAGCAGTTGCTCATTCAGGGAACACCAGCTGAGGACTTTGTGAAAAAGCAGTTTGTGATCATGTAATTAATGACAGTAGGAAAATACATATTTGTGGGAGACATCGGCCTTTCAGCCCTGCACAGCCCCTGAGAAGCAGCTAGGCTTTGATGAGAAACAGGCCTTGGAAGAAAGATAAGAAACTGCTGAGTTGTGCCAGGGTGGCAGGAAAAACAATGGACTGCTACTACACTGAACTGTGGAAAAGTACTGAACTGTGAGAAGTTACCGCCGTGTGAACAGCGCGTGAACAAGTTGATTGGTCTACACAGTGCGTGTTAGAGTGGTCTTATGCTGATAGGAGAAAAGGTTGATAGCTGCCTAATTGCTGATTTGCTAATCATGAAGTAAGAGCTTTGGCGAGAGCATAAGTATGTACTATTGGAAAAATAAACAGCTTTGCTTGATAAAACTCTCATGGAGTTGTGCAAGTCCAATATTCTCCCGCAACACATGTTCATGAGCTAGATGGATGCTGGTATTTCCTAATTTTGGGGGGG
>NW_020799095.1:43180194-43251095 GCF_003259725.1 Athene cunicularia
GGGGGGGGGGGGGTGTCACTGTAATCTTAATATTTAAAACACTTCTGAGTGTGTAGCATGTCAGCCAGAGTGAGCAACAGAAGGCACAATTGACGCCCAGACCTGCTGCTTCTGCAAGGCTTCCCTGGCTGCTGAGCACCAAGTAACGGTCAGAAGTGGCTTTTTGTGTCTCCAACAGGGAGTCCATGGGAATAATCTTTTCTGATAAAGGCAAAGGGAAGAAGTTTGTGAGTTTTTTACCCCATGATTCACAGAAAGAGTTGCGTCTCTTTCCACGTGCAATGCAAGTTATCTTACAAGATATGTGACATTAAGAATTCAGAAATTAGAACTGGACTATCTAAAGCATTTCAAAAACAAATGTGGGATGGCTGTCACCAGGTTTATTTTAATTAATAAGCTGAATGGCTTTAAATATCCAATAAAGGTCTTCTCAGATCTTAATCACTCCAATTCCCTTTATTCAGGCTTGCATATTCTCTCCACAATGGATAGTTCAGCTGTAGTAAAGGCAAAGTCCTAGAAACAGAAAACATGCAAATAAAATTCCTTCACGTCCTTCAGAAACTGTCTGTGCAACCTGTAATTTCTAGGGCAAAGGTTTGATGTCAGATGCTTCAAGTGAAGTTTGAAACTGAAACAAACCCTGGCTCCTGTGGAGAAGAAAATGTGTCGAGGAAGTTTGTCCTTTTTAATCAGAGCACCTAAGAAAAAGTGTTAGATCTGAAATATATAGGTTTGTCAGAACAAGCTTCTATAAAAATCGAAGCCAGAGAAATGTTTCTGTGTTTTTTTTAATAAGATTTACATTGGAAAATAACTTTTTAGAGGACTCTTTCTCAGTGCTACCAACCTAGAGAGAGCAGTAAAGGAACCAGGAAGCCAAGATGGCTTAGATTTGACTAAAAAGATATGATAGATTAACTTTTTAGCTGAAGATGAGAGAAATGCAGAAACACAATATGTTCCTTGAATTCATGGCTGCTGAGAGTTAGTAATTTTGTCAGCAGTTTCATTATTTGATGCCTAAAGGTAGGCAATTACATTTTGTGTTTGAGTTCCAAATATCTTCTGAAAATGAAGGGATTTACTTAAGTATTTCACTGTGAATTTAGCCCAATTTCTGTTACTCATGCTGCAATATATTGGCTAGCATTCTTCAAAATTTTGTCTCAGCATTAATAGACATATACAAACACATATTTTGATCTGCTCAGTTTTTGTGTTCCTGCTTCTTTTAATAGTACTCAAACATCACATATAACCCTTTGTCCCTCTCCTTCTCCACAGGGCTATATTTATAAATGGTTTCACCTTTAATATGGCCCTGCTTTCCTATTTTAGAGAACAGAAATGACTTATCAGCCTAGTAGCAGATCCTTATTTTGTCTGCCTCCCACAATCCATCAGGAGAGGGTTAAGAAAAGGACCAGTTATCTCATAGCAGTCAAATTCTTTGTACATCATTGAGTTTTACATTGAACATCTCTGTGTGCTGTCAGCTGCAGAGAAAGAAGATTACACTGTGTGTCTGCTACATGAATACCCTGTAAATACTGCTTCAGTGCAAAAGGCAGATTTCTAATCAGCTATGAAATAAACAGAAACTGCTAGTTATTTTAGCATTCAAATAGTCAAATTTGGTTGCTTTACTGCACAACAGCAATTTACTTAATGTATTAACAGACATCTAATAGCACAACAGCCAAAATATCCGAAGGAGTAAAACGAACCCCACAAATGAGAGAGGTTATGAAAATACTAAACAAAAGCAGTCCTACATACTGTGCTGCTCGCCAGCATTTACACTACAAACAATTCTTTTTGAATCTATAAATTATTTTGAATTACTGATGCCCACGTTGGTGGGGAATAAGGATAGTAGGTATGGGGAGATGAAAGATTGTTTGGGGTTTTAGGTTTGGTTTTTCCAAGAGAGTCTTGGTGTCTTTCAAGGAACCATTGAATACAGCTGCAACAAAAGCTTTCACTTAATTTGATAGGAAACAACTGCGTAAGGAGAAAAGTGAAGATAATAGTTTAGATTTGATACTTTTAAAACATCAGCCTGCACCTCTAAGCATACACATGCTGACCTGCAACCTTTCCTGTTTATGGAAATGGCAATGGGAGGTGCAATCAGTAACCCGTCTTGAATGTGTCTTGCCACATAAAGCTTGTCTGTATACAGGAATACATAAACCCTAGTACATTCTAGAGGACAAAAAAAAATCTGAATTAGAGCAGTGAAGGTTTCTTTTAGGATACTCTTGTATCTTTTGAGAAATGACTGGGATCTTTATGAAATGATGCAGCTCTTGCAAAATCACAGCAAATGTGCAGATTGCTCATTCTGCTGCTGTTGGGGACCATAAGCATATAGCCTGCATGAAGCTTAGTTTTCACAGTCACAGAAACAAATCCAAACTTCATAATTAAGGCATAACCCAAATCCCAGGCTTTTAAAAAACTCTTTAGCTCTGCTGTTCACTATGTTTCCCTAAGGACTCAATACTGACCAGCTGAAATTGTAATGCTGACCATAGTAGGCTTTTACAAATAATGGCCCTTGTAAAGTCCATAGTGCAATGAACAACCTTGCTACTACAGATTTACTGATTCAGAGATTCCTACATTTAAAGGTTTCTTTCTTGTGGCACTTGTAAATATTATTGTTTAAAAATTAGCATAGATCCTCAATAAGGTGTTATAAATATTTTTTTTTAATTTCACAGAGAAAATATCAACTTCTGTATAAAATGATGATGGTTTTATGTCATCTCAATTTAATACAAAGAAAATTCTGCAGGTTAGTAGCTATTCTTTGACAGTTTTTTTGTAATTTCTGCCTTTTTCATTTCAATAGAGGGGGAGTCTTCAAACTTTTTAGGTATTTTGGTTGCCTCCATTTCTTATGCAACACTGGAAGCATTAAAAGGGTTTGCTTACAAATGGGAATGCCATCTTGGCTAATGAATGAGATGCCCTGTTGGGGCACAGGGCTTTTCGTTCACTTCCCAGCTCTGTTACTGGCCTGCTTGTGACCACAGGATAGCTGCACCGTGGCTGAATCCTTGGTGCAAACAAGTCTAGGTCAGAGTCTTTAAATTAAATGGGTGGAAAATGCATCTTAGTTACTGTGGTTTAATTTCTGATCAACATTCCATGAAAAGTGCAAACTTGCAAATGCCAGGGACTCTCAAAGAAATGGTATTTTTCTTAGGTATCCAGTTTCTCCTGCTGCTGCTAATTTGAATTCTACATGTACTTTAAAACTGTACTTCTTCAAATCTTTTCAGTTTATTCCAGCCTAATCTGTAAGGAAAAAAGAGCTTTGAACTCTTAATCAGGACATTTTAAGAAGGAAAGAGGAAAAAAAAATATTTCATTCTTGAAATGTGGCATCCTTTATTTTTTTGTCTGAGCTTTGAATTACTGTTGTTTTTTTTTTTAATTTCTCTTTTAGTTAAAATGTTGGGGGAAAAAAAAAAGTCATTTCTAGAATGTGACATAAAAGAAATAGTAAGTGAAACTGAAAATAGCTAGACGAAATAAAAACTGTTTTGCTCTTAGCTTTCTCTTGCATCAGTTCTCCATCAGTGTAACTCTCTAGTCTAGCCTGAACAATGACAGTCGCATTATAATTAGCTTTTCCTAAATGCCTTTGTGTAAACACTTGTTTCTTCAAATAGTACAGAATTAAACTACACTATGTTCTTTTACACCTATTATTTTGTTTCCTTCTAGACTTATATGTTAGAGACTGAAGTCCTAGATTTGTTCATCAAACCTCTCGGACACAGATATACACTGACTGGATCCAATAAAAGTCAGGGTTTTCATGTGAAAATAATTTACAGTTTAGACACATTTACATTTTTTTTTTTTAAATTTTATTTTCAGGGTAATAAAACCCATATATTTTAAATGATATGCAGCTTCTGATAATGCAACTGACTTTGCAGTGTGTGCTGGCTCCAGGCTTGGAGTCAGTTGTAGATCTGGAGCTTTGTTTTGTATTTTCAAAACAGTAAGATCCCACAGTAGCATACTGGAACACTGGCTCCTCGGCTTTGGTCTGTTCAACCACAGATAAGCAACTCATTCCAACTTTAAACTAATAAGAACTTGAATTGTTGCCAAAAGATGTGTTAAAAGTACAACAGCAAGTCTAAAAATCAAAATACATCATTCATTCCCTCTGGAATGGATTCCTGATGCTCAAAGGCTTCATTTCAATCCCAAAGTAAATATGAGCAACTTTGAATAGCTGTGTACCATCTTTTGAAGTTATTTTTATTTTTTAAATAAAAGAAAACTTTTCTTACTATGCTGTATCCTCAAATCTTATTAATCAATAAAGCCTTAAAGTGGCAAGTCAGTCACATCCTCCCGCTAGGGTAAATGATAGTTTAAACCCTTTCTAAAAATTGCTTCCTTTTTCCCTCTCTTCTCCATCATAACATTTGTTTTGTTACAGGCTGCAAATGTGCTTTTCTGACTGCACTTTGTCACCCACAGATTCCACTGCACAGTGGGTGGATAGCTGGGGATTTGTGTTCTGTTTTCATGCAGAGCTGTGCATTAAAAAATGTGCTGCTGCTGTTGTATTGTGAGCGGAACATCTTACCAAAACAGATTAATGATAGTCTTTCCAATCTAAATAAAACTAAATAAACCAACCTGATTACTTTCTGTTTGGAAAATAAGAATACAAAGAGAAAAGGAAAAAAAACCAACAAGCTTAAAATCTAGGATGATTACTATACATGCATATTTGGTTGTGGTTCCATTTATAATACACTAAAGTCTAGTCCTTTAATGAGGAGACAAGAGGCATCAATGGTGTCCCTTGTTATTAGTTCAACTTTTCATTATGAGTAATTTTGACTTGTATAATGAAATCAGATTATGTGTGAAAAATGAAGCAATGCTATACTGAAATACAGTGTGAAGGTCAAATGTAGATTTTGTAGCTGTTGGAGAGTAAAGAGACAACAAATTTTTGAATAGACCAAGCAGAATATTTCCCATTCTGAAGCACAATTTAAATGGGAGATAAAAAGAAGAGAGGTGTGACTTGAACACCCAAAAAGAGAACAAGGAACTGGAAAATATCGTTTCCTAAGACAGCCTCTGACACAGAGCTTGATTCGAGTCACTATCTCGCCTTCTGTTTTGTTTCATATACACAGGGAATTATGATACTCGTCAAGGGTCTGGGTCAGGTCCCTAGTGTTGTGGATGAAAACATATCCACAGTCTGTAGTAGTAGCTCACCATTCAGTGCTTTCAGAGATTCATGCTTATTTATAAGCAGATTGCTTCTGGATTAATTTTTATTATTTAGAGGTGAAAAATGTCATGCTGATACTCAGGAAGTGAAATTATATTACAATATTGGCTCTGCATTTAAATGTTTAAATTCTGTGAGGTGCACTTTAAGTGAAACGTAGACATTCTGAGAATTATTATGTCATTAATCAAATAGCATCAATGTGATTGGTGTAGATTTAATACAGTTTTGTGAGTTTCCTTTTTCTTGAGTTTCCTTTTTCTTTCTTTTCCAAAATTTTAATTTTGCAAAAGTACACGAAACATTGAAAAACCTCTGATTTTAATATTGTTGAAAATAACAAAGCTGATAAAGAACTAAACACATTTATAAATAATCCTTTCAGGATGGAAATGTTTAAAATATGTGTTACCATGAATTATCTAGCTTGCTCTAGGAAATACTCACCCTCTCTGAAATTGATGCTTCTACTCAAAAAAACCCACAATCTAAATAAATGCACTCACAATAAAGACTGCAGATCTGTTTAAATTTAGAGAAAATAATTATGTATTTCAGAAAAAATTCCAAAAGGATGGAACAAGCAAGATACAAACTGAAAACTCTGGGTCTGGGAACCTGTAGTCTACAGACCGTGAGGAACAAGGTTTCAGATACAAATCTATGTCCTGGGCTGTCCTTTGTTCATAAAGCCCAGGAAAGGTCAATCCCCATTTTGATCTTTGAAAGAGAAAAATAAGCCATATCCCTCTGCCAGCCCAGGCTTTGCTTTGATTCACCCTCTCTGGCCACAGCTGTCTTCACTTTGGAAAGGACTGTAAGGCTGCCACTCTTTTTCTAAGTGCTATGTGTTACAAGCATATGTTGTATTCTTCAGTGGAAGAATACAGCCTCCATGTACACCCCACCAAAGGTTAAAGTTTCATCTCTTTCCCTTCTAAGTCAGAAGAATATGACTCTTACAAGGGGATGTAAATGCTAGTAAGGTATCAATGACTGGATTATTTTATTTTTGCAAGTATCGATGTCTCAATTTATTTCATATTTTTCAACAGACCATGTTAAATGCCTGCCTTGTGCTCTAACAATCTCATCTTTTTCTATTCATTAGTCTTTTATTGCCTTTTGCAGAAGTAGGTATGAGAGAATAAGATGATTTCATATTTAGCGTTGTGTGTTGTTGAACCAGTGATGACTTTCAGTGACGAATTAGTGTTTGTCTCTCTAGTTTGCATATTAGTTTAAGTTTTTGAGGGACTTTGAGATCTTTCAGATGACAGGAAATATATAAAAGTGAGTTTTATTATGCAGATAAGCAAAATAGATCCTAAAAATGCTTTTTCACACAATCCCACACAATTTCATGTGTTAATATGAGGAACTTGTAAATTGTCAGCACTAACAATATAATTTGCTGAGCTGCCTCTTTAGGGCATCTATGTATTACTGAGATATTCATTTTTTCTCTATAAATATAAGTCTATCTAAAGCAACATCTATGTCACTGGATATCACTGCAGAAGTGACATTTCTCTATTGAAATTCTCAGTTTAAAAAGGTGTTCCAGTTTTTAATCTTAAATAAGATCAAAATAGAAAAATGCAATAGAGAAATGACTACTACTGTTGATCGTGTTTCAGTCCCTGAAGTAAATCAAAACACAGTTTACTATGGAAAGATGCATATCATGGATTTAAGGTATTGGGAGTTTTGCCAATTTTTTAATTAAAGTATGGGGAGTCGCACGTAAAGCTTCAGAAATCAGTGGGAGAAGAGGAGCGTAGGCTGCTCTGTTTCATGCAGTTTACACTCTTCTCAGGGGGGAATTCTAGTTTCCAGCAAAGACTTCATTTATGCAAAAGCTTGCCTTTCCTTGACCTGAGCTTGTCAGCTTGGTCTGAAATGGAAGAGTTTTTATCAGAATGTCTGATTAATTGTATATCATAATGTCTGGTTCAGCTGTTGACTTCAGTTAGCTTTAACTTACCCACATTTATCCAAAACTGAATAGCAACTTCTTGGGCAACTAATCCTTTATTATATTAGCTCAAAATGAAACACCACTAGAGAAACTGAAATTTTTCTCCTTCTGGCAAAGGTATAACTAGCGAGTTTATTTTTTTGCAGGCTATATGTGTTGGGTTGTGTGCTTTACTAAAAAGAGCCAAATTGCAATCTGGAGGGGCTTTCTGTTGGCTCTAATCTCTCCAAGGAAGAAGGCCATTTCCCTTTCCCCTGGCAGAACTGAGGACACCGAATCTCAGAAAGCCTTTTGGTGAAGCATGCAGGGAGGGGCCAGGGACTGCAAATAGGGGCATACACTACAAGGGTAGAGAAGGAGAGATGCTTGAGAAGATCAGGAGACCAGCCTGCCATAGGGACATCGAGACTTCCCATGTGTCCGGAGGTGAGTGTCAGGGTTGGTTTGACCCAGTAAGGCACTGAAAGTCACCCTTTCCAAAAATCTTAGTTTCACCATTGCTGGCTTTTCACTACGTAATGAGTAGTTACTGCTTTCAGGTTTAGTATTTTGTGCTGTCGTAGAAATTAGTCTTGAAAAATGAGAACCTCTTGCTAGCTCTGCTCATCTCAGTGAAAATTTGGTCCCTTTCCTGACAAGGCTCTGGCTGCCCAGGTATCCCATTGCATTTACCTTTACGGTGAAGTTGTAAATCAAAGCTACCTAGCTCAGAAGTGCAAAAGTCTTCCTTTTGCAGTGAAAGGGGAAAAGCTAGCTCTAGGAAGCCTCATTCACATATTGTCTTGTTGACCTTACTTCTGGTTCCACGTCCAGGCTGGGCTGGTGGTGTGAATGGTTATGTGAGGAAGGCTCCAGCCTATAAGGGCACAGGGATGTCACAGGGCTTTTAAGTCCTGGACTTTAGGAACAGCAAATACAGCAAGCTAGAGGTTGATGCCTTGTCTTGGAGAACCAGGTGGTCCACCCTGGAGCTGAGTCTGAACTTAACATTACACACAATAGGCTTTCTCAGGTATGATTAGTACTGGAATTATTTCTTTCACAAGAACAGACTAAGAACCCCATGAAGATGGGTCTCATTTGTCCAGACAGTAGCACAGATTTCTCCATTTTATTGCTTCATACTCAACAGTGTAAGGCCTACAGTTATCGAGTCTTGGCAGCACTTGAAAAGGCTGAGCCATATTGACATTTCCATAGCATTTGCTATCATAATTGGCAAGGTTTACATGGTCCACCTAATCATACCTTTTTGAGATTACTTAAATTCAGGACTGTAGCTCTATGAAAGCTTCAGGGATTGAAAATCACTAATCTTGCCTGACATGCTAGAGTACAATAGTTCTTTGTGAAGTCCTAATCCAGTGCTTCTTGTATATGATCTTAATAGAGCAGTGTTGGAGGAGGAAGAGGGCTCTAGAGTGAAGGATCAGTTTTTACTGAATGCAGAATCCTTATCTCAGAATTCATCTATTTCCCAAAGTCGGAAACCAGCAAAATGTTTCTGTGAGGTTTTTTTTTATCGGGCATCAGTTGGTGTTTAAATGATTATAAGCATGTTATGAAAATTGATCTGTGCTCGACTTGCTTTATAGTTGGAAGTAAATCATTATTGATTTTATATTTTTGCATTAAATTATATATCATGGCTTTAAAGTGCCAAATGCATGAATAAATAGAACCCATTTTTAAAGTGGGTTGTTACACTTATTCTCCCAGAAGGTGGCAGCTGGAGAGCTCATACTACTACATAGTACACTCAGACTACTACAGTTTGAAGCCTTTGTGTAGTGGAAGTAAGACTATGACAGAGCAGAAAGGGGGAACTACACCTCTACACAACACCAGTCACATCATTAGGCTTGAACTGGGAGTTGCATCAGAATATTGTCCTGAACACTTATAATGGTATGAACTTCTTTTTTCCACAGGAAGGAAAGATAAAATCAGAATTTTTAATATATTTATTTTTATTTCTATATGTACATACATATAAATATATATAAAGGAAGCGAAAAGTCTCTGCAAAGGGAAGAGATGGGAAGCCATGGCAAAGAAAAGCAGGGTAGGTCTAGGTGGCTGAAATCCCGAGAGGACACTGATGTGGCTGTTATGTCTGGGTCTTATGAGAGGCTGCAGTGTAAGGTCATAGATCTTGTGTCAGAGTGCAGAAAGACACCTGGTGATCCAAAATGATCAGAACAAACTGGGAAACAAATGTAAGGAGAGCAGGAGTCTGTGGTGGTGGTAGATGAAAATTCTTGCAGAATAGAGAGGGGGTTTTTTGACTCACTCTTGAAAATAAAGGAAAGTTTGTTTGAAGTGATGACACGGTGTGTGTGAGAAGGTGGGCGGCTTTAGCTACCAAAAGCTGAAAAGCTGGGGCTCACTGAGTTCAGAAAGAAGAATTTAGAGCTGTTGATACTGCAGGCAGCTTAATGATTATATAGCAGGGTAGTCTGGCTTTGGCTTTTCTTCCTGTGCATATTTTGAGTCAGCCCTGAAACACTTGCAGCTTTATGGGGATGACTGTCCTTTCCTGATCACATTTTCTTAAGAATGCCTCTTAAAAAGTTGAAAATTAAATATTTCGATATTTGGGGGGAAAAATTCTTTACACAGAATAAGGTTATTTTATTGATTAAAAATAAAACCAAAAAGGTTGTTATTTCTAAAGAAATGAGCTATATATTTAGCCAATTAGGTTAAACTTTCACTGTTAGATCAGCTTCTTGAACATTAAAACTGTGAGTGTACCTGTTTCAGAAATAATTATGACAGGTTCAAGCAGAAAAGTCTTCGCTTTGCATCAAAATGAGAAAAGTACATTTCAAGGAGCATTTCTTACTGGTTAATGTACGTTACCTGAAGATATGAAACACCAAGTTTTGATAAAAAATTTGTAGTTAAACAAAAATGTCATGCATTTGTGTGTACTGAAAAATCAAAATATAACCTTGCTTGTGATGAGCAGTTTTGGTGTTGCTGGAATATTAGACTGAGTTTTGAGAGTAGTTCTTTATAAACAAAGCTGTATTAAAAGATCTGCTAAATCAGCAGCAATAGTTTCAAATTCTGGTTTCATTTGTGCTCCCTCTGTATTAAGAACAATTATAATTAACAGTTTCTGTGGGAGACTCTCAATTTTAGCTTTAAACCTTCACAGGAATCTGCAGAAGAGCACAACTGTTCTCTGTTCTATGAAATTTAATTGGCTTTAACATGGCTCCTGCTAATAAAATAGAAAAGTAATATATCAGTAGGTGTCCTCCCTTGTTGCTTTCTCCTATTAGAGCAATCCCACATTGGACTGCAAGTGCAATTTGATTCGCAAGTAAATCAGGAATAGTTTCTTAAAGGACGATTTGTGAGGCGCACCACTGCTGCAGAAAGTAGCTTTGATTAGTGAGTAGTTGACATCCTTCCCTGGAAAACTTCATGTTACAGGGAGCATTTTGCAGTACTTCAGGTGGAGAAATTAAAAGGCTATTGATCTCTTGTTCGTTAACAATCTTATTATACTTTTGCTAGACTGTCTGCTTAATGCCCTGTCAAAATTCACACTTGGCTGCTTGTCATACATCTGCATACTTTTCAGCATAAGCCCTGTAGGATAATATGACATTTTTTACTTTCTGTCTCAAATTGTTGTGTAATCTTGTCCTATGATATTTATGCTTATCTAGAAGCAGCTGCATATCAGCACTTAGTGAGAGACTCCCTAGACACACTTGAGTTGTACAAATGTTAAGGCCCCACACTTACAATAAATATTCTAACACTCATACAGTATTAATAATACAAATTCATAATATTTATAAGACATTCCAGGGGAGAGGAAGGGAGGTTTGCTTGAGTGTATTACACATCATTTCAAAAAGATTTGGAAGCAGCTGCTTTTTTTCCTAGCTCGTGGCAGCTGATGGATGCTGCTGCTGTTGGAGATGGTACTGTCTGACATCAGGTAATGTATGTGCTGCCAAGGAGCTACAGCATCCCTCGGGATACAGGGAACCTCATGGTATGGTAGTTCAGTGTGATCTCATAAAAGTGCAAAAGAATAGCAGTTGTAGGAAAGCCAGTACACCCATTGCCAAATCTGGTGATAAATTCACTTCTAAAAGTTCATTGGAAGAAAACAGTTAGTGAGACACACCTGTTGGAAAATACTGTGTCATTCTTATTTCCCCAAGAAAGATAAATTGAACTTGGATCAATGACAAATCAGGAACATCAGTCACTTCTGAGAGCAAAATCTTTGTGACCATATTTTTATTCTGAGTTCTATTAGATGAACTCAAACCTCAGTTCTGATGCCTTTGTATTTTCAAAATAGCAAAGATACAGTAACAAATGAAATGTCCTATCAAGCGATTAAGATTAGGGTTTATGGAAAAGATCCTAAAATGGAGTAAGGGCTTCAATCCTTTGAAAATCCTATCCTAAGCCTACATGATGTTTCAGCTTCCAAAGGAGAATGTGATCATAAGCATTCAGAGCATCTGCAAGAGAAGACAGTGGTCTGTATAAGCACAAGAACAGAACAAATTCATGTGGTTTACTATTTCAGAATACCTGCCCCTTTCACTTTATAGGAAGGGTTTGTATTCCGGATAGCAGTATTCATTCTGTCTTTCTAATTTTTGACTGAATAGTTTAATTAAAATCGCTTTATTAGGTTCAAAAAGGATTTTAAAATAAAAGGTATTCTGCTAACTACACTCAAATTGGCTGCATGCTATTTCTTGTCCTTAGGGCAGGCCATAACTCAAGGACATCTTATTAAGTCCCCCTGCAGGTAATTTTGGACCTTTTAGCTTTTCTAGGTTGAGCACCTCATGTTCCTTCTAATCCCCCCATTATGCAGTACTGAGTACTTTCTAAGTAGGAAGAGTTGCTGCCTTATTTTAGCTAAACTAGCAGGGTCCAGGTTAGGATTTAATTTGATAATGGTTTGGATGCAGCAGCTGAGTTGTCAAAGAGGTGTTTTAAAATCCACCAAAATGCAGTCTGTGATATTTAATTACTTGGAAAAAATTCTAAACCATAAGACACCCACCAAAATTTGTTGTAGCTCCTTGGATATCAGTGAAATTGCAACCTAATTAATATATCATACCTTGTAACTATGCTCACAAGAGTTGCTCACGTGAGGTGCGTCACAGAGTTGCAATGGCTCGGTCTTCTGTATTAAAATTGTAGTTGCATTTTGGTAGGGATTTAACACCTATAAAATAGATTTCTATATAAATCACTTATTTGTAACTAGTTGTCAGTAACCAGCAGCTAGCTGAAGCAGAGTACATTACTTCAGCTGTTGCTACTGGGGGAAGGAATGTTTCTTTGGGAGCCACAGTATGCAGTGATCTTCCCAAAATATTGGTGAATATGCAATCAACCAACTGAATTGATTGAAGTTGAACAGAGGGGTTAAGTTTGTTTCAGTTTGGTGCAAAGGCTCTGCAAATTTTGTGTGCCCTCCCTCCTGAAAGAGTATAAAAATGTATAAATGTTTATAGTGTATATAAATCTTTTTAAAAGAAGATAAAACATCCAAATGTGGTCTTTTTCCATTTCCTGAAGGGGTGAGGGCTGATTCACTTATCCAGTTTGGGTTTTAGAGAGACTTTGGACAAGGGGAAGGAAAAGGGAAAAATAGTTTCTGCTGGTAAAGAGGGGGATGTTGATGCTGCTTTTGCTGGTTTTACTATATTGCAG
This sequence comes from Athene cunicularia, assembly GCF_003259725.1. NCBI lineage: Eukaryota > Metazoa > Chordata > Aves > Strigiformes > Strigidae > Athene > Athene cunicularia. Next base: position 43,193,190 of record NW_020799095.1, read on the forward strand.
AGAACTACTTATGTAGCTGAAAATAATCAAGCTACCAAGATAACATTCGTTCTGCAAAATGCATTAGAAAGCCCCATTTCTACTGTCTTTAAATGATAGGTTTTAGAGAAAAGGTCTGAGCATTCTTTTTAGCCAGACCATCATGGCACAGTTGTCCACAACTGTGGAGACTGGGGACCTCCCATGCAAATCCACTTCCTAAATCCCAGAAGCAGGAGTGCAACAGATCCTGCAAGCCACAACTTGGCTGTTCTCTTTTTTTCGTGTGCTGGTAGGGGATGAGAATATAAAGGTGATGAGAGCATTAAAAAGACCCCAAACCAAACAAAACAAACAAAAAAAAACCCAAACAAACAAAAAAAAAAACCCAACCTCCAAGCTGAACAAGTGTAGAAAGGTGATACTATTTGTAGCACCTATCCTATGCATGTGTGTGTATGTATGCCATCACAGGTCACCAGAAAGATTACTTAATCGGACAGTTGAAAAGGAAAAAACTGTACCTGGCTTTCATCACAGTGATGGTCCTGGAAATGCCTTTATGTTTTCTCAGATTTATCACTGGGAAAGTCCCCTTGCTCTCATTTTGTGCTAGTCTCAAGGCTCAGTTCTTAATGCAGCCCTATAAAACACAAACCTGTAATACATGCCTGATTTCAGCTGTAAAAGGATTTTATTCCTACAGTGGCCTCCCTTTGCTGAAAATCTGCTCTGCATGAGCTTTCTTGGTGTGTAATTACTCGAGGATCTATAGGTAAGACTTTTCAGTACTTAAATAACTAGTATATGAAAACTCCATGGTGAGGCCTTTCATAAATCAGAGGAGGCTTTGGTGCAATTGATTTGATGATGCAGTTCACTCTAGGGGCTGTGGGTGGTGAAGTCTAATGAAGAATATTGAAAAGGTTACAGAACTTTCTCTTGCTTTATGTGCTTTTTGTCTTGTGGCTGAAGCCTGAATGGTAGAAACAGTCAAGTTATTAAAGCCCACATCTATCAGTTCTATTCAAAATACAAATCTCTTTAATTTTGTTTCAAAACACACATTTGTCCACATTTTTTTCTTTTGGCAGTGCAAAAATTATTTCTGGCTAATTATTACTGGTTACTGTTTCTCAGACTAACTAATGTTTTTTCTCATGCAGTTACTGCAAAAATATGCAAAAAATCCAATTTAGACACATGCTGTACTAAAGGTGTTCATGAAAGAACATACTCCTCAGAAATACTTTGGCTGCTGTTGCTTATTTATGTTTTCCTTCCATCTTCCCTCCCTTGCAAGGAGTTATCCTGGATTGCCTGAACTCTGCATTGCATTTAAGCCCTGTCAAGGATGCATTGCAGCAAAATGGCTAACAGTAAACAATTGCCAACATGGCATTTTAGCATTAAATTCTCTGAAGACATCTGTTATTTGTCGGTTAAGAGAGAGCAAGCACAATGTTATTCAAGATTGGCCTAGTGTTTCCACAAAATATTCGTGAAGCCCTTTCTGTGCAGGACAAGGCATGTAACTCAACAAGTCTGCAAGCAGCAAATATTTCCTCTAGTGTATGTGTTTCTATTTTTTTCTGTGTGTCAGTCTTTCTGGAATTATAAATTTGAAATTAAGCAAAAGATATAGTAATGTTAACTCGGTTTTCTTAATTTAGTTGAAAAGACTCATATTTCTTTCAATCCTTCTTTTGTTGTTTTCTAGGGTCTTTTTCAAGATAGCAGAAAAAAATGAGGCTGTCTTATTCTGATTTGGTTAAGGAAATCTTGAGATAGTAGTGTTAAGCTTATGGCACAAAGGCAAATGCCATTGCACTCCTACTGCTTTTATATAGCAATCACGTTGTACCAGAAATAATAATCTCTTGGTAAGCTAATTTCAAAATGATGATAATGACATTGATCTCTTTTCTAAAGTGCTTTGAGATTTACTGATGAATGTCTCGATGCAAGAAATAGATATAAATTATCATCAAAAGTATTCATGTACAGAAATTCCAAAGAAAATTATCAGAAAATTTGGGTTACAAAGTTTAGTGCTGCTATGGAAATTCTCTGTTCTGCCATTACCGTCACTAAAGAATGAAAATGAACACGAAAATAGGCAAGGCCAACAAAGTAACCCTATGTGTGAGCCCCCCCTGCTGCCTGTGACTGCCATTACCTAGCAAGCCTGCTCTCAAAATTACTACAGAGCTCATTTATGAGGTTCAAGGAGAAGCAAAGTTGTGGGAGACACAGTGCTTGAGATGAGAATTGAATTTGCTCAAGAGAGTTGTCAAACGGGGAGGGGATACTTTTTTTCATCCAAAACTCTAAAATAGGTTTCTAAAAAAGGAAACACTTGACAAACTTTATTAAAACTAACAATTTTGTTTGCTTTCAAAGGTGTAACTATTATTTTCAGAATTTCATCAAACTAATATTCAAAATATATAGGTCCCTTTGCATTTATGCAACTTTAACAGAAAATTTTAAGTTCACTGTCTTTAAAAATAATCTCTTCTCTGCTAAGATTTTAAATGCTGTTTCAAATATAAAAAAACTGGTAATGGAAGTGCAGGTGTAAGTATTTGTACTCTACAGCCTTGCAGCTTCTTTGCTTATTTTCACCTGCTCAGCAGGAGAAGAGAGTGGGAGTGAGTGCTACAACAACAACTATAGCACATTATACCTTTTGTGCAAAAAACCTGATATCTAGGCAAAGCAGTGAAGGATCAGGTCCCCTGGGAGGTATCCAGGAAAACAAGTTGCACCAAAAGTTGTGCTCCTTCAGCTGAAGTGGGAGGTGAGTTGCTCATGAAAATTATCTTTCAGATTAGATTTAAAATTTAGCATCTATGGCTAGAAACAAAACCATGACACATTTTGCAGTTCTTGGATGTTCTGTTTTATAACTGATGCCAATATGAGCCACAGTACAAGTATAAATTCTCTGGTTTGGTAATTCTGCAGAATTATTATTTGTTTATATTTTTTGGTTTCCCAGTTTAATTCCCAATATATGCTGAAGAAAAAATAATTTCTCATTTTGATCAAGACATGAAGGAGATTGGAAGGAATCTCATATATAAGTACATCTGTGTGTCTATCTGCTCTGGTGTCTAACATCTGTCCTCTGGTAGGAATGGAACACTGTAGAAGAGCTGCAAATTCATATAGTTAGACAGGCAAATAAATTATAAACCACTTGATTTGAACCATGGAAAGCTGGTGGATGGACAAAAATACAGAGCTAGGTTGCCCACTACTGCAGCAAATAAACTACAATGTAGGGATAGCGATGGCAGATTTGGGGCAGGAAGATGAAAGTGGGAAGACCTTAGGAACTGAAGCAAACAATGTTGTTGCATGCTAGCAGACTGAAGGTGCCATATTTCCTGGGAAGCCTGTCCTGAACTTCTGTGTCATTCCTTGAAGGCTGGAGATCTTACCTGAGGTTTAGAGACTTTGGGATCCACCAAGAGAGCTGTGGGAGAACAAGGTAAAGCTTCTTCAGGGATTAGCTTTAAAGTAATTAAAAAAATAGGTCACATAAGGTTACGTTCTCAGAGGGACTATATAGAAATTCAAGGCAAAATATGTGTTGTTAAACTGTGAAAGTGATTACATTGTACCTACCTAAGATAAACCTGGAAATGCTGTTTTAATGTAGACTTCACATTTTCTTCCAAAGAATTGTGTAGGTTTGCTCTAAATTGTTAAATAGTTGCTCTAAATCAGTTTAAAAGCTGCTGAACTTCAACACTGCATGAATGTGTGGGATACTTACATAGTCTTCAAGATGAAAAGGACATTATGGTTTTTATCTGAAAGTCAATGGTAATACTTGTCAAGACTTTTGTGGGCTTGGACTAAGCTGTCATTTAAAGTAGGCAAAATAAGGAAATGAGTGGCATTGCCTGGAAAAATTTATCACTTCTGTATGGTTTGGGAACCCCTTCACGGCTTAACTAACATAGGTACCAAAAATGAGGTCAAGGTTCTATAATCTTCTTCAGATGTATCTGCTGATAGCTAAAAGCCTTGAAATTTTTATGCTGTGAAACTTGTGGCAATAAAGTGTCAAGCTGTTTTATGTAAAACTTTCAGCAAACTGGGAATCCATCACAACTACTTAAGAAAACTCTTTGAGGGCTACTGTTGACCTTGGGTTTATAACTGACATGTTTTTGACATTCCCTTTCTTATTTAAGGTGTATATTCACTTTGCACTGTCTTCATCACAAATACAAGCTGAGATTGATGAGACCCATCCATTAATTCCAGCTTTTTTTCATGACACATCTTACACATCTCCTGTCCCATCTCCAGCCTGTGCTTTTCATATTAAGTAATAGTCTGAACTTGCATAAAAAGCAATTGACTTGCAGAGATAAAAGCAGAACTTGGTCTTTCTAGATAATATAGCTTAACGTCTTGATTTTTAAGTTTTATTCCTTTCAGGGATGCAAAGTGATATTTTTATTTACACAATGAAAGTCGTTGGAACTTGTGCCAAATTTAAGGTTGTGCCTAATCTTTTTGAAGGGTTGAACTCAGTCCTTATTGCCTTGCCAGATTAAGTCTCTGGTAATCTATGACTTGATTCCCATCCTGGTTTACACCTAGACTCAATACTATTATATTGAGTTCAGCATTGTTATTTCTCTTCTAAACATTTCTTGGGCATATATCCTGAAGCCTCAGTAGTTAGGTAAGATAACTGAGCTTAAACAAGAGTCCTTCTTTTGCTGTACCTGCTGTGGGATGCACTGTAGTGTGTGCCCATGAGGAAGGTCTGGTTACTCTTGAATCTGGAAACAACACAAACAAGGGACACAGTGCAAAGACCATAAATAAAATAATATAGCATTTAAAAAGGCAAGATATCTTCCTTATTTTAGCCAAATCCTTAAATAAAAAACATAATTTACTGACATTGTCATCTTAATCACACTGCAGAATCTGAATGACACTTCTGGGTTTAGTGAAGGTTTACAATTACAGTTGCTCTACTACATTCAATCTGCCAGTTTTGCTTTCTGACCTGTTAATAAATACTTTTTTGTAAAAGCTGTAGTGAGTTAGATGTGTTAATAATAGTGACATAACCTGCTAAGCTGCTGGGCAAATAAAATTCTGGGTTTAGGAACACGTTCTTCACCTTTCTCATAGGGGAAATAAGGAAATCCTGCCTGGCCAGAGCACAAAGAAGGTGAGCGTAGGGAAATTGCTTTTATCTCACCTCAGTTCACCTATCTGATATTTTTCTGCAAAGAGTTAAGCAAGGCATTTAGAGATGGAAAAGGGGAAATGGAACAAGGGAAATCAAGCGCAGCCTGGAAGGGGTCACTGGGGATAACAACAGGGTTGCTATTAATTGGGGAAGCCCTCTAGCCTGGCTCTAGCTGGCCTGGTAAATTGTAATTTTTCCAGTCCAAACCTATCATTGCATAAAACACTAAACCACATAAACGTCTGGGTAATGGCATGAGACTGGGATAGCTGCCAGAAGTGGCCAGTCCATAGTGAAAGAGACTCTGAGAGCGTGTTACAGTTTGCATCTCACAGATAGGAAATAGTATGGAGGGTTAGGTAAGGAGAAACATGCATATACACCTTTATTGTATTTACCTCCTTGACGTGATGTGCACCATTGGTGAGTAAATAGTGCTCTGTTCTCATAAATGCTTTGGGGTTATTTTACTCATTGAAGAGGTTTTGAAAATGCTACAGTGGCAACCATACTAACATAATGTGGAGAGATGGTGGCTGCTGCTCTTACACCTAGACTGGCCACTGGCTGTGGAAATCAAGCTGGAAAGTGAGGATACTTAAGTTATATTTAATTTTAGGGAATTTCACAATAATTTTTAAACTTTTTTGAGGAAAAATGGGTATCATCCTCCCTCTGCCTCAGTTTGCTACCTAAACAAAATAAAAAATATTTTACTCTTCAAATGAGTGACTTGATGGATGCAATTAATTTTGTTTCTGAAAGTACATTTTCCAGAGGTTTTGGACATTCTTAGGTAGTTTAAACGAAGGAAAGGAGAAGGGTGGCAGTAAAGGGAGAATTAAGGGGAAAGTGTATATCCATTCAGGACATAGTGCCATAGCACTAATTCTGCCATTGGCTGTTTGTGCAGGGACAGTGTCTGTGCCTGATCAGAACCACAGGATAACAGTCAAAAAGTATTGCGTTTTGTTGTGTTTGTAGACTGCACCTGAAATTTATTTTTTTTTTTCTCCCCCTAACTTGCACTCTATCTTGGGGCTGTTGGGGCTTGTTGAGCCAAGATCTGCCTGAGCTGAGTGCTGGGTGTTGCATGTGTGCATAAGAACACAGCAAAAGCTTAGTTATTGTCTATATTATCTCTGTGCACTGGGCTGTGATTTTTCATTTCGTAGGTCTGTCACAAATTGGTGTGCTTGAACGGGTGACACAAAGGAAAGGATTTGGACACATATTGGCATGAGTTTCATTAGCCACTGCACTGCCCTGGTCTGAGCTGCTTTTACAGATAAATCCTGTATTCTTACCCCAGAAGTAAGCAACAGAATAATTCTTTAAGAGTGTAATTTATGTAATCTCCATATGGCAATAGTCACATCTTACTTCATTTTACAACAGACACTTTGTTCTGCTAAATGCTTTCCTTTCCAAGGAGGTGGGAAGGGGGAAAGTAGCTTTTCTTTGGTTTTTAACCTGTGCTACATGTCTGTGTCAAGTTATGGAATCACTAAATGTTTTGCATCCCACACACCCTGCTTTGGTTTAGCTGCCACTTCGATGGGCATTGTTTTGATGCCCTTCATCTCCCATAATCTCAGTGAAAGAGAAGGGCCCCTCATACTTTGTAGGATTTTGAGAGATGGGCCAAATGAAAGATCAAAGTCACAGAAGGAAGTTTTCCACTGTGGAGCAGGTCAGGGAAGCTGACCGTCCTGATAGGAGAACATAGAAAAGGCATCATGACATTATTGAGCTGCCTGTCCAGAATCTGAAGTGCTTTGGATGTTCATCATATCTTATCTCTCAGTTATTTTTATTCTCTCTGGTCATTATTATATTTTTTTAGTACAAAGGCCTTATTTACTGTGTTTGTGCGGATATTAACACACTTCCAGAGACAGCACAAACTGGGAGCTCTGAGGCTGTGTTTCTGCGGACGTCGCTCTTGGCATCAAAGGCAGGTTAAGCTGTTCCCAGTCTTCTCCTCTTCAACTCCATCTGTTTATTCCATTTATCTCCAACTGTTCACTCCAGAGGTGGCTCCTCGGTTGTTCCATTGCCACTTTTTGCAGGGCTACAGATGAACTGGTTGACCTCAGCTGAATTAAAAATATGCTCAGTGGATTTTTAGTTCTTTAACAGGATAACTTGTGAGTTGAGTTTCGGAATCTAGTCCACCACAAGGCTGCACAGACAAATAGATCAACAGGACTGAGGGATGAAGGTAGGAAGAATCACGTTGGCCTGTTTTGCCTCCCAGAAATGTGTCCTGAAACTGACCCGAAGCACTGTCGAGTGTCAGAACCAAGTCAGTCATTACAAGCCTTGTGCCCGAGACCTTCACTTCCCTTATCAGAATGATTAGAGATAAATATGAGACCAAACTGTGCTTTCTGATGCATTCTTAACACCTTCTCAGAACTGCAGAAAAGGTGAATAGGTATTTAAGGATGGAGTTTGCCTCATTGTTAGATTCAGCTTTTAAAATGCCTTCTATACTTCTGTGCAATAAATTCTAATTCCACTTTATTTATATCCAGTGCTCTGTGAGGTTGCCTTTATCATCTGATTGTTATCCCTTTCCCAGCCATGCAGGAACAAATTTTGGCTTTCTTTGCTGGCTCACCTTTTAACTTCTCTTGTTCCTGTGCTGTTTGTCTTTTTCACATTGAATGCTGATGAGGTACTATTTGGTCTGTCTTCAGCAGTCATTTTCTGGGTAATTTCTTTAAGCAGCAAACACTAATTCCTCCCACTCTTTAAAGTGCCATATGGGATCAGATTACCAGATTAAACATGAATCCATTTTTGGATGGCATTTCTGTCCCATGCTAATTCTATTAAAATTATTGACTATCTGGCCAAAAATACTGCCTTCTAAAGACTGACACACAGCTATTTTCAGGCCAGAACAAGAAGGGCAAAAGGCCATTTTCAAATGTTGTTTCTAACATCTTTATCTCAGAGTTTGCACTTATGTGAACATATTGCCAACTGGATTCCATTTGTTCATGTTAACAGGCACTGCTACAAATGCAAAAATATGTTTTTAGCAGTTATCCTCCTAAGAAGCATTTCCAATCCCAGCTGACACATGCAATAATTTTGAAAGATCTTGGAGGGGATGCTCAGCAAGAGAATGTGGCCCTAGAGATTATTATCATCATTCAGACTGTAAAGTTGCACACATTTTAGGAGCAGATGATAGTTCACAGGGTTATATCTGATAGCCTTAACAGAGCTAGATGTTTGTTAAAATAACTGGTATGAGGAACATGTTTGAAGGAATAATGCTGTTCTTCTGAATGAATATTTCTGATGCATTAATGTATGGTGGGTGGACTGGGTTTGATAGTCAGGGAGGAGAAGCCTGGTAGTGACTGTTTACTTTGTGTTATTCTCTCTTGCCAGTTTTGTGTTCATTTGGTGAGGCTGAGTAATGCATGGCTCAGTGACATGGTTCCTGCTCTGGAAAGGAAGAAGACTGTACTATATTTGATGTGTGACTGAAAGGTAGCTGCCCGATTTCCATACCCAAACCATTGGTTCTCCTCTTCCCTTCCCAATAGTTGTTATGGTGCAGTGTATGGGAATTCCTTCACACTGGAGGCTTCTGGGGGATGAGGGACTACTCCATCAGCCAAAAATGGTATAAACAGGATTTAAAATCATTAGCATGGCTTCTGCCATTACTGCCTCGGCAGATATTGTAAACTTGAAGGATTTGATTCATCATTTGCATTGGTGCAAAATTGGCCGTGACTGCCAAAAAACAATTGACTGTTCCTTCACAGCTGTTTTCTAATTACATTAGAATACTGTGGTGTCTAATGCAGCTGCTCAGCCATGGTGTGGACCTGCCTTCTCCCAAAGGAACATTTCCAGAACAGCAACAGTTGCTTTGAGATTAAATCTATAGCAGAGATGGCTTGTACACAGGTAGCAGTGACTCTTCAGTCATGGCCAATTAGTTTCTTTCCTGGGAAGCCATCCCATCCCACAGGACAGCCAACTGTGGAGAAGTTGGGGTTTTTAAAAATAACACTGAAATCGTCAAGTCATCTCGCATCATGCTGGCACTCAGCCCAGAAGCTTGTAAAAATGCAACTTCACCAAACAAAAAGGAGTTACCAAAAAAGGAAAGGGATGGAAAAGAAAATGTCTTCCTGTCTCTAACTTGTGATGTTCCTGTGTCTCATACACTATGTGCAGCTCTTGTTACTCTGTCTCCAGTGGTATGTGATGGAACTGGAAGAGCTGAAGAGAAGGTGACAGCCCGAGCAGAGGTATTGAAGGGTTTCTGTACAAGCAGAGACTGAACGCATCAAATCTCTTCACCCTGGGGAAAAAGGAATCTTGTGATGTGCATAATGTGAAAAACAAAGATGTAAAAAGGTGTACAAAATTATAAACGAACCAGAGGATGCAGAGAGGAGATGATCATCCTCTGTTACCACAGGACAAGAAGTAAGGGTACTCTGAAATCGCTAGCACCAGGAAAGCACTTTTTCTTCATGATGCAAAATAAATTGAAGATTTCATTGCTACAAGATGTTCTGGATACCACATGTTTAAAAAGGTTTAAAACATAATTAGACAAATTCAAGACAGAAAGATGCATCAAAGGTCATTAAATGCAATAGTCTGGATACAACTTCAAGTTCAGGAAAAAGCAAAGTCTTTGACTGACAGAAACTGGAAGATTACATTAGGGAAATATCGTCTTACAGCATTGGGCTAAACAAGGACAAATTAGTAAAAGGATTATTTTTCAGCTTCCTTCGGTTCTCTGGATATTTTACAGGCTTTCTATGCTGAGAATGGACCACTAAGACTCAAGCTTGGAAAACTGTATAATTATTATTAATACCTTTCCCAACTTTCTGAAGGGAAGAGGTTCCCTCCACCCACACCCTGCTTCAGTGTGTGGTCTGCTGGTAAACTGTAAGAAACACACACTTGTTTTCCCTCTCCCTATCCTTCTGGCTTCCCAGACACCTGGCTTGGATTTTATTTCTATCATGGACTTGGACTCTTGGACTCTTTCTGTTAGGCTAAGGTTTCTTGGAAGACTACTTTAGGCGGTTGAACCAGCTCAAGTAGCAAACATCAAGGGTTACAACTCTAGAGTTGGTCATCTGTGAGAGAAAACTTACTTGTTCAGTAGCCCAGGTGCCTTTGCTCTAGGGCAAAGGAGAAATGTCCTTACAGTGTGGACTGGCACTTTTTTTTGCTTTTTTTTTCCTTCCCCCCCTCTCCCCCCCGGCAAAGACAGTCTAAAAACATCTTAACCTATATTTTTTTGTCTGCAGGGAGTGAATGGTTACATCCAAAGTTTCTATTTATGTAATTAAAAAGTTTATCACTGAAAAGAAAATGAGGAGGCAAATTAAGTGTAAATCAACAAGATGAGACTGTCTGAGTGAGAAGATGGTCTAAACCAGGACAGTAGCGAACTGCCTTCATCGCACTGAGTTACTCAATGTCCAGTTAGGATGATATTGCCTCTTTTATTGATAAGGAAGGCTTTAAAGCAGAGAGATAGATAATATTAATATATAATCTTTTATATATTATAACATAATGTATATAACACAACTGCCTGCTATGATCCACTGCTGCTGTTTTAGCATAGCTGAGAAAGAGCAAAGCAGAAAGATCCATACAAAAATCATTCTCTGGCATCACTAAAGCTATTTTAAAATATATGTGTTGCATCTCTTGCTATTTACTGAATCATATGAAGATACCAAACAGGGAGACTAGATTGCTTGTGCATATTTCTTTTTTTTCTTGTCTGTAAATAACATATATAAGAAAAATCAGATCTCTTCCTATCTGAGAAACATGCTAATAAGCTTAACAACATTTTCAAAAAAAAAAAAAAATTGACAGGGCATGATTTAAAGAATTTTAGACAAGCTTAACAATGTGATGGAAAGAGTAACCTGAGTTAGTTTTTCTAAAGGCTTCCAATATCCTCTGGGTTTTGTTCACAAAGATGATTCATATACCTTACTAAAAATAATTTGAAATGGAAGGTGGATGTTTGTTTTTCTTCCTGTCCTACAGAGATTATTGTAGAGGATGGCACAGTATCTGTGATGTAAGAGAACTAAATACTGGGGGCAGGTAAAATTGGCTTGACTTAGTCCATCATTTCAACTGAAGTGATTAAACGGTTCAGAATTAAGGACGCTTTTTTCTTTCTCCTTCCCATTAGAGCCCCTACTTAGAATAGTGCTTCAGTGCTTTCTTAATGGTTTAGGAGAGTTGCTACTGTTTGTCATTCCCATAGCTTGCTGGCTAAATATGGCCCTCTGTTGAATTTGGGGGCTGCAGGCTGGCAGACTCACCAGTGCTTATAAGTAGAATTCTTATGCAAACCTGTTTTTTGGGACCACACAAATAGGGACAGCTGCAGCTACTAACACACCCTAAAAAGTGCCTTAGTGTGAATACTGAATATTGCCACAGGGATGGGAGAAAGACTGCTGGCATCCTTTTAAAGAGTTGCTGCTCAGTACAGAAGGGCTGAAAGGGGAAAGTACTATGCACAAGAGCTTTGCATAATCCAAAACAGTTTGCATCTGGGCTTGTCAGTGCCGTATTTCCAACTCTGCAGAGGTTCTGTACATCCATCTCGAGCTGTTATTGCTGCTAATGATGAAGATGGTCCCATTTCTTTCTAGCAGTCAAAGGTCCTTTCATGTTTCTCCTTCTCACCGATGAAAAGCAAAGTGAGGTCCTGACTCTGGAGTTTTACCTTGTGAGGTAAAACTGGGTAACAGACACTCACACCAGCTTTGGCAGGATCCCAAGAGGACACACAGTCCAGTGTGGTATAACTATCTAAACTGATAGCTAAAAATGGTGTCGCTTAGAGCTAGCCCTTTGAAAAAATGAAACAATAATTTCCACAGACAGAAAATGGGACAGATTAGCAATCTGCCATTTTAATGAAACTTTTAAATTTTTATATATTTTTCAAACCAATGCTTTTTTATTCACTGTACATATGAATTACATCTAAACTTGCCATCCCAGACATTTTGTCTACCTGAAATAACACCTGAACCTGATTGGTAAATTCATATTACAATTCTTGTTTATTTTTCTGTACAAGAGAGCTGTGAGTGTGAGTAGAGTCATCCTACCTTCTAGAGAAATTGTTCGGTGGAAACAGCAGGTGTACACGTGAAATTTTTCTAAAATTATTTAAACTATCAATCAACAGAAAATCATAATTCAGATATGGTGGTGGTGGTGTGCTAGAGATAAATAGTGGGTTTGTTTCACTTGTAATGTCATCAAGATAAGGGAAAAGTTACAAGCAGTCTCTTTAGTTATTTTTATAGTGTATTATTATTATTAGGGTTTCAAAAATATATCAGGTCTCTTGTAAGACAGGGAAAAAGCTGATCTCTTGCCCAGGTAACTGCATTTAGTACAACACAAATGAGACTCACAGATGATATTGAGGGGGAGATACATGAGAAAGATCTATCCAGATGACTATGACATCTCTGCTTTATATTGTTTCTTGCAGATGAGATAGATAGCATGATCCTTTGGAGAAAATAAGGAAAGTATCTGGGAGTAGAAGTAAGTGTTCAGGTACTGTGAGAAAACACAGTAAGGGCAAAGAGGCTGCTTTTGGTGTCAAAGTACAGAGGACGGGAGCAGTCACAAAGGCATCAAAAATCCACGACAGCAACAAGCACTGATGAAATTTGTTTTTCTGCATTGTGATTCAGAGTCATTTCTTTCAGCAGTAAAATTCTGGAAGGTAGGAGGAGGGAGGTGGTTCTCTGAATCTGAAGATTAATCACTGAAAATCTTCTGTGTTGATGAATTCTCCTCAGTATCCTGCACGCACTTCATAATTTTACAGACAGCATAAGACATAGTAACAGCATGACCCCTTGGGTCTACTGAGTAGCAACAAATAAAAGTTGAGACATTAAACCTCATATGGTACCATAAGAAAACCAAAGCAGGAGATTAGAAAATCATAATGTTTAATTAGTGGCGATATTATCCTAAAAATGGAACCATATTAAAAAAAAAAAAAAAAAGAGTCTTTGTAATTTTAAAATCCTATATTCAAAATATAGGTGTTTAGGTCTGAGAAGCAGTTATTCAGAGAATTCATGGTTTGATGAGTTTTAAGTGAATGATAACTGGTTTTTCCCTATATATGTTCTTGTGCATTTAATAACATCTGGAATTGCCACTGATGCCCAGACCACTTAATAGAGATACCTTTTAGGCCTCTTTGTTGTGTTTGGGTGGTTATTACCCATTAAGATGTTTCTCAGTAGTGGTAAATATGCTTATCTTACGTGTCTGTTTCAGTAGGTATTTAGTTTCCTTTTTGCTACTAGAGATATTCAAATGTACAAATCAATTGATGACATGTCATCATTAAAAGAGACTCCTGTTTTGGGGTACATCTGGCTTTGCACCCTCAGATGGCATGCTATCAAGGACACTTGTTTCTAGAAGGTGCTTAGCCCAACACATGAAAATCAGTGCCTTTTGTAGCATCTTTTTTTTTTTTCTTTTTCAGCACACAGAAGTAATTATTCTGAAGAACAATTTTGAAGACTAGGCTGAAAGATTATCCTTTGAATATATAAAGCAATTAAAACCCAGGAGTATGCTTGCTTTTGTTTGCTGTAGTAAGTTTTCAGCTTACCAGTGGAACTGTATGAATATAGAATCCTTCCATTTATGCTCATGACTGCTAAAAGCATATAAGGCTCTATAGAACAATGTTTTGTATCAATATTGTATGCCTTTTCACTTTCTGTTAGAGAAAGGATAATTTAGGTCTAACTTGAAAGAGCACTTGGCTCCAATGATTCTGATAATTGAAATGTATGAGAATTCTGTTTAAATACAAATCTAATCAGGATATCGCTGGTTGCCCAAGTGGAATTCAGAGCACTCTAATACTTTGATCTATGAAGGTCTTTTCTAACAGGAAGGGGAATTAGTCTTGGTCACTAAACAAACCAAGTTTGCTTTCTTTTATTTTCCTTTGCCTCTGACGTTTGTTTCTGTTTGAAGATCTCTCCAATTTTATTCATTTTGTTTTTCTCTCTTTGTGTTCATGTCAGATGCCCTCTCTTTCAGTTCTTCTGTGTGATTCCTCAGGTCCCTTCTTTCCACAGCAGTGACCTGCTACTGCTGTCTCTCACTCCTGCCTTGCAAAAAAACTTGGCAGCAGTATTATTTTACTGTGATAGAAGGCAATTGCTTTATTATAACTTAAAAATTGAGCCAGTTCAAACTGTGCAAGAAGTGCAGTCTCAGCAGCACTGGATCTGGCCACTCGGTAGATTATTATCTGAGAAATTTCTTTTTTGGAGGAGAGTACCAGGATGCCAGATCTACAGCTAACTAAAACTGATGACCTCCAAACTCACAACATCCAGAAGGAAATCAACTTAGATTTCTTGACAGCCTGTTCTTTGGTTTGCATTGCCTCCATGTGACTAATGTGTCCCTGCATTATATTTTAGAAGTCTTTGCTCATCATTGTTTCTTTTGTCACAGAGTCCATCGCACCACACTTTACTAAAATACCCTACATTTGTTAATGACATCTCTTACTTGATGTCTGTATCACTTCAGTGTCAAAAAAGCTTTACATTTGTGCTAGCAATTCCCATTTATGGGAAGAGAAGGATAATTCAATGGCTGTGATAGTTTCTATTATCCAGATTGACATAAAATTAGTTCCCTGCTCTATTGCAGCTTTTCAGTGCAACTTGCTCTCTTTGACCCAAATTTGCAGGGCCTCAATTTTACCAAAGTCCCTCTGTCTGCTACTTACTCTTGATTGACAACTTCTTATCAGTCTAGACCTTCCGATGGATATTCAATGAAAGGGTAGAACCAAGTCAGAACTACAAATGAGAGTAAGTATTTCCTTGCCTTCTATGTTGGGGTGCATCTATATGGACAACCCAATGCCATGTTAAACATAATCAGTTTAGCTCAGAGTGAGATAATATAGGGGCTTAAGTGGCATTTGGGTTATTTGATTCTCATCTTATAGTTGTATATGCATTCATTATTATTATTAATTTTTATTATTATTATTATTATTTTATTATTATTATTACAGTGTAAGTAAATACTGATCCACCTTTTTTCCTTCTCTTCTGCCTGCTGTACTGATAGCATTTCTAGAGTTTTCCAGTGAACCAAATCAGAGAATTTAACCTTATGTAGAAATGTCAGTTTTATTTACAGGACTTCAGATCTTCCATGTAGCTATACCACATCAGTTTGGTGGCACTAGATTACATTCCTGACATATAGATACATTCTAAGTTAGAAGATAAAGGAATTGTAACTCTTTCATACACAGTTTGAATTTTGCCGTTCACTACTCTGTTTTTTTTCCCCACTTTACAGCAAGATTTCCCAGTTCCTCAGCCTGCTAAGGCAGATGAATATTAAGTAGTTGTACTAATGGAGACAAACAAGCTCTTAAACTTACATTTTTCTTCTTCTTTCCTTGTTATCACTTGTGCCTCATAGTTACACCATATTACTGTCATTACCGGCAGACTTCTAGTCCAGTTCACCCGAGCTGTTGTGAACCGGGGTTTCTTGTGTAAGGTTTATGGTGCAGTTTGACTAGCACCATTTTAATGTCTGTGTCAATAGGGTCTTAATCACACTGAAATCTCTGGATCTCTTAGATTTACCACGAGTTCTCCGAGGAAATCAGAATTGCAAAGGCTGGAAAAAGCCCCAGAGGCTTTCCTACTTAATTAGGAGTGAACTCCTTCCCTGTAAATGAAGTGGTTCTTTAAAATGACTTGGAGTCTCCATTGGCATCTTCTGACAGTGCTATGATGAAGTACAAAATATTATTAGAATGATGTTCCCCTCTTGTGACACTCTCTCTCATATATCTTATAGAAATATCCATATTTTGTGGGTACCCATAGCATTATTTTTCTTGTATTGAGACAGAGTCAAAAGAAAACAAGTAAAATAGGTTTAAAAAACACTGCAAAATAACAGCTCTCTTTAGAATTATAGTCTGGACTTTTCTATTTTCAAATACGACATTGTGAATGTGAAACAATCATTGATAGAATGGCTCTTTAATGAATAGATGATAAAAAATGATTTATAGTAGACTTAATCCTATAAAGTGTCACTGTCCTCCTATATTACACATTTAAATGACACTGCTGTAAAAAGCAAAATAGTACATTCTAATATTTACTGTTTTATTAAACACCTTTATCTGCAAAGTAGATGTGATTTTCCACTCTGGTCAGGTATTCCTAGGTACCCACAAAATTCTTAAAAAGGTATTTTCCTTCAGGTTAACTGAGCAACACCATATCTGAAGTAATGACAGATAAACTTGATTCAAGCACAAGACAAGCAGTTCACATTCTTCAAAATTTGCTCTAAAAACTCTTATTTATGGTTTATTTCTCTATCATTCTTCCTCCCATGTCATTTAACAAGCAAAATATTGCCTAACCTTCTATTTATATATCATAAATCACACACAGTAGCACTGAAACACAGTTTTTCTGCTTAATTCAAAATGGGCCAGAGTCTGCTTATGGCTCACCAGAGTAAACATGCAATAGCTGTATGAAGGTTACTGAAATATCTAGGATTTACACTGATGGTGGGGGGATTGCTTCTGATGATACTTTCTGTTTGGAGAATCATTAAAGTGTGAAAGGTTTTGTACGTTAATCAAATCATCACATTAAAGTTTGGTAAATATTTTAAATAGAGGTTCTGCCCTGAGGAAGAAAAAAGCCAATGAAAATTTATCTGAAGTAACTCCTAATGCAGCCAACATATGTATGGAAAGGCAGATATGGGGCCTGATTATTTTTGTTTTCCTGGAGTTAGTCCTGGAGTTTGGGCCAGTGTGACTGAGAGAAATCAGTCCTGAAAATATTTTTTTTTATGCTTCTCTTCACCTATTTCAGCAATAGGAGAGAAGCTCAATAAAAGGGAGACTGTGCAAGTCGCTGCTTTTGGGTGGTGTCAACTGAGAGCACAGGTCATTTTGTAGGGACAATCGTTTTATAATTAATTCCTTTTACAATAAAACTCTTTCTGGATAGTCTAGGTTCTCTTTTGCAGTGGCGTCATAGATATTTTCTTTTGCTGCATAATTTGGCGATGTCCAGCCACAAAAAAATCAAGGAGACCTCCATCCCAAATTTGGCCCCGGTTTGCCACCATGGTTATTCTGTGGTTGAGCGAGTCATCTGCTAATGAGTCTTTTGCAATTATTGATTCTTTTCTTGAATCAAAGCTGTTTGGAAACTAAGATTAAATGGGGCTTAAGTGCAAAATATAAAGGAATCTTCTGGTCTGCTTCTGAAATAACACCAAATTCTGCAGGAGGCTTGTCTGTTCTCTCAGAGTAGTTGTGCAGAGAAGGAGAAATTGCTTGCTTATTTCAGGGCAGGGGTGTTTTAATAAAAAGAGAAGAATGAAACAGGGTGAGTTTAGCCATTATTGCTTTGATTGCTGCTGGCTCATTAGCATTGGCCACGCTCCTTCAGATTAGCAGTAATTAAACTGTGAAATCAGACCGATTGCCTTAAGCTGAGACACCATACCAGGCTGTCAAGAGAAATCACAGGGGATAAATCAAGGGCCCTGTGCATCTCGGATCACCCTTGGCATGGGTGAGAGTGTGAGAAGCGGAATAATGAGGACATTCAGGTTTTTGTATCTGGTGAACTCTCGGCAGACAAGCTTTGGAAGCGTTGTCATGACAATGACAACAGCAAGGATAAACTCTTACTCCCACTAGCTGTGGTTAATGAAGATGATAATGAAAAATTATGCCAACATTACGACAATTTTTTTATTCCGACTGGCACTTGTAACCTTACGCCTAATGACACAACACAATAGTGACAGTAATTGTGCATTGATAAATGGGGTAAAGATGCTGAAAAAATGTCTGACTCAAAGATATACAAGTTTAGTTAGCTGAGTAATTTCTTCCAATAAGCATTTGCTTTGTTCTTTGAACTCTCACTAGGTGGTTTTGGACTGTGCATGCCAAAAAACATCTCTAATCACTTTTCATTGTTTACTAAAGAATAGGCCCAGCAATTAAAGCAAAGAGCGCCTGTGTTTTATTTCTTCTAAGCAGAACAAACGCGATCAAGATAAATAACAGTAATAAAACAACAATACTTTTTACAAATTCTGAATGGGTTTACAAATTCAGTGTTTGTTTAACTGCTGGTTTCTGGGACATCCAGTCTGTCCCACTCAAAATGTAAAGCTTTGGTGGATAAATCTCCAATTACATTATGTAATGGCTGTCTCACCCCCCCACCACCACCCCCCACCCCCATTGCCCCTGCCTAAATGCCACCATTTATCCAGATTGCATTAGCGCTTACGTAAGTGTCTTTTTCAACCACAGCTTCTAAAGCATTACACATGGGGAAGGATTTATAGATAGATAGATAGATAGATAGATAGATAGATAGATAGATAGATAGATAGATACATAGATAGATAGATAGATAAACTGAGGGTGTAAAAACTTTCTTCTGCCCTACCCTAACCATGTACTTCCATTTTCTTTCTTGCCTGTGATCAATCATGGTGAACCAGTTCAGGATGCTAAGTGGACAAAAAACTGTTCACTTCCTATTTTTTTATAGTCTTGTACCAGTTCAGCTCCCTGATCCAGATGAGGGCCATGGGCAAGAGAAACAGCAAGAGTATGTAGGCAGAAATGTCAGTGAAAGTCAGCCTAACTAAAAACTCA
This sequence comes from Athene cunicularia, assembly GCF_003259725.1. Taxonomy (NCBI): domain Eukaryota; kingdom Metazoa; phylum Chordata; class Aves; order Strigiformes; family Strigidae; genus Athene; species Athene cunicularia. The sequence goes on from NW_020799095.1 coordinate 43,212,209, forward strand.
AGTCCCACCTTGAAACACAAAGGGCACACATGATGTTGGGGAGGGATCTGCACTTGAAACTCTCGCTGCCTTCCAGTTAAGCACTATGGAACCATAATCCTGAAGAGGCTTATGGAAGCTGTTCAAAAAGTCCTCACAGCAAGAACAGTGGCAGCCACCAGTGCTTTTGGAAACACATCTCACAGTGATTCCCAAAGGGCCACGCGGCATGTCAGGAATCCTTCCTGCTCCCTAGGCTGCCTGCTTCCCACTGCTGAAAGGTTGATGTTTCAACAAGCAAGTGTGATCCAGACAATACAGAATAGCAAACTCTTTCAATTTATGTAGTGGATTCCAACTCTGCTGAAATCCAGCATCCACATTCCCACTTTAGAAGCTACAGCACTTAGCTTTAAAGAATAGCCTGATTGAATGTGTGAATATGCTGCAGCACAATAACCTCTCTGGGATTAGACAAATAAATGCAAATGAATCATTTAATACAAACAAATCACTTAAAGGAGTAAGTGTTGTTTTATTTACTCCAAAACTACCTAAAAGAATAGCTCTTTTGATAGCTTTAGTAAAGTGTTTGGGGTTTTTTCTATGTGAAGTTCTACTGTTGCTCACCAATGGCCTCATTCCATCGAAGCTTTAGAAAATCTAGATTGTTGGATATAGGATTTTTTCTTTGTTCAACCAGTGTTTGTTTTGTTTTGTTTTGTTTGTTTTTAAGAAAAAAAGATTAATCACAGAGCATTTTGAGGTGTATCAGATATATGAGGGTTTCTCCTTGACTAAGTGGTATTTGTCTCTTCAGTTCTTGAAAGGCAGTATTAAGACAGCACAGTAGTGTTTGTGATTCATGGTTGCAATTCTCTTTTTATTGCTGAACACCAGCAGTGAATAGGAGCCACAGAAGGACACATTTCCAATTACTCTATCTCAGAGTTCTCCATTGCTTCTTAACAGAGACTTCTCTATCTCTGAAAGGGAGTGTAATGCAAAAGTTTATTAAATATATATATAGATATACACACACACACACACACACACACACACACATATATCAGAGAAAGATTCTTTTACTCTATCAACTGCGTCCTGTCTTAGAGTTCAGTCAGTCTCTGCTGCCTTGTTGCCACTCTTCTCACTAGATGAATAAAATTGTAGAAAGGTATTACATGAAGCAATGTCCAAAGAATATTGAATGTTGTTTGGAAAGAGATGTCACAACTTCTGAATCCTAAGTGGTGGTCTCCTTGCACAGCGTGACAGAAATGGCTTATCAAAGCAAGATCATGATTCCCTCAGCATGCAATATGAGGGATAAGGACAGGGCATCCAAGTAGGAAATGGAGACATTGATTTCTGCTTCCTGAAGAGGAACTTTTTCCTGGACTACAGTCTTTAGTGCTTGATGAGCTTGGGCCCTTATTCTGTAGTAGGATGGACCAAAGTCTGTTATCTGTGCAAGTGCAGAGATTGGTGGAACTCAGATGGAATTTCTGTCCCATCAAAAGTGACTTGACTATTTCTTCACATGATAGAGAGGGAATGGCAAAAAAAAGCGTCAAGTACATTATCCTTGAGCATCTTTAACCTTTATCAGCAAAAATTTTAAGAGAGAGTTTTTTAAAAAATGAGACATCTAAACATTAACACGGGGCACAGCTCCCAGACTGACAGAGAAATCAGTGCTGGAGAGAAGTCTGGAATAAAGGATCAAAAGCAAACACACTCTCTGAAGAAAGGATGATAACAGTACAGAGCGCCATGCACTGAGCGATTTTGATTTAAAGCATTTTAAAAGAAAACTCCGTTTACTTTAGAGACTGACAAAAGTTTATACATTCATGAATGAGTTCTTTATGTATTTAAGAGGGATGACAACAGACAAAGGGAATATTTGATGAATGTTCAGGCAAGATTCTGAAAGTCAGAGATCGTTCAGAGAGGACAGAGGGTTTTGGCTTTTTCTTACAAATAGCTGCATCTGTTTGGCCCTTTGTGTTTCCATTCTGCATGCTGGACTTGCGATAGAACCAGAAAAGGTATTTGGGAACTGTCTGAGGAACGTCAAAAAGATAAAAGGTTCTGGAAAGCTGTGGATCACATCCTTTCATAACTTCCTTTTCATCTTGCCCTATAATGGAGGACCATGGCTAAAATTAGCAGCTACCAGAGACAGGACAGTTGTAGAGAAACAAGGCTGTGACTTGAATTCATTGAGAGAACAAGTGGGAGAGAAAACTGGGGTATTTTTGATATAATTTCATTTTTTCATCTTTTGTCTTTAAGACTTTTGATGGAGATATTTATTTCAACTATGCCCTGTATCAAGGTCAATAAAAAAAAGACTGAACACCTGTATTTAAAGGGTCTCACTTTGCAGACTGATATCTCAGCACTTTGAAGGGACTGTGTGAGCTATGGACCCACATTTTAGTTTGCCCTTCTGCCGGGGGGCAGTAACTTTGGCAGAAGTAGGGGAAAAATAACTGAGAACAGTAACATCTAAACCACCTCAGCAAAATTGGCAGTTCATCTGTTACAACCCATCTTTTCTGCTAAATCAGCAAATCTTGAAGTTTCAGAGAAAGTTCTTCATTATTTGTGATGGAGTTTAGCTTGCAGAAGAATAGGAAGAGTACAAAAAATACTGCAGGTAGGTTTTTAATATGATGACCAGTATTCTAAGGTATTCAGATCTTCTCTTGGTGGGAAAAGTGATTATTTCTTATTTTAAAACATTCCTTATGATTTCAAATATATAGAAGGCAGAGTTGTTGGTGAATGATTATGTTAATGAAGCATCATGGCACTGATGGGAGCACGTTACCAGACTTTATGTAGCAAGTGTAGATACCTCTAGGTCTCTACAGGAGCCTAAGAAATAAAGGCTGTAACTGCACAATAGCAAGAGGACTCTTGGTGCTTTGCTGAAAAAGAAGTAACCAGGTGACACAAATCAGTGATAACTCTACACCACACTTCACCAGTTCAGAATTGCTAACATGTAAATAGATAACATTCCTGGCTGAAGTCAGCAGGCCTTATGCCGGATTAAGTAATATTTGCCTATGCCAGAGTTTTACTGCAGCTGCTGCTGTTTCCACACAGGCCTTTTCTTCTGACCCACTTTTTGTTCTCACAATGTAATCACTGCAGTTACTGCACAAGGATGTTCTTGCCCCTCTTTCAATGTGAGTTCAATGCAAGTCACTCCACACAGTGCTCCAGCATCCCTTGGATGTTACACTATCTTTTTCCGTAATTTGAAGAGATTTTTTTTTCTTCCCAGTGCAGCAAAGCACCAGTCTTTCTTTGGTTTTTTTCTGTCTTGGGTTGGCAAGAATAGTTGCACATCAATGTGTGGGATTCCTCTGAAATGAGGAAGATATGATTATGGCCCTCTACTTCTGCTTCTACTTTCTGTGGTGTGGACCTGTGCCAGGACAGCAGAGGGTAAACAGAAGTTACAGCACAGGAAAGGCACCGAGGTTGTAAAAGGTTCACACGAGCTACATGTGGAGGAGGAGCCACATCAGCAAGCTCCTACCTGTGGCCAGACTGGAAATCAAGAATACAGCAACATCCTGTACCTTGGGCCTCAGCTGAGAGCTTCATATAACCTTAAGTGCCTCTGTTCTGGTCCATGGCATGTCAAGGGGAGGGATGGCAGCAGAGGAGGTTTGTCCTGTGCACACTCAGCTAAGGCTTGAAACAACACTCTGATTCTCACTGTCTTTACCAGTAACACAGATCACAGGGGTGAGGAACCACCCCCATGGCCACTGTAACCTTCCCAGCTACAAAGACAGAATGTTACTTTGGCAAAGGAAGACTTCTCCCGCTGCTGCAAATGAGGTAGTTCAGGACTGCGCTGACAGTGCTGAGATTCCATTGCCAACATGGCAGCACCTCATCTCGGACACAGTGGGCAGAAGTTGCTGAGAGCCACTCAAAACAGTTCATGGCTGGCACCCGACAATCCGCAGGGAGGGCGAGCAGTGGCCAAGCTGGCAGGCAGTCTAGGATGTCAGCACCATGCCTGAGGCTTGTGCCACTGTGTAAAACCCTCCTGCAGATCTGCACATTTGGCAATGGCCATGCAGAATGTGATTGTTACCAGGGCCATGAGCTGTCTGTGGCCTTGTCCCCTATCGAGCTGCTTGCCCGCTGTCAGTGCTGACTTTGGACATAGGAGAACAAACAAAACAGTAACTTTCAGTGAGACTTAAGCCTTGCGTACATTTCAAAGTTTTTAATCTTAAAGTAAAATGGCAGCTCTGTAGGGCTTAGATGCATCTGTTTTCATAGAAATGTTTGGACAGGAATTGCTTACTCCTTCCCTTGTGATTCCAGGCTGCTTAACCTCCATTTCTTTCATCCATATCACTCCCTCTATATTATACCTAACATTTAGAAATCTAACTCTATGCTTTTCTTACTATCTAAGATATATTTAATATTCAGATTACTCTATTAACTTTCCAACACTCTCCATCATGTGACTTACATGACTCTTGAAAACTTTTATAGCGAAATTTCTGTACCGGTTGATAAGCCCAAATGAATGTGGCAAGTTCCTGTCACCCCGCAAAAATTGGACAACTGTTTTATGCTTCTGAAATGTAACTTTGAAGACAAACAAGAAATCATGATGAAAATTACAGTTTATTGCTTTTATGTTCATTGATCCCCATGATAATAATGCCTTTACAAAACCAATTACTTGTTTACTCTTATTTCAAATCTCTTTCTTATTCTTCTAGCAGAAATATTTGTATAGAGACATTACAATGAGATAATTTTATTTCATATTATGGAAACCACCTTAGAGTTTTAGTTGTTATAAATGCTGAAGTATTGAAGTTGTGGATCAATTTAAGTCAGTGATATCTTTGCTGTTAGCTTCACACATATCAGGATTTTGTCTAGCTGTTCCTAATGCATTTGAGCCAGATTTTTTGTATTACTTAAGCACTTACATATTTAGGAATACTATAAAAAAAAAAAAAAAAAAAAGTCATATCCTTGAGAAGGAAATATAAGATATAAAAAGCCTGTGTTCTCTTCTCTGTTTTGTTTTGCCCTATTGAAACTGTCCCTTCAAGTAGAACTCAGCTGGTGTTTTCCTCCATGGAGGTTTCCAGCCAGTCCATTGTGCTACAGCATACAGACCTTTGCCCACTGGTAGCCAACAACTTATTTTAAAAGCCATCTAGATCTGCCCTATCAGACTATTTGTATGTCTAGAATTAAGCAGGTGTACATATGCATGGAAGATTAGGTCCGTTGGGATGGTTTTGCTCAGTTTTGTCTGGTTTTGATGTTGTCTTCCCAGAATTCAGTCCCAGAGCTAAAATCTCAGACTTGGAATTTCTTTTGGCAAAGATTTCACTACTTTCTGAGGTGGGCAGCATGTTGCATAAACCAGCCAATTTCTTGCACTAATAGTAGTTACCTATCGGGTGTCAATGAAAAAAAAAACCCAAAACCCCACAACATACCAAAATAATTTCAGCATTGGTCAGTTGATCTTGTTGGGAGAAAATGATCAAAACTACACATTGCCTTGTAGCTTTCTGTCCCTGAATTAATCACTCCTGGCTTCCTTTACACTCAGTGGAGAGAAATAGGCACTTTTCAGATGTGATTCTTCTGGCCTATTTTAGATATCTAGTTTAGGACAAGATGAACTGCAGCCTAGAAGTGTCTATGTCTCATTGCTGATTATAAAAGGAGTCTAGACATCTCCCAGAGAAGTAGGCAGCCAGATTGCAGATGTTTTTATTTGGCATTGTGTGTCTTCATGTGGCATGGGTGACTAAAAAGGCTTCTAAGCTCTATTTTGTTAGAATTATTCCAGTACAGTAAATTTAAGCCTCACTACTGAAAATGAGAGATCTTTTTATAGGTTATTATTTTGTAGATAGCAATTAACCACTCAGAAGAACTGCTAGTTTTGACACGCACACGCTCAGCCACTTCATGCTTTAATGTTAAATTATATTTGACATTTAATTTAAGCTCATATTGCCTTCATTCAAAAATAAACCCTACTGCATTAGTAGTGAGAAGGTGGAGGGATAATTTTTCTCCCCAAATTCACACTCAGTGAAATCTAAACTGATTCTTCATGCTTAGTTTTTCAAGTACATTATGTGCATTCTTCTGAATATAAGTCTGTGCAATTGCTTCTCAGATGTGAGGGAAATAAATCAATGCATCTATCTTAGTAAGCAATTACAACATAAAATATGTATTTTTAATAGGTTCTTTGAAGACTGCACATACTGTGAGGTTTGTTGCCCCCTTGAACCAGTTGTAATCAGAAGTGACATATACCATTATTTGTTGGGCAAAGCAGTGCTGATTTTGTGGTTGTACCAGTGTGTAAATGTGATCTCTTTAGCTCTTATAAATTAAGCAGGATGAAGACTTAGCTGACTGACACACATGTAATGGCAGGGTACAGGATGCTCTGCCTGGTGCCCTGCCAGTGGTTTTTATCATACCTGAGAGGGAACAGAGATATATCCCACCAGGTGTCTGCTACAAGGCTGGACTTGACACCAAAGGGAGACTGCTTCTTCCACAGTATGGTCTGGCTAATCTGAGCCATAACTTCATGCTTTACTGAAGCAAGCAGGCTCTGCTTCGGTCCTTGGTTACATCCCTTCTGCTCTTAAATGAGCCAGGCCATGCTTCACATCTATCTACCTTTTACTTCATAGCTACCTGCGCCACACAAAATGTTGCCATTCAAGGCAAAGAAGCAGAATCTCTCCCCTCTGGAGCACTGCAGCACCACTGAGCAAAGTTTAAAGTTCGTATCCTGAACCGTGGTTTCTGGGTAAGACCACATGGGACACCTAGGAGAACAGTTTATTGAGCCAAATTCGAACTAGGCCTTCTACATTTTCTATCATTTAGCCCTTCAGCCCATTTTGGCTGCTTCGGGCTTTCTGTGCACACCATGACCAAGATCTGCTGGGAAAACTGAAGTCTTTGACAATGGTGGAACTATTATCATCAAGGTTTGAGGCCATGGGAAGTGGACGGTGATTATTCGAGGGAGCTGGTCATCCCTAGGTATGACTTTACTCAAACTTTTTCAATGACCATGATTCTCTTGATCTTCTAGACAAAAACAAAACAAAGAAAATGCATGAAAATTAGAACCTCCCAACACCAAATAAGCCAGCGCAACTATAGTGCAACTCTTCTACACATTCATCTTTGCTGTTAAATTGAGCAATTTATCCACCTTGCAAAAGACATTAGCATTAAGGGACATAGTCTTTCTCAGATGTAATTCATTATTAATCTTAATGGGATTATGCTTCAAAGACCACTAAATGCACATCTTCAAAGTACTTAAATTACTCCCTATTATTACTTCTGACAATAAAATAAATAAAGCTTAGTTAAATTCTACATGCTAAACCCAAATTACTTTTTTGTTTTCAATGTGCTAACGAAAGCAAAATAAACCATTCAAAAAAAAAAACCACCACCACCCCAAAAAAAAACCCAAACCAAACAAAAAAAAAACCAACCAAACCCTCCACTCAAACCCTTAAGGTTTTAATGAATTGTGATTAACAAATCATCATAAAACCAGGTTGGGGACATTTGAAAATGCATTTTTTTGTTGTTGTTGTAAATGTATGCAGCATCAAAAGTATGATTACAGTGAGGAAAGAATAAATATTTAACATCAAACAAATTTATTTATTAATATAATTACATGGTGCAAAACGCATTTCCTAAAATTGCTTTAAAATAAATTTTTAAAATTCATATTGTGAGGCTAGCATTAACAACAGAATCTAGATAATAGGTAAATAGCTCTTTGGGTGACATTTGCCTTAAAAACAGCAGCGAAAGCCAAAATTTCCATTTGTCTTTGTTTTCTAATGCAAATTCTTCATAAGCTTTGCACAGAAAAAACGTGCTCAAGCTGTGCCCTGGCTATATGAAGTTGTGTGACAGAGAGGCATTTTCTGATGTTCATGCTAATTGCATTGGAGCTGGACTCTTCCTAGGGGTCCACTAGGTAGCTGCACAGAGTTAACCGGAGAGAGAAAAGAGAATATCTTGGACAAATGGTGTAGAACATTGCTGCAGATAGACTTGCCAGATGCTCGGGTTATCCCCAGACAGCTCCAGGCTGGGGTACATGTCAGTCACCCGTGCCATGCTGCCTCCTCACCTGCAGCCAGCACCTCTTGCTCACATGTCTGGGTTCCCTGGCTCCCTTCCTCCGTGCCTGAACTGAGGAGTGAGCACATTCAGGGCATAAAATAAACACATCTGCTTTCAGAAATAACAGGATTAAATCTCAGGTTTTGTGCTACCCCAGCCTGAATTCTGTCCGATCTTGTGCTTCTTTGCTACAAGCAGAAACAGGCTCCACCACTCCATCAGTCTACGGTTCAGCTCGGTATTTCACAAATTGTTCAGAAATGGAGCAATCTTCTTTAGCCTTTTAGCAAGTCTCCCCAATATATTATTTAATTCTGCACCTCCCATTAAGTGACATCTCCTGACACTGGGGAGTTTTACCATCTATGAGGAGATTCATCTCCGCTGGGTCATCCGTCATCCAAACTCAAGGCCCAGCTCAGGGACTCTTCTGTCAGGCCTCCTCTGCTTATGCAGGCCTTAGAACTTCAGCTTTTCCTCCACACCTGGGGCACTGCTTGCTCTCTGGAGACATACAAAAGATATGTATGCTGTTGGCTGGAGGCGAGGGGATTGTTTCACACTGGCTGTCCCCTTTTCTCCCAGCTTCAGTTACTCTAGTGGGCTCTGCAGGTCCCCTGTTGCCTTCCCTCCTGTAGGGTACTTGGGCTTGCATCCCTCTTCCCACCCCCATCATATTCTCTCTGACTAAGAGGCAGGTCATTTGGAAAGGCAGTACATTAAACTTTAGGGAGTAAACTTGGGGAGACACTCATACAGGGATATTGCTGTTCTAGAAGATGTTCATTGGTGCCATCAGTCAGTTCTTTGGTGTTCAGGCAATTGCAGAGGTAATTGAAGCAGTGACTCTACTAAGCAGATGTTGATGATGATTTTTACCCTGGCTACCTGACCACATAAAAACATCTTTCTTGGACTATGTAAGTCTGTGTCCAACTGCAGGCAAGAGCAGGATGGAGTAGGGCCAGTGTGTGGTGACACTTTGCTGATGCATTTCCCTCGCTTTTGGTGATTTGCAGTCCAGAGACTTCCTGAACCACAGATGGTATCTTTGTGTTTAATAGCCTTTGATATATTTTTCTTCCTTCAGCTTGCCTCCAACATTCCCCTTGAAATTGTGGAGGAGAGCAGATGTGCCATTCCCAAAATTCATCATGTTACATTCAATAAAAAAGATGACACCAAGCAGAGTAAAGAGCCTTCTAGTCTCAACAAGTTTCTTTTATTGTATGCTTACAGTAGTCAGGGCTCTCAAACTTGGTAGAAGCAAGCTGTAGTCTGATCCAGTTTGTCACGACTGGGACACAGGTGGTCCTCTTGGTTAAACTCAGTTGAATCAGAGTGAAAGAAGAAGTCAAGACAAATCTTGACAAGCAAGACCAAGAGCTGGAGAAGTCATGAAAGAGTTAAATCAAGTGGCAAGGCAGGAACCTAGTATGAGTTTTGTATGTGTTACCTGAACCCAACTAGTATGAGTTGAGGATTTCAGATACCAGCAAGGCAGGATGAGGCCTGGGAACAAATGCAGGCAGTGCAGGAAAAAACATGAGCATGACAGCACGGAAGACAGGACAAGATGTAAAAAACAGGGACAGATGAACAGAGCTACCAGCAAGAGGAAATATTAGGGTCTGAAGCTAGCAGTCAAGGCCTCATTAGGTTTCAAAGCAGGACACACATTCCTAGGGTGATCTTCATACAGATACTTGTTTTGTGTTTGTCTGTTAGTTTTAAATTGTGTTTGGGTGACATCCACTCTATGTAACTTGGTTGAGCGTGACTGGCCACCTGAAAAGGTGTGTCAGCCCCAGCTGGGCAATAGGTTGTTGCTCACCATCTTTACACACTGCCTTTATGTTTAAGTAAATCCCCATTGATCTGGAGTGCAGTTTTGTCTTTAGGCCTGTGGCTTTGCCAAGCCTTGTCAATGGTGTTTCCAGCTACAAGCCCACATTTGTAACTGTGGCAATCAAGTTATGCAGCAAAGCTTGTATTTAAGTGTTAACATAGGTATAATTCTCCAAGTGCTTATTACTCCATGCCTTGTGTTAGGATAAGGTGCATGTGCCCACTAGTTCTTTAAATCAGGATAGTCAGGCACATTTGTTTGAGTTTTGCTGCTGAGATCAGGTTGCTGAGATTGAACAGTTTAAGGATGGCACATGAGGCTTGTCCCTGTTAATGCAGATTTTGTCTGAACGAAGTGACTTAAAATGTTTCAGTAAATGTATTAAACCATCCAAGTGCATCTATTAGGACCTGCTGTGCCAAGGCTGAATGGAAGTATTTAAAATTTTCATGGATGCCTGTGCAGACTTTGGAAGACAGTTACAGTGGCTGAAGTCAATGTAAAACAGAGTATGTCACAGTGTGCCCGATATAGAGGACGTTTGGGGTTTTTTTTTAAATCAGCTTACCTTTGTAAAATGTATTTTTCTTGTACATTTATTTTTTATTTTGCAACGTTTTAGCTGCAGTATGAAAAAAAGGAATTTTGGTCTCCTGTACCACTTTTGGCTTTATATTATAAGTGATTCCTGGGAGGGAAGCAGGTCTTGATGCAAACATCAAAACTGGACTATTTTGTGTCAGGTTATCTAACAATTTTCATTTTACAACATAGAGAGCATATAACTGAGGTGTCAAAATCACAGAGGGAAAGGTTGTTATAAAGAACTTCAGTGAAAGTTTTGCATTTATTTTAGGCAAATGGAAATGTGCACAATGACTGCATAGAGATGAACAGCTCTTGGACACAGGACTGTTAACCAGTTTGAAAAAAACTTCATCATTAGGAAGACAAGAAGTAGGAAAGCAATATCTAGCTTTTTATTTCTGGATATTTATGTCTTGTATAAATGTCAGAGGCCAGATAACTGACTTTTATTGGTAATAGCCTGAACTGTATTACAATGTGTATACGTAGTTGTTACAGCTATATATATCAGCAAGCTGCCACACTAGGTCAGACCTGGTTATATGGAATATAATGGAGTAATATGCAGGCTTAGGAGTTCTCTTCAGATAGGACCTTTTGTGTCCTTTTCTTATAAAACATATATATATATATATATATATATAGTCAACTATTATAATGAGGAATCATAAAACATCTAATCCAGCAAGACACTTAGCATCTTTAGTGCCAATGCAATCACTATTCAACAAATAGAAATTGAAAAAGAGACTTTTCTCTTACAAAAATTTTCTTTTGTGATACAAGCCTCATCTAGAGCACATAATGGTGAGCCGACAGTGCAAGAATTTTATGCAGCTTAGTTAAAATCATGCCATATTGTGGTCTATGCTGTAGTTTTGCTGTTATTTCAAAGGTCAGGGCAATTAAAATTGCTCACCTCTGTCTTTAAAGATTGCTTCTCCCCACTGTTAAAGACAGCCTACTCCGGTAAAGTCATGCATATGCTGTGGCTTTTCTATACTGATTCTTTCCACATTAATATTTTCAGTATACACTTGAATGTTTCTGATGAGAAAGTGCTCATATACTTCTTAATGCTTCAAAAGCTATGGTTCTGGTGCAGTTATTAGTATTTTAGAACTGCATAACTTCTTTGATTTGTTACTTCTAAGATCTTCCACTGCATAATGCCAGGGAGCCTTGCCTGCTGGAACTTGTGGCTTTTTCTTAGAAATTCTTTAAGAAACACAGACTCTCTCTTTGTACCTAAGTGTTTCATACTTTGGGGGTATAGGAGCTGAATACTTTTATTTTAAAAATGCCTAGGTCTAAATGAGCAAGCTTTCAGATAAAATCTGTGTAGAAAGCCACATGATCAGAAACATAGTTTCTACAATATCTAGCAAAGTGAAAGAAATTCCACAGGTGTATGGGAAGAGGGGGCACTGTCAGTGCAATGGACCTATGGGTACAGTCACAAGTACCTGATGTAAACTTTGGGCTTAGAGTTCAATAGCACACCCTATGCAGGAAGGAAGGCTGAGAGAAAAAACTAGAGGCTATTAAAGGAGGAGAATTCCTCCATTTCTGTTTGTATTGATAGCTATAGAATTGAGGTTAGAACCAGCAGACCCAGATGATCAGTGATTGTCCCTAAAAGAATTGAGAAGCAAGCCATTTTATTATAAAATATTTTGTCTCCAATAGTAAACCACACTCAATGCAACTGTCAATCTTAAGGAAAATTTTACAGCTCCTGATCTAGAGCAATTTAAACTTCTCATTTCTAATTATATATGTTCTAAGTACACTGTATCTATACAGTTTAAAATTAAGAAAGATTTTAAATCTAAAAATAAAGATGAGGTCTTGAATAATCTCAGAAAAGAACAAGTTATTTCCAGAGCTCATTCAACTTTTATGATCACTTCCATGTAATAAATGAAAGTTCTCCTAAAAATACTGATGTACCATTACCTAATTAAACTATTCCACGCAGTACAACCTCAGAAGCCTGGATGCTTCTAGATTTAATCTATAGTAAATGTACCTTCCACAGATAGAGCACGGAGTTAGGAAAATACCTTATTTTAAAGAGCTGCAACTGAAATTAAACAGTTTCTCCTGCTAATACAGATTAGTCAGTATGGATGAAAATAGAAAAGGTCAACTCAGAAAAGAGGGTATTTGTCTTCTTGCCACAGGCCTTCCTTTGCATTCTAGTTGAACCTCTTTTGAAGATTTTTTTTTTTGTGGTTCTAATGAACTCTTGTATGGACCTGTGTAGAGGTGTGAATTTCAGAAATGTCTGGAGGAGTCCGTGGAATGAGAACATCTTTCCTCGGGACAAGATTCAACCTTTCTCAAGGACTAGACAGAGAAGACTCAGTATCTAGTTACATGGCACAAATCCCTATGTTTAATTTGCCCTTTGAATCCAGTTCCCTCTGTGATCCTATGGGCTGTTCACAGTATGGGTATGGGGCAAAAAATCTCCCAGAAGAAAATGAGCTGCACATTGATGTAAGGGTTACCTGGCTGATTTCTGTGAAACTTTGCCCCCTCTTAGCTACAGACTGGAAAGGAGGGCAAAGGCATCTGGATAAGGCATTGCTGTTACCACCAAACTGGCAAGGTGCTCACCAGATTGCTTGCAGGTGACACGGCACAGTCCTGCACCCCAGGAGGGATGTCACCCCAGGTGAGCTACCACCTCCAGCCACGCCATGTGGTCCCACCAGCTTCTCAGGATCAGGAGAGAGCAGGTCTGACCCTTGGCACCTGCACACCTGAAAGAGAGGGTGTGCCTCCTAATCACAACCTGCAAGGATAGTGCTACAGCTCTTTTAATTTTAATTTATATTGTGTTTATAAGTAGTCAATGGCAGGCAAGGATTAATGCTCCAAATAGCATATGCTCGTTGATTGTTAGGAGTAATGTTATTAAAGTGATAGTGCTCAAGCTATAAATGGATGCAATTTAACGGGCAGTATTAGTAGCAGAGCTGTTCAGCTGAAGCCATGGCTAAAGGGACTCTGGTTTAATAACTTTCTAATTACATCTGTATAAACTGGGTCACTTAGCAGTAAACTGACAGGTTTACATTTCCTTATATACTAGGTATTGCTCCGTGTATTAGCCCTACACTAGAATTGCAAAGAGAAAATAATTGGGTTGCTTTTTAGGCTCCCCAAATGGTTTAAATTAATGGCAGTGCAGATCAACGCAACGCCTTCATGTGTACGATTTCAGCCTTCATTGATTTTCTCAGTTCCAGGGCAGCGTGACATTGGCTAAAAAATCATGCTGATGTGATGGCTGTAAAGCCAAATGGCGAAAGGAGGTTTATGTGATATTAGATTAGTTCCTGGTATTCACAAGCACACGTTAAAGAAAACTGAAGGCTCCGTTCTCCAAATTATAAGTGTTTGATATTATTCCTTAGGGCAAAGAAATTTAGTATCATTCTGTTTATGAACGGCTGGCAGTGGCTTTGCACAAAGGTTTGAAATCTGAAGAAAATCTGATGCCCAGCTGAGATGCATCAGGTGAGTTTTCAGATAGGATAAGCAGGAAGACAGGAGTGGCTTTAAACAAACAGGCTCGTGGAGATTTCTACCTAACATCTTCCACGTATAGCACACTTTAAATTTTATTAATTGCAGTCATGCCTGTTACCATGACAGCTAGGCGCTGCAATTACCTCACACCTTGGGGAATTTTATGCTTAGTACAGCATTCAGAGTCTAATTCCTTATATTTTGTTTTTATTTTGAAACTTTTCTCTACTTTGGGGAAGTATTGTAGGAAGCAGAGATGTGCCATGAAAGAAAAATGTGTCTTTATAGTCCCAAGGCACCACAAGCCCTATTTAGCCGTGGCCTGAGGAAACAGTAAAATGTAATGATCTCTGTGGGGATCGAATTCAGTGACTGCGGCTGGTTTTTTCCTTTACAACTGCCCAGGATGGCCAGGACTAGCGGAGAAGAGCTCCTTGGTGAGAGGAACATGCTGCACTGTAAAATGTCTTTGACAACAAGCTTTACTGGATGAAAACCACAACACCCTCATCCAGAGGATTAGCTTGAAATCTAGCTGTGAGCTTCTGCATAATCTAGGCATTCCAGCTTTGGAGAAAGGCCACAGCAAAAACCTGTATTTTGGAAGAATATCCTTTTCCATTGGGATGCCTTTGAACTGGAGAGCTGACTGCCATAACCAGGTGTGCCGGGCACAGGAGGCATCAGAGCAGGGCAGGGACTACAGTGCTGCAAATCCTGAGAGAAATGAAAGAGAAGGAAGGGGCTCACACACAGTGCTTGAGAAAATACGTCTGTTAATCCCTTCTTTAAGGTGTTAAGCAGGCTCAGCTGTCATGCAAGCCTTGTGCTGGTGATCCAATACAGCATACTTTTTCTAGAAGTAGCTGATTTGAAGCTCACTTAAGGTATGATATTACTTTGAAAAGTATTGTAAACACAGAGATATAGTCTAGGCCAGGGGTTCTTGACCTTTCCTTCACCACAGACCCCTATTAAATACCTTTTGTGGCCATGGACCACCAAGACTTAATTCAAGATATAAAACATTAGACTGCATCAAATATTTATTTGAATTTTCTCATGAAGGATCTTCAAATTTGGAGAGAAGGGGAAATAAATTAATCTTTTAATGCACACAGTCCTATTATGATATCTTTATTGCAATGATTTCATATGAACTTAATAGCATCAACACTCTTCTTGCTCAAATGGCCAATTTTATGGATTTTAACATGCTAATTCTGCATTTGATGCCAATTTTTACACTAAAATTTGATAAGAAGTTTTTACAATTCTTCTCATTTCCCCCATTGTTTGTTTGGTTCAGTTACCATATATTTTTGTTTCTGGGTCCAGGGCCACCACTTGGAGGAACGAACTTCATTCCCATTGTGGGGGCCACTGGATTAAGAAAAGGTCATTAAGAGAAAAACCGCCTAGTTAAAGTGGGTCCCACCAACAGTACTAATGTGTCAAGGTGGAGGGGGCGGGGCTTGACTGTGAGAGAAGCATTGAGGGCAGGAGGCTGTGGGAAAAGAAGGCGCAGTGCTTGTCACAGGCCAAACCAAATGTTTCCAGACGGGACATTCCCCACCCCTGCTTTAAGCCTTCACAGAGCCCCCGTGATGACACTGTGGACCCCCAGGGGTCTACGCATCACAGGTTGAGTACCACTGGGCTAGGCAACATTCCCTGGGCAAACTTGAACCCTTTGGACTAAAACTGTGGATTCAGACATTTACACCCAATCATGGACCAAGTTTCCCACCTGATGAAGCAGCAGTGCCATTTTATTCAAGTCTGTCAGCATTTTCACATCATAAACCTCAATGTTGCATCGTATCTCAGCTGTTTCTAATCCCTGAGAGCTGAGACTTGGCATATAAATTGCTAACCCATATATTAATTTGAATAGAAGAGGATAAAGCTATGTCTATGTTATGCAACAAATTCTATTGATTTTTATTTCATTTACCGATGCATTCTCTGCCAAACTCTTGTAAAATATGGTTTGTGCTACAGGGAATTGCATGTTCACTGTGTTTTACATGAATTGTTATATTTTATATTGGTTTTAAATGCTTTTGAAATAGCTATTATGTTTACACCAGATAAGCTTTAGCTGATATTTCTTTTTGTACATCATTACTCCCTAATATTAGAATGGCATCTGTGAATCAAATGAGGTCCTTTGGCTTTGGTCTTGTTCTTAATTTATGTAAAGGTTTGCTAGAACTTTATTTTGAGTTTTAAAGCCATGCATTACAGTATTTGCTGACAAAAATGCACATCTCAGTGTGTGAGGCAGAAAGATTATTATTCTTCAAATGTCACAGCATTCAAATGTTGGAAAGGTTTCCAACAGGCATTAATAAAAATACATTTATTTTAATCTTGGGTATTTACAGAAGAACGGTGGTTATGTTTTTTACCTTAATCCCATTGTTGGTACAAATTTATTTACCTGTGTGCTGGGAGGGGACTCGGTTGATTCTTGCTTAGAAAGGGGGAAAAGAAAATCCCTGGCAGATAGAAAATAGCCCCCAGCAAACAGAAATTATGTACCTAGGATATGCAAAACATAAGTGCACTCCATTCTCTCTGTAATACTGCACTCACATGATAGCTTGACAAAATCAAATTTACTTCACCTGCCTTCTAATGAATTTTAAGCGTTCTAAACAGATAGTGCTATTGGAGCTGGAATGAATAACGTTTGGCATATTAGTATATACCAGTCCTGAAGTCAATGAGTTTTCTCATGACTAGGGACTTTTTACTGAGGTGTTAATTCAAACTTCAGAATTGTGAGACAAGTCAGATTCTTTGCTGATTTAAATCAACTCAGTGCTTTCTCTTCCCCCCTCGACCCCTACTTCCCAAATAGACTATCAAGAAATAGTGATGTTCAGCCAATAAAACACAAGTCAAAGTATTTGGAGATGAGCTGTCTAGTAATTAGTGATCTTGAGCTCAGGGTACTGTTACTTAGCAACTTCTGAGAATGGATTAACCTTCTGTGGGCATCCCTTGCACTGCATGTATAACAAGACTGCTTCTTATGCACATTCGTACAGCCAGATATGTCTCCTACAAATCAATCAAAGATTTTCATGGAAGAAATATATGCATTGCGTTGCACTGCATGTGCAGAGATTGGGTGGATTTTGGATGAACTGAGCAGCAATATCAACATAGCATAGTTGATCTGTCCTTGTGCAGTAATGCAGATGCTCATCCAACACCTTTTTCATGGATGTATCAACTATACAGTGCATAATCCAGGGTTTCACTATTATAATAATTCATAGTTCAGTGTGTTTTAATATATGTGGTAATATATTTGTTATAGCACATAAAACAGAATAAGCTGGCACACGTGTTATGACTTTTTCTCTGGATGTCCAGGCAATGCTTTGGGCATTCTTGCAGCTCTTTAAAAGTCCTCAACAATGAGCCAAATTCCTATTTCTTCTCCTGCACAAATGAGAGTAAACTTTGGAAAGTCTAAATACTTGGGAAACTTTGTTAGACAATAGAGTGCAGGGTGGAGACTCCTTTGAAATGAAACTCAACTGTGGGTGAGCGTTGTCTGTGATTTTGTGATCTGTTCTGATGTAAATATAAAATCCCCATGAGTATTAATGGTAGGTTTCTGTGAAATGTTTAAACAGGAAAGAACAGACACTATAAAAATCAGTTCATTTGACATGACTGATAAAAGACCTTATGCTGTAGTAAATTGCCAGAACCGTTCTTTATTCCTCTGAACAAAATCACTGCTTTCACAATTGCTATACTTTTTATTACCTTTTGTGTAAATAATTACATTCACTACGTTAACTTTCACACTTAGAATTATATAGGATCACAGAAAGGGTGACTGGAAGGAATGTGAGCAGGTTTAGGCCAGCCTCCATCTCAAAGTGCAACTATCACCAACACACTCTCAGGTCAGTCATGGTATAGTTCTTCCTGAGTCTTGAAAACCACCAAAGGTGGAGATTCTGCATCTTCTTTGGGCTATCTTCATCTCCCAGGCCACAGCTGATGACCACTGTCCTTGGTATGTCATCTAACACTACTGCAAAGAGTTTGGCTCTGACACCTGTGTAACTAACCCTTAGATAGCTGTAGACTTCTGTAGATTGCCCCTTCAACTCCTCTTTACCCGATGTAAAATTAACTTAGAGTATGACCATTTGCCTAATATGCTGTTTGCTCACGTGTTATTTCTAGCCTGACTGTCCAATTGCTGTGTATGCTCTACTCAAACTACTAAAGGATAATTTTCTTTCAGTACAGCTTGTTCCCACACTATCCTGTACTACATCTTTTCTGGTGTGTGTGTGGAGCAGAAGGCTAAAAACATCTGTACTATGAAAAGATTCCTCCACCCTCTGAGTCTGATTTCAGTAGGTGGAGATAAAGATTTCAGTGATAGCAAGGGGCAAGACTGGGCCCAGGTTGTAAATGATCTGTAAGTTAAGAAAGCAACCACAGTAATATTTTGCTCATCTGTTTTGGCACAGAAACAGTCAAGAAAGATTAGGCTCAAAGGCTTCGTGTATTTATTTTTTTCCCCCACTTTCATTAACCTGGGATGGCCAGCAGGTGATAGCAATTTATGCAAATCCTTCTCTCTATAAGACATTTTACCTTTTGACAATAGGCAACCAAGCAGATGACACAGCTACAGACAAGAGGGGTCTGAAGACCCAATTTAAAATCTGAGCCACCATATTTTTTTCAAAAGCTTTTCTAAGGATAAGATAAGAGTGTAATCCCTTAGTTTGGTGCAAATGTTTTAAGACTTTGTGTTTCTAAAATCCAATTTGAATTAGCCTTGAACTTTAAAGCTGTTTATGTCTACTGAACCAAAAGACACCATGTGATGCATATAATAGAAAGTATTGTACAGTCTCTCTTTTTCTCCTCCCCTTCTGACACTGGTCTATAGCATTTGCCAAGAAAATCATTCAAAGGCAAAATGTCATAACTTTAGAAAAAGAAAATGCTAGTCCCTTTGCAGCAAAGGACTTACACAGACCTATTTTCCTTAGGCTTCTCTAGCCGTATGATTTATTAGGCACTCTTGCCACCAAATATGCTTAGGATGAACTTGACATTGTGTGAAATTATTTCCAATAACATGTTGTATAAAGTGTTCCTTGATACTCATAACAGTTTGGACAAATCTGCTGCATCTTTGGGAATCTGCATGCTAATGTGACTTGTGAGAGGAGGGAACATCAGATAATGAGATGTTGACTTACTCTCATTTCAAATCATGCATTATTTAAGAAAAGAGAGGGAGAGGTTGGGCAAACTGTCATGAATTCCTTTGCTCCCAACATCTGCCTGACTATACTTTTACCCAAAATAGTCACCTTTATCAATATTTACATACTTTCAGAATTTATCATCAATTCTATCCAAAAGTCTTGATACTTTGGGCCTTGGAGTAGATTACCTATTTGTGACTTAGATTATTCCTTTAGATACAACATGGGTTTAATGAGGTTTATCCTGTTTTAGCCTTAACTCACCAATGTGGTTAGTATAATGGAAACAAGATTCATAATCACTATTTCTGAAAGTAACTTTCTTCTAATCATTCACACTGTTATACCAACTTGTTCATTAACCAAGCCTATATGTGTTGATAGGGAGTTGCCAAAGGACAAGCATGAATAGTCCTTTGGTTATGACAGTAGCACAGTAGTCACAAGTCTGAAATTCAGATGTTGTTCTGACTCAGGGAAGTCTGTTAAAGCTAACCCTATAAAATGACATAAGGCTCCTATTCTGACAGCTTTAGTACCTGTGCTTCTGGGTGTACTGTTTGGATATCCACTGTCTCAGAGAAATTCACCATGCAAGTTACCCATTCAGTGAGTAGGAGGGTTTGCATATATAATAGATCCTCCATAAAACTAGCATGCTGAGCAGAGAACTGCCTAAGGAGACCAAAGAGGATTAAGCCATATATCTATAAGGAAATACAGAAAATCAGGAGATCTGGATGGGAATTAAAACCCTAAACCTTCTACTAGTAGCTTTTTGTTCAACAGCCAGTTTTCAATAAAAAGAAAACAGCAGTAGTTGGAGACATCGACAATGGCTAATGCCTTATCTTCTGTCCTGTAGATCACCAAGGACACAGGACAACCAGATTCAATTTCCACACTTTGAGAATTATACTGACATGTCGGGTCCCCTGGTAGGTGTTGTAACTCAGCAGCACATTCTCAGATGAGTTCTTTCAAGCTATTCTATATTAAACTTTCTGCATTGTATGTGGAATAATTGGGCTAGAAGGGGGTAACATCATAAAATCATATAATCATGGAATGGTTTGGGTTGGAAGGGACCTTAAAGAACATCTAGGTCCAACTCCCCTGCCGTGGGCAGGGACACCTTTCACTAGCCCAGGTTGCTCAAAGCCCCGTCCAACCTGGCCTTGAACACTGCCAGGGAGGGAGCAGCCACAGCTTCTCTGGGCAACTTGTCCCAGTATCTGACCACTCTTATCATTAATAATTTCTTCCTTATGTCGAATCTAAATCTTTACTTTAAAACCACTACCCCTCATCCTAACCCTACAGTACCTACTGCAGTAAAAATTCTTTCTTTATCTACCTTTCTTAAATGCCCCCTTCAAGTATTGAAAGGCCACAATAAAATCTTCCCAAAGCTTTCTATTCTGCAGACTAAACAAACCCAACTCTCTCAGCCTTTCTTCATAGGAGAGGTGTTCCAGCCCCCTGATCTGTATGTGTCTATTGCTAAACAAGAGTACAAATGACTAGACCAGTATAAGGAAATGCACAGCAGTGCCTTTGGCACCCTCTATAGTGGGATGTTCCTGAGTATTTAGATTGTTTGAAAGCAAATTTAATTTATTCTAGCATTAATATGTAGACCCTATCCTAGGTTGCACCAAATCCCTTTTAAAAGGTGCAAAGATCCTCATGTCAGAGTACAATGAACACACCTGCTGTCTGCTTCCTACATCTGTGGGTGATGCTTAATGTTCAAGGGCTAGTATCTGTTACAGCTATTTTGGATTAAGCTGCAGAGATGACCTAAAAAATGGTGGCTTAACAAAAGAGAAACTTAAAGCAAATGGATAATTGACAAAGCTTTATTTACAGGGTATCAGGCCATTATATTAATGTTTTAAATATCCAGCTTTTTGTCTCATTCATCTATTCCTGAGTGGGAAAAAAATTCATAACAAGTGTAGCTTCCTAATGAAAATAATATGAACAAGAAAAATCTTCTTATCTTTAAAAGTAAATGCCACGATCTATGTAAAAGTTAGTCTTTTGATACTGTTTGTGAGACCAACATCTTATTGAACTACCTTTGTGCTACTTTTCCACTCTCTAAACCCCACTCTTCAAAGCTTTATGGCTGCACATTCCTGTGTGAATAGGCTTATGGATGCTATGAACTCTTAACAAAAAATCCATTATAATGATACTTTTCTGTTTCGAGGATATTCACTGTATAACGGTCCTAATGGTTCTGGTGAAGTAATAGGTATGGAAATGCTGGGTGGAAGATAGCTTCTCTCTATCTGAGTTGCTGAGCTTCTGGCTCTAGTTATTGACAGTCTAACCACCCGCAGGACTTAAACTTGCTTTTTTATTTTTGTCCCCAGCAGTAGTCCCATTGCATTCAGTAGGACTGCATACATGATTAATCTGATCAAGGTGTAATTAGTGAAAGAAATGCAGCTCTAGGTGCTGTAGACAGAAGGTTATGCCCCAAGCCTTTCTTCAAGTCCCATTTTTAACTTCTGTACCCTTACCATTGAGTCACACAGGCATGAGCTTAGATATGTCTGCATGCAGAATGTTACTCTGACCAAGCATTTCAATCCAGATGTAAATTAGTTTCGTATTTTGAGTCCTCTGGAGAACCAGACTAAAACTATCCATTTTGATTCTAGACTATTTCAGAGGTTTAATCAGGAACATTTGGTGAATGCAGAGATCCCTTGCAAGGGGAAAATAGCACGTGAATATTTATTTGTCCTGCTTTTAAAACAACAGGAACATCTTCCATCAGTAGTTAAGGGCTTGATCTCTCCATGAAACAATTAAGGAGCAAAGCTTCTCTGGCACTGTGTGTAGTCACCAGAGAAAGAGCAAGATGTGTCTCCTCAAAACATTTCAGACCACAGACAGAATTGCCCTGTGAATCAGATTTGTTACTTTCTGTAGCCCAAATAGTCTACAGAAACTCATTACTCAATTTAACTAGCTAAGGAAGGTGCCTCAGGTTGGATAATCTCAGTCTTTCAGGTCGTCTGCTGCTAAACTCCATTATAAATGCACACTGATGCTAATGATTATTTGCAATATTTAGTGATACATGTTCTGCAGACTTAAAAGCAGTGATTGAGCTTTGGGTCTTTTTTTTTTTTTTTTGGTTAATACAGCCACAGTCTGATGTGTCAAAGATGCCTTTGTCACATTTGCTAATGTAACAGGGATATAAAAGGCGTTTAAGTTCTTAGGGAATTATTGAATGAATACTTGAAATGTATATTTTTTTCTGTAAATACTGGTACTATTCCTACCCAAATTTTGATCATCAAACTCCAAATTATCATGCAGATATTAATTAATTGAAGTAGGTAAGCACTGGGAGTAAACTCGAGAACCAACTACTGGAACAACTGGAAAATAGTCAAGCTGGCAGATGAAGTCAAATAGTACAAGTGTACATAACATGAATAAATGCACTGAGATAGACTTCACAAATCATGCTGTTTGTGAAAATGCCGGTGAGTCCTCAAAGCACTGTGAATTTCTGTGGGCACTAAAAAGTCATACTAAGTGAGTATTCATGATTCAGTGTTGACAGTGAAATTCTTTCCAACATTTGAAAAATTTCACTCATTCAGTCAGAATAAAGAAAATAATACCGTGTTAATTAAATGCCAAACTAAATGACACAAATAGTGAGTATGTAATAATTAAAAGGAAAAGTTCACATAATAGTTCAGATTTTTTTTTTTTCAGATTCTGAGTATTTGGCAAATATTTATGAATTATAAATGAACAGCTAGAAAATTAATTATTGACTTCTGAATTATTTACTAAGCAGAACAGATGTTAAAGTTCTGCATTATTTATTATGATGCATTTATTTCAGTGCTGAATATAATCTATGAAGATAATAGTGATATTATAACTGTATTATTTAAACAGGTTGATCAGCTGTAATTATTATCCCTATTTAACAGGGAAGTCAACTACAAAACACAGGAAGGGAGATTTTCAAAGGACCCAAGGGGTGGAGTTGCACAAGTCTAATGAAAATTAATGAGACTCGCATTTCTGAATCCCTCTGGTGCTCATGAAAAATCTTTCACAGGGAGGTTAAATTGCATGCCCAAGAGAAGTCAAGAGCTAGCAATAGAGCCTAGGAGTTCTGGTCCCTACTTAAATTTGCAAGTGATTGTATGCAGTGTTTCCTCTGGTTTGGGGCTGGGTTTTTCTTCGTGATACTGGAATGTAAGAGTCTCCTTAGATACGAGGCTGTCCTAGCTAGAGCGAGCAAGCTCTGACAAACCCGCAGGTAACAAATCCACTGTCCAGAAATTCAGATATTTGGTGTTTGCCAACCAATTCATATCTCTTTATTTTTTTCCTCTTTCTCCCCAAGACTGCATTGAAACAAGAGGTTGTTCCTGTTGTTGTTGTTGTTGTTGTTGTTGTTTAATGAAGCTATCCCTTAGCAGCCATCTCATTAAACTCTAGATTTTTTATGTCTTATGGGTGGAGCTGAGTTAGATTGTCCAACTTCTCATGTCAACAGCATAAGACCCTAGAAAGATTGTGAAATTGCAGGGTTGACCCTACAAGTGAACTTCGAGCCATTCTGAAGACCAGTTAGAATTTTTCTTCCCCTCACAAAAACAGATCAGTTTTTGTCCCTTACCATTCTGGTTTTGGCATTTTTCACAAAGCCACCTTTGTTTGTTGTTCCTGCTTTATGTTACAGGAATGCACTTGTTACAGGAATCTGTCTGAACATCTGTCTATCAGCTGTGATATTTAAATTAACTGCATTGTGCCCCTCTTGCTTATTTTTAAGCTAGGGTAAAAATACTTGGATGTCTTGTTTAATTTAATTTTATTTTTTCAGCGCCTTGTCTGATTTTCAACTTCTTGTTAGCAGTATTGTATCAAAGTCTTGCAGCAAGCTGAGAGATCTGACCCCAGTCAGTGAGTTCATGCTACTTCTGTTAGCTAGAAATCCACACAATCTGGATGCAGGTCTCTTCTCATGGTACCAAAGAGGAGTCACACCTTATTCAAAAAGAATGTGCCACTTGTGAATACCTAGTTATAACATTTCAGCTTGAGTAATAAAGAAAAGGATAGAAAATATCTATGGTAGCACAAGGAAGCCTGTATAATTCTTTTTTTTTCTTCTGGATTGTATTCAGCTGTGTAGGGAAACATATGTTACAAGTTTTGCAATTTATACAGCAACTTTTGGCTTAAAACCTTAAATGGATCTTATAGAGTTTAATTAATTGAACCCTACAATAGCTTTCTGAGGGACTGAATTTCTGCTATGTCCATTTTACAAATAAGAAAACTCAGGAAATGATAAATGTAATAACTTGCAAAAGATAATACCAAGTATCATGGACAGACATCGGAAGAAAACTAGAAACTATGCCCACTTAACACTTCACCTTCCCAAGGTCCAAAAATGTATGGAAATCTGTAGAGCAAAACACTTTGCTGTCATTGTTAGCTCTGGAGGGCTTTGTATGCCTCTCCAATGCAATCTGGCATAAGTCTGAAGATGGAGATCACCCTGTCCTCTTCCCACTCATCGTCTTATCTCTGGCTGCACCATTGTATGCCAAAAAAAAAAAAAAAAAAAAAAAAAAAAAAAAAAAAAAAAAAAAAGTACTTTGAAAAGGAGAGTGTTATGTACTTGTGGAGGTTTGACCTTGGCTAAATGCCAGGTACCCACCAACTCACTCTATCACTTCCTCCCCCCCCTTCCCCATTTTTGCTCAACAGGGCAAAGAGGGGAAATAAAATAAGATAGGAAAAAAACCCTAACACTTGTAGGTAAGACAAAAGCAGTTTTAATATAAGCAAAGTGAAGCAAAGGTCAGCGCGTGGAAGCAAAAAAAGCAAACAGTTTTATTCTCTCCTTCCCATGAAGAGGCGATGTGGGGCCTTCTCAGGAGCAGGGCTCTGATACGTGCAGGGGTTGCCTCGAAGGACCAAGGTGCCCCCACCCCCTTCCTCCTTTCTCCCAGCTTTATCCTGAGCAGACGTCACATGGTCTGGAATATCCCTTTGGCCAGTTCGGGGCAGCTGTCCTGGCTGTGTCCCCTCCCAAGACCTTGCCCACCCCGTCCCACTGAGGGGGGAAATGTCGGAAAGAGCCTCGGTGCTGTGTAAGCACTGCTCAGCAGTAGCCACAACATCAGGGTGCCACCAACACCCTGCCAGCTCCCAGCATCAAACACAGCACCGTGAGGGCTGCTACAGGGGAAAAACAATTCCGGCTCCGCCAAAACCAGTACAGTACTAAAAATAAATTGTTTAATTTGAGGATGAGCACCTTGGAGGATTCAGAGAGGACTGATAAACTCTATAGTCAAGGATGGTTTGGGTTGTTCCCTTCACCTGGAGTAGGTGCACTGATACCAACCCCAATTGTGGATTTATTGGTCCAGCTTGTGAGATGGTTTTATGCCAATTTTCCTTGTGTGGCCAGGCATAAAAGGATAAACAAAGCTTTCCATGAAGGTGTCCTGACCTGCCCCCAGGCAGACATCTTAATTTCTCCTCCTACTGGCCCAATCAGCCTATAAAACCCACAATTCTCCTCCCATCTGCCCAAATCCTCCCAGCTAGCAGCTCTAGCCATTGAAAGCCTAGTGTGTTAAAAACCAAGTGTGTTAAAAATCCTCCTAAAATGAACTTGTTGCTGTTGTTTTGGTGATGATCTTATTAGGCAAATGTAAGGAAATAAATGTTTATATCATATTTTTCTAGAGGTCTCTGTAATCCTCTTTTACTTCAGTTGTTTAAAAAAAAAATCCTGTGTTTCCTTTATAATCAAATTGAGTCTTATTCTTATTGAAATGAGATGCATAAATGTTCTCCCAGGACAAGTTGTTCAGATCATCACAAAAAATAAAAACAATAATAATCTGGTATATAGAAATTAGTGTGAGCACACATTTTCTACTGTGAGGGGCAAAAAGTGATCTATAATAAGAAAATATACTCTGCTGGGATCCTTTTTAATAAAGAAAAGCAGCAAGCCGCTGGAGAGGTGTTAAAGTCAAAGCACATCTTTGTCACGGAGTTTATAGCTGAATTCCAACAAAAGAGATGTTAAGGTATGGTTTAGTGTTCCTGTAAGTAAAATCTGCTGCACCACACATATTTCATAACCATTTAGAGTTTTGCTGACATGTAGATTCATATTAATATTTTAAATTAGTGTATAAGTAAGAGTGCTTTATTTTATTGAATGATAAATAATCCAGCTGTTCTGTAGATGATGAATATCTCTGCTCTTAGAAGCTTGAGACCTGACACTCTGAGGAAAAATGCATAATGCAGCTGCTGCCCCTGAAATCTGGGGCTAAATTCGGTGCAGGATTTAGGAGCCTTCAGTGAGAAGTGCCTACATCCAAAATTGCAGTCCAATTGCCCTCACTTCTTTCTCCTGCAGTTTTTGCCTGTCATGACACACATCTCTATGTGATTATGAAGATCTTGTAGCACTTGGGTTTGGTTTCTTCAGTGGTCACATGCAGACCCAGCCTCGTGAGGGCAGCCAGGTACCTGGCTTCAGACAGAACCTGGGGCCTGGGCTTTGTCCCAGGGCACACTGTGCTTTGGGAAAGCTTGTCTGCAGCAGCCAAGAGCACAGCACCCACTCTGATTTTGTGCATTTATAAGAAAATATCAACTTTAATAACTCTGCCAGATGCAGTCTTTGTGTCATCCACATCAGGACTCTGCAAGTAAGTCTGGCTGGCCTGTTTGCCCTGTGATGGTCATGCAATGTTTCTGCAAAGAGGTGGTGATGGGCTCCAGTGCTCAGGCATGGCCACGTCTTTGTGTGAGAGCTTGGAGATGTGCCAAGGCACAGGTTGTCTACCAGTCAAGCCCAAGCTCTCCCTGCTCCACCCTTAAACAGTTTTGCAATGCACATGCCTTAACATGAAATAAAATGTCAATTTTAGGTCTGAGCATGAGCTGCGAACCTCTTTTAGACACACGGAGATGGCACTGAGGTGATCCTTTGCTTCTCTGCTCCAAGTGTCTTAATATGCAGGGAGAAGGAGCAGGCTGGAGGCTGCAGACCCTGCCTTCAGCCCTGCTACCTCCCATGTTCAGCACCATGTTAATCTCGGGTGTGCGAGTTCCGGGAAGTCATGACCCCCTCCCTCCATGCAGCATCATGTCTGCTTCCAGCAGTCTTCTCTCTCTCCTGAAAAAAAAGGCACTCAAATATCTAAGGAGCTCTTTCCTAGCCAGACACCTTCAGGGCGTGGGAAGGAAGGAGTGCCCCCCAGCTCTGAGCACACAGGAGGGTAAGCGCAGCTTGCTCTTCAAACCTGCAATTAGTAGTGACCTGCTGATACAGGGGAGCAACAGCAGCTGATGTACCGTCGCTGTCAGTCCAGGCACGTTTCCGTAGCATGCAGCTGAGGGACACGGTCACTCAGCCTGTTTTCTCCATTCAGTGAGTTCACCCTCAAAAACTATGATTTGTAATTGTAGAGCTAAACCATACACTGTAACTGTGAAATAGTACAGTCACCTGATTTCTTCTCCCATAAAAAGGACTTTGAATTTATTCCCTTTCTCAGTCACTGGAAAGCAATTTATAATATTCTTGTTCTCTAGGTCTTGATTACAATGAGGTCCAGCTCTCTGGCCAAATGTATAATTTATTTTGTTTGACATTTATTCTGGTAAACGTGTTAACAAAATGGCAATCAAAACTGCATTTTGTTAATATACTCTTAAGAAATTCTCTTCCTCTCCTTACCACATGTCATCACTGACACTTACACAACCAGGACTAAAGCCAAACTTTTGGATCTTTTCATTTAGTGTTGTAATAGGGTGTAAAGCAACAGAGCCTTCTTAATCTCAGATCCGTGGTCTTCTTAAACGCTATTCTACACAGCAACAGAGAGTGAAAGTCAGGACTCTGTGGGAAACCCACAGAAAGGAAGCAGCTTAAAAATAATGATCTTGATGATCTGTTTGTTTGGGTTTCTGCTCATTATCCTTCAGGCAGATGAACTGCCTTTTAAAATCCAAAGTGGTATGGAGAAGTTGTTTCAAAGATGATGTAAGTGGTGAGACAAAAGGGAGACTGCAAAGAGAAATTAGAAGCTGGTCTGATACTAGGGCAAAGAGACAGAGTTTGTTCCTAAGCATTTCCCCTCTACTGCCCCATCAACTGAAGCAACCTGGGATACAGAGTAAACACTTTGGTAGAACCAAAGTGCTATCAAGGCAACTGGATAACCTGCTGCATTTTAGCCCAGCTGTGCATTTGTTGCAAGCAACCAAGTGCAACAGGAAAATTTCTTGTAAAATAGTCCAATTTCATCCAAGAGTCCTGTTGAAAATAAGTACCGGATCAAATGGCTGGGATGAAAAGTAATTTGCAGCCTTATTCCATCTCTCATTTCCATGACAATGAATGCTCAAACTTGTGAAGAGTGTACAGGATTCGTAAGTTGTCCCACATGGATAAGACAGGACAGCTTTGGTCATCTTTGTGAGGCATTTCCCCTTTTGAGGGATGACTCATGCAGTGTCACCCTAATTAAAAGTGAAAGGGGGCTTTCTAAAAAGAAGCTTGATGTTCCTGTTTTAGTGCACTCATGTTGTATTCCTATCCTGAAGGAGTGGCCTGTCTATAGAGGCTGGGAGGAGTCAATACACAGGCACTCTTCTGCCTCTTTGATGCAGGGGAGTGCTCAGGGAACTGCCTGCTGCAGCCCTGCAATTGCTTGAGAACTGCAGGGTGTCACAAAGCAACTGGAGTGGGCCAAGAACCAACCCTCATCCATGTATTAGATAGACTGATGTAGAGAGATATCATTTTTCTTTGTCATATGTATGATCGTTATGTTTCCGAACCCTGCAATTTCAAAATTGTTTAATTTTCATATAATGGTAATCATAGTTATTACACTACTCTATGTTATGTCTAGGGGGAAAAATGAGTGGGAAATTTGTTCTGCATGAAACTACTAGATTGAGGTATACAGCAGACACATGAGCCTGTCTACATTGATTTACCCACTGACTGCATCTTAAATTTCATATCTGTTCTATCATACTCTTAATTAAGCCCTAAGTAATTTAAAGCTTTGAGGTGGACTACTGTTTTATTTCTAGCTGTGGTGTATGGAAGTGTGATTCATACGTATGAATAAAAATAGATGAGGACAGACCTTCCCCAGTGTAAACTGTTACAGCTCCAACGACTTGCCTTTCAGAGAGAAGACAGGGAAAGAGGTATAGAGATTTTTGTCATGATTTTAGAGCGAGCTGTGTTACTCATACACGGCAAAGCTACAGGACAGTGCAGAAGGAACTTCAGGGCTGATTCTCAGGCCTCTGTGTTGGTCCCATTTCATATTTGTTCCTGTCTAAAGGCAGATGAATGGTGAGATGAACATGGAAAAATTCTCACAATACAGAAGATAAATACATCCTCCTGCTCACAAGGTGAGGAGGCCTACTGGAGAAACTAGCATCTCCCTTTAGCAAATCTCACATTTCACGTAAAAATAACCTGTGCTCAGATGTGTGGTCAGAGGGGAGCTCTCTGCCAGGACAGCTTCAGAACATATCTCGCTTACCTTTGCTGTCCATATGCAAAGTTCAGCATGTGTAATATTATGGCACTGAGTCCATAAACCAATAAATGTGTTTTGCTGATCCAGACAACATTGAACAACCTGGTTTTGAAACAGAGAAATCGATTTCTATGTGAAACTCCTTCTGTGGCGCTGAATTTAGCACAATTGCCAAAAATTTAAAATCAACTTCCAGCTGAAAACTTGTCATGATATGCCTGTGTTTCATATCTAAACTTCTCTCTGCACTCCTTCTGGCAATGGTATACTTCTGCCTCTTGCTAGATGCCTGTTGAACAAAGCCTTTTATTGGTGTGTCTGGGGCACAATTTCAGCTAAATGTGGGAATATGACTCTTCATTATATCAGTGCTGGTGAAAAGTGGTATCTAAATATCTCCAAAACCTGTTCTTTCTTTTTAGAAATAGTAAGAAATCAAATCAGAAGCAAGATATCAAAGATATGTTAGTTACAGGTTTTAGGAGGAAAAATAGTACCAGCGTTTATATTTCTGACTGGCAGGAGATTTACAATCAAAATCTCTAAGTTAATTTAAAATGTGTTGTCACTTCCAGAATATGTTTTTCTGTTGGTGTCTCCTACCCTGATACCACAGGGTATCTCTCCCCACCTTCATATAATTTCAGTTTTATTCCTTGGACTTATTCTTCTTCCATGTCATTCAGTTGAAGTGGGAACAGAAAACACAATTCTGACAGCAAAAACCTAAAAAGTATATTTTAACTACCATAATATGATGATTATATAAATTAATAACTGGCTGAAAAGAATTGATAAAATACCGTATTTGAAACTTCTCTTTAATATGGGAAATGTTTGCAGCATTTTTGACAAATTAAAATACTAAGCAGAAAATTATTGGAAGAAAAAAAAACTTGTTTGGCTTTCTTTTTAAACTGGATTTATTGTTTTTCTTGTATTTGTCCTTCAGTGTTTATTTCTCTCTCTGAGTAAGTGACAAAAAGGAGAGAAAAGAGGAGGGAGAGGATAGAAAAAGAGGAACTAGGACTAAGCAGGAATGGGAAGACTTCTACCACTAAAAATTCAGCAGTGAATATCTAAGACTCCTTAAAAATAAAACATGTCTCTAAGAGCCTGCAGAACAAAAATTAGTTCAATTTTGTTGTTTTTCCTCATTTTCAGGTTGGCTCTACTACAAAGAAAATGAGAAAACTGTCTTTATTATCATTAATCTGGTTCCATTCAGCCATGCTATTTATCTACAGCAAAGCCAGTAATGCAAAGGAAAGGCACAATGCCTTTATATTATTATCTTCTCTAAATATGCAAGAGTTTATGAATAAACTATTTATCAGCTTTCTTTGTGACCAGTTCTGAATTTTCTTTAAATTTGCATTATTATTACTTGCAAAGCACCTTCCACTTTGACTCCAGAATATTTTCTTCTGCTTCCATATTATCAAAGTGTCTTATGCAGAAGGATCTTCTTTTACTCTGCCAAAATCTGTCAGAATTTGCCAGCTATCCCACAGAAGGAGGATATAGAATAGAAAAGTATGTGAGATTAATGTTATACTACAGATTGGCACAAAGAAATGGAAATTAACTGATATAGCACAGTACCATAGCCTCAATTAGTTTAAATTAGGAAATTTCTCAATTTAAAATTCTCTTACTTTAAGATACATTAAAATTATCTTCGTGTGTGGAGAATATCTGCACTGTGTCTCATTTCAGACATTTTTCTTTCCATTCATCTTGTCTACTACCACCTAAATATGTATTCAAAGTAAATCTTCCTCTCTGACTAGCTTTTGCTGGTATTCCTCACATTCTGTGTGTTTTGTCACTCTGGATTTTTGTTCTCTCCTTCCTCAATCAGGTGTTTTAACAAGAGATGACACTGTTCAAGTTTTCTCTGGGGATGTAAAACAGAACAAGATCAAATCAAAAGTTGGGCCATGTCGTGATACATATTTACTGAGACAAAAACATCTCTATCTTTGAAAGAGTGTATGTTTATGGATATATTTTTAAACTAATGACTCACTGGATATGTTGCAGTTTTTAATGGTGCATGAGTAATGCCTAGGAGTCCGTATTTAAATGTGAGGGAAATCTTGACATTTTTAAAGGGAATTCTCTGGTGTTGTTTCTATGGTAATTTTTCTAAAGACATGGTGTTTGTTTCGGTTGATTTTTAATTGTGATCAACAGTAGAGTAATGAATATATTGAACATAAAAGAAAAGAAATTACATTTGTTATGAGCTCTTTCAGAACAGCAGGAGACCGAGAGACCAGTTACACCTCGCTTAAGTCCTTAACTAGGGGCCTAAAGGACTTTCTGTAGTTTTTGGACTTGACTTGGGTTTTTGGAAGCCAGGAAGCTGGGTGAAAGGCATAAGCATATACCAGGGAACATAGTTAGTGGGGTTACAGCAAAGTAGTCCCCAGTAGTGCCAGGTCAAATATTTGGCTTAGTGAAAGAGAAGACAGGATGATCAATCAAAGGTGTAATTTAGCTAAAGGAACAAAACTATTAAAAATGGTGATTTTGAGATAATAATATAGGAAAATTAAGACCTTAAGAATGCCTTCACACATCCTTTTCTCAACAGCATGTTCTTCATTTGCTCAAAGAGCTGAACAGCAGAATGTTTCTATTAATCATAGTTATAACTCTAAAAACTTTCAACACGTTTACATTTTAAACAATGCAATACTTTAAGACATAGTTTCCTTTTTCCTGTGAAGTCAGGCCCTAGTGTGCTTTTGTCCTACAAACAGGGCTAGGTAGTAGGAAAAGGTGTAAGCTTTGATCATGGCACTCATTTCCTGGCCTCTGAGGTGCTCGGGGGAGAGTTACACTTTCATGCACAAAGCGATTGATCCAAGCACCAAACCTGCAGCTCTTCCCTGGGTATGCTCAAAGTCCATCCTGAGATCCCCACAGTGCCTTCAGGAGCTCTGAGGACAGGATCAGAGGGAAGCTGGAAGGACTTCCAGAGAAAAATTTTCCATAAGTACTGTTTCTCATTAATTTCCTTGAGTCCATAAGGAAATTTAACACATAAAACTTAGGAGCAGCTATGTTGGAGAGTATCTTATTCATTGTAGAAAACTAAATTGTAGATGTAGTTTGAGATGGTGCAAGAATCCCTAAATTTTCCTGAGCTCTGCATTTGAAGGGGGTGCATCACCAGTATTATTGACAATTTAAAAATTTATACTGATTTAAGATAAATCTTTGAGATTTATTGGAAAATGTTTTGAACAAAGATATCATGCATAGAGTGAGTGACTAAAAAGAGGGAAGAGTCAAGGTCTTTTCTTTCAAAAGCCCAAGCAAATCACAAAAAAGTGATAAACAGATCTTTTCAGAAGCTCTGACTTTCCCTCTGCAATTAGATTTGCATGAGAGGCTTGTCAGCGTGCTTCTTATCAAGCTCTAGCATGACCCCGTCCTTCTTTGCCCTTCCAAAACTCTGACAAAGTTATGGGAATCCAGTGATAGGCATGTGGACGTAGCTTCTGGTGCCACTTGTAAAACCACTGTTTAAGGGTGAAAGCTTCTGTCCATATAAGTCAGCACCATTGCTCTTCTTCTTTCATTTTAAAAAAATGAGACTTCAGTCATAATTGCTTCAAACACCAAGTGTCTTGAGTTCGGGGAAAAACTTAGGGACCATACCTACATTTAGTGTAAATTGACATACCTGTGTCAATAAAGCAGTGATTAGTGATTCTAAAGTCTTAAGGGTTTAAATGGAGTTTTAAATCTATATAATTTATTTTGAAATTAATTGAAAAAAATCTAATGAGTGTGTGCGCATGCCTCATTACATGCAAAACATAGGATAAGTACTTTTTCAACAATCTCTCTGATTTCATGTGTAATATGAAGGCATAAATTTAAAGCACGTACTTTTAAAATGACTGTGTGACACGTTCATTTTAGCATGCTATCACACGTGATTATTTATCTCGGTTTTATAGCATGTGGTTGCATAAACCGATGTAGTCACCTTCCTGTTTCTATAGCCAGAAAAGGCAAAATTTTTCTTCCTGAATGCTTGTATGACTCAGAGAAGTAAAGAAACTTTCTGAAAGTTATCTAGTCTCTACCCTCCTTCCTATAAGTGTCAGGGTCTTCTTTCCGTTTTTGGTAGGTGCTCATATTTGCAGGAATCTAGTTACATTAAAAACGCCACGCAAATAGTGCCTACTTGCTTTACTGACCAAGGGCCTGCCTCCAATCAAGGGGCATTTTGTCATTTCTTCAGTAGGAGTAGAAAAAGAAGAGGAAAACCCTGACAAATTGCTTTCTAAAATAAGGAACTGGGGTGGGAGTGGGGGTGGCATCTTTATTAGAGTGAAAGTATAAGAAGGATTTTTCTGGGTGTCTGCCATCTTTGCCAAATTATCCACTAAAGCCCAGCTCCAGGACCAGTATTACTGGTGACATTGCTAATGCTTTTCAGACTTCCACCATTTCCGTGCGTCACAACACAACATTCTGTGTGTCACAAGACCCTTACCAGGGACCCAAAAGCAATGATTGCTCCAACTAGAAATCTTAAAGTGGAGTACTGCCACTGCATGAACTTTAGTTGGTTGGAATTCTGACATTTGATAAAACATTGTGTACCAATTTAAATGCTGTCTTATTATGTTTTCATAAGAGGCATTGCTCTGTTTTTCACAACGACGGTCTTTCTGTGCAATCAGAAATGGGAGGTCAATGAAAACAGAAATTCAGTAGGACTGTAAAAAGCACATAAGAACTTTGTAAACCATCTGCTTTAGAACTTTATTTATAAAAGCATTTTGTTATTTTAAATTTATAATGCAAACAATTTAAAACATAAAAATGTTCTAACATTAGATTCAGGTAGGTTGGAAGTGAATTTCGATCAATATAATGAAGGACAATTTTCTAACTTAATCTGTGTGTCCTGAGGCTACCAGCATCAGAAGATAAGATAGAAAGAGCAATATTTGTGTCGAAGGTGGAAAAAACACATCTTGATTTAAGATCTCATACTGATTTGCAGCACTAGATACTATTCTGAAAATACTTTTTCACATGTAAACTATACTAGTTTGGTTTCATCTCCGAAAAGAATAAATAAATACCCTTTTCACAATAATATTAAAATAGCACTTTAACAAAAGTAATCTGCTGATATTACAGTAGAGAAAACTGATACCTAACAGTTCTCTGAATTCTTGGCACGTACAGTACTGATGCGTAAAATAAGTTCAGCATTTCAATGATAGCCACGTTTTGTTATAACAAGATCACAGTGTAAAATCATGCATTTCTTATAATGTTTTGCCATTAAACAGGTTTTGAGTTGGCATTTTTATAGAAGCCTCTTAATCAGGCTTTCATAATAACAGTATTTAGTCTCATGTTAAAACTTAAATTAATATTTTTATCTATATTCTGTTAATATAAACCTAATCACAATGCAATTAAGGTTTCAATATTGCAAGTATTTTTTGTGAAATACTGATTTACATAAAGCCTGACTCTGAAAACATTTACTATTGTGTTCTGGTTGCTATTCTGATTAGTTCTGCTGATTTACAATTAATTTCTCAGATTGAGGTGGGCAGGATTGGGCCCTAAATGGCAAAGACACTCAAATTGTTCTGAAATGTATAAAGGACATGTTTCAAAACACCTGCTGTGACTCCGGGGGTATTTTGAAACTTTTTCTTCAATATTTAGTTTTCCCTCAGCTGCTGCTGCTGCTCTAACACTTGAAGGATAGAATTATTACTGAATTAGGTAGAGTGGCACTTTTTTTTTTTTTTTTTTTTTTTTGTAGCTACTAACAAGACTGCCTCTGTCTTGTCCTGTGGTTTATCTCAAGAAAGAGGTTCACCTGCAAATCTAGAACATGTCAGCTTTAATTAAACTGAATATTAAAAACACAGTTCATCCAGTTGTCTTGTAATATTTTGTCTGTGGATCAGTAAGCATCCCAGGCAAGTGGATCAGACTGATCTAATAGGTTTTTTGAATTTACCTGGAAAAATTGTAATAATAAAAGAAAATCTTCATTTGTTTAAAAAATGGCTATAAAGGCATCCAGTTTTATATCACTGATTATTTTTATAAGCAATACATTATCAGAATGCCAATGTTACAGGGCTAGATCAGCATCCTAGAAGACTGAGCTGACCTTTTCAGACAGCTGGACCTCATTTCACTAATGGGAACCCCCCAAACATCTCTTTCCTATTTAAAAATAAACAGTCAAAAGGGACAATGTGAACAGAGAACTAATCAGTAGAAAAATCTGCATTCAAGTTTGTTTGATTTGATGAAGCATAGAACTATTTTATTTATTGAAACTGTATTAATGTAATTAAAATAAATGGAAAATGCACTCTTTACTTAATTAATATTTTAAGCTGTCTCTGAAGAATAGTATGCAGCTTGAATTTAGTTATCATTTTTAAAATGCAAGACAGATTAATTAGATTCAAATCTTAGCCAGAATGAAATCATTTTCTTAATAAAGCTAAGAGCTCTAGAATTTACTTGGAAGTAGAAAGTGTCTGGTGTTGATATTTGCACATGAGCATAAGATAAGACATAGAACTCTGTGGAGTCTAGTGGTTCAAATACTGCTAAACCCATTTACAAATTGTTCCTAGGTATTGCTACATTTGTAAGAAAGGTGCGGTGATTTCAAGACATGGGGGCTTTGTCTCTTTCTTAATACATGTATTCCTGAAGTTAAGGTAATTTTTTAAAAAAAAATGTATATAGGAAGTGAATATTTGGAAAAGGCTTTTTGTTCATAGGAGTGAAGGAAATTCAACTTTGATCTTAAGATCATCAAGAGCAGAAAATCTGAGGGAAAATCCTCTGCAACATACTTGGCTTTGTATTTAAGGAGGAAGGCTCTAAATGATGCTAGATAAAACTTTTAAGCAAAACAACAAATGAGATGAAATTGTGTTTTAGTTTTATCACGAAAATCTATTTCCTGCTATACATTGTGCATGCATTTGCAGAAAGAAGTGACTAAACTTAAAACTGCAGACAGATCTGTAGTCAGAAACCAAGGCAAAAAGGCTGCTGTGGTTTTTAGCACCCAGTTATGAAGAAGGAAGGGATTTTTAGGGGAGTCGTGACAGACATTGCTGTTTCTCAGACAAGAGTTTTGTTCTGTGCAAACTGGGACTATGTTTCAGCTTCATTCTCATTGAAATTGCAAGATTCACGGTATTTTGAGTTTAAGTGTAGTTCAAATACAGCTCTTGAATTTGGATGAATGTTAATGTGAATCTTCAAAATACTGGTATTTTAGATGGGCTAAAACCACAGAAACTGTCTCAAAGTCATTTTACTTTCGATTTCAAATGTTTTCCAAGAAAAAGACATGAAACTTTCTAGAAATGCTATGACGAAATGTTGCTCATGGCAAGGCTTTTTGTTTTCCCATTTACAAATTTACTAAAATCATATGAGAAAATGCATTTAGATCACCTGTATGTGAGTTATTAAATTGAAAATGATGTTTTAGCAAGTACCCGTAAGTTGATTCATAAATAAGGGCTGTAACAGTACTATGAAAACTTTAAAAACAGGTTTTAAGTTTTAAAGTAGTAAACTATTGAAAATTATTTCTTCCATCTGGCAACACATCTTATGTTTTTAATGAATAGCACATTAAGTAATCTGTGCTTCAATAATTTCGTCAGTGTGACACAGATATTTGCCATCCCTTCAAAAGTTGTATGTAGCACATGATTAAAGTAATGAAAAGTACATAAAAATGAAAAGATTTTAAAATTTCACTACAAAATACTCAAAATTTCACTGTTTAAAAAAAAAAAAAAAAAAAAAGTACTTTGCTGTCTCTTGACACTTGGCCAATCAATTTCATGTTCAACCCGTTCATCACCTGACAGTTCTGAAAAGATGCGGTATTTGCTCAGGAAATTATAATGAATATATTTGTAAATAAGAAATACAAACTACAAAGCTAATGGAAGTATTTATCAGTTTCAGACAGTTCATTAGAAGGATCAATATGCAGACACACGTATGTTTTAATGAAATCTCTTGGCGGGTTCATTTATCTTTCAATTTAAGTAATACAGGTTAGTGAGCAAATTATGTATGCTATGGCTCTTACCGGGGCAGGATAATATTAGACGAAGAAGGGTGCTATCAGGCTGACAGACTGACAAAGTATTAAGTTGATACGGTGCACTAAAAATGTAGCTGTTCAAACGTTTTGAGAAGCCAGGTTTGTGTTAATCTGTGGGAACTTGAAGGATTTTCCACGAGCAGAAGTCAGGTGGGAGCATGAGGAGTCCCTCTTCTCCCTGGAGACCTTATTGTCAAAAATGGTCTTGATGTAAACAGCATCTTCTTCACTCTGAAATGGTTGGGGGGGGGAGGTGATTTGTTTTTCTTGTTATGCAACAGCTATTGTTCCCCTTCCACCCCAGGCACACGCACCATGGCAGCCCCAACCAGCCCAGGCAGAGGTGTTCTGCTTTAAAAGACATCCGCCTGTAAATGTCAAATTCATAAATATTTAAACATTTTTCTTTCAATTTCAAGTCAAGTCTGACAGGACGCCTCTAATTAACCCTGGGCTTCGTTTCAGGCTGGGGCCTTATAGCAGGGGAAGAATCGGGGATTTAAGCGACGTGGGGAAATCTGTGCTCCTGGCTGGAGGAGGTGGGGGGAAGAGGGAACGAGCTGGTAACTAACTCGTCGGATTAATTTTTACCCTTTTCATAATACGATGTTTGGTCAGACATCAAGCAGGATGAAAGGGCAGTGGGTTTCTCCAGCTGAGTCGG
>NW_020799095.1:43251145-43255073 GCF_003259725.1 Athene cunicularia
GTCCCCCGGCAGCGGCGGCCCGGGAGCCGCGGGGCTCGGTCCCGCTCCCTGCTCTGCCGGCGGGGCCTCCGGCTCTGCCGGCGTTACCGAGAGACGGCTCGCTTGTCGGCGCTGGGTTTTGAGGGCGCTTTATCTAATCCCGAAATTATGTGCCTTCAGCATCAGCATTAGATCAGCGCTGGCACTACGGCCTGTGTTTCTCTTGCTTGCTGGAGATATTTGATTAAGCTCGGCTATCGCTGACCGTCCTCATGGCTCGGGCGCTGACACTTTGTGACTTGGACCTGCTGAGTCCCTCTGTTTAGCTGTTTCACTCTGGTTTACAAAGCCTGGGCTGAGGAGGAAACCGGCTTCCTGGTGCTCCCGTTCTGCTGCTTTCCTCTACTTGCTCCCGAGTCCTTAGAGATGGGAATGGAAGTTTCTTCATCGTGGTGTCTCTGCGCCTTCCTCTTCTTGCTGCTGCCCCAGAGGTGCGCTGCGCAGCTTGGGGCAGGACGGGCCATGCTCCTCCATCGCCGGCTCTCACCTACGTCCTCCACAGGCATGGATGTGGCTGTCCGGTTTCCCGAGTCGTGTGTTATCGCTGCAGCGTCTCAGTGATGCTGTAGGCTTTTGTGCCTCTGCCGTACTCTTTAACTAAATGCTGACTTTAAAAAAAAACAAAACCCAGATCCTCAGGAAGATCTTGAAGCTCTTTAAATTTCCTCTTTTGCAACCTCATTCCTTCCACGCCACAAACTTCTTTGGGGTTCTTGAATATTTTGGCATTTCAGCATCTCCTTGTAGTGGGATTCAGGATAATAGCTATAATTTCTTGTAACTCTAACCAGAAACTTCACTTCTGTTTGCCTTTAGGAAGCCAGAAGAAAATATCTACCATTGATCAAGGGATCTTTGAACTCACTGAATTCTTGATTGTATTCAGTCATTGTTCGTGGTATTAATCCCACTAAAAGGTATAGAGACGCTCCAGAGTGCTTTGTGGTGTTGAAGGTTGCGGAAAGATCATTGTACCCCTACAGATGAATAGATCTGTGGCTCTTGCAGTGACCTTTCTCAGTGATTTGAATAAGCTGCAGTTCCCAGAAATCCATCTGCCTTTTGTGTTTGTCGATTTGTCTAATCTTTCCGACCCCTAAAAGAAGCAAAAAGTACCTTCCCATCCAATTTCATCCTCCCGAGTAAAAGCGTTAAATTGACCTCATTTCAGGTGATGAACTGACATCTGCTGAAAGTGATCCTGGCATCAGGCAAGCTTTCCGGGGTGGAGGGGGGAAGAGGGCGGCAGAGGATAGCAGCCCCAGAAATTTCCTATTAACTCTGAAGATAGTACCTTAGAACACCAACAAGTAGCCTGGACCATGCAGCTCAGGCTGAACACAAGGAACATGATATGCTCTGAAGGTGAACATCCCCAGGCCCTGCTGCCCCAGCCCAAACTGACTGGGAACGCAAAGTAGGGGAAGAAAAGGAGGAATCAAAACCCAGGGAGATGCTGCTCTCCCTTCTGATTGCTTTCTTATTTTACTAAAGGAAACAAAAAATCCAATTTGTAGGCTACCCGGGCACAGATTAGGGTAGCCAGACTCCTCCTGATGTAGTGTTTCTCTGGTTTTCTAGTAACCTATCAAAACTTAACCAGCGCAGTGTGTATCTCAACCTGTGTCTCAAAAAACCTTAAAGAGGGAAATGACTAGAAGTGAATTGAAGGTTTGATTTATCTAAGCGAGCAGACATACAGATGTGTGTGTATGTATATATGAATACATATTTTATATATATATCTATATATATATATCTATATATATATATAGATATATCCTTACACACCCACACACCTCTCTCTTCATGTTTTCTGTTAAGGAAATAATACACATATCCTTTATGGCTTGTTTTAATGCCAGTGGTTGCAACTATTAGCAAAGGATCCTCTTAAAAAAATCCCCCAATGAACTATAACTTCTTTTAGTGAAGTTTATTTTTAAGAATAATGATTTTCTTGTAGAATTCTTTTCTTCTGCCTAGGCACTTTTTTTTCCCCTCCTTGAATGGCAGATTTGCAAGTACAATTTCATCTGCACAGAGGAACAATAGCTTTCAGTTGCACAAAGGATTTCTCCCACCCTGAATCCAAACCACAATGCCTCTTGCTCTGATAATAGCTTCTGAAAAGATTTTGTAATGCACAGAATTAATACATGATTATTTCCGCCTCACTTCCCTCATTTATTAGATTCTATAGTGAATTCCAAATTAAAAATAGCACCTCTTGAGTTTTTTAACGTTCTAATATTTTGAAACAAATCATATTCTGAAGTTCCTCTTTTTGCCCATGTTTACTAAGAAATCTGCATTTTTTTATCATTGATTAGAGACAATTCTGTGTAGTATAAATGTAAAAATCAAGGCATGCAAGAATTGCAAAAAATTACAATGTCAAGTTGGTTTAAAATGAATTGGAGTGATTTTTTCCTTTGCAAACCGGAAGAGAAGTCAGGTGCAGTAACTGGCAAACTGGGTTTTAACTCGGGAATATCTTTTTTAATTTATGAAGCAAAACAAAACATCAACTTCAGCTGGAGTTTGGCTTCAGCAAGGACCAGAATCAGGCCCCGTGTCCTAAAGAAAATAATGAAGTGTAATTCTGCTGAGGCATCTGGAAGATGAGCTTTCCCATCTCTGCATGGGGAGCTCCTCTTTGCTCTTACAAAGACTTTCTCCCACACTTCCAGCATAGGTGTGAGAACTTATTTACATGAAAGCGTACATTAAATATTTACTGACATTTGCCTGGAATTCGTTTGAAATGTCGGCTGTTCTGCTGCATCATGGGATGACACCGCGGAACGGGACGCTGCTCTTTGATTAGAACAGTGATTTGTGACTCCAGCGCTATGGCTGCTCTAGTTACTGACTCACTTTTGGGTGTATATAAAATGCGTTCTGTCAGGGGACCAGGAAAGCCTACATGAGATCAGATCCTAAGCATTTTTTTCTTCCCTCTTAAGAAAAAACAACGAACCACAAACCCTCACAGAAGCGGTGTACTTCAAGCAAACACTGCTGAGTGTAAGTGGTAGTAGGTGTGATGTTGTTCTGAGACAGGGTAAATCTTTGCCTTCTCCATTTAAGCTCAGGACGGGCCGTTTCAAAGCTAGTAAAGACTCAAGAACATCTCGAAAGCCTCTATATTTGGAGTCATTTCCTAAGCTATCCATTTAGGAATAAGTTGTTTTTCCTTCACTGGGACTCTGATACTACGCAGTTTTCCAAGGAGAAAATCATTCAGAGGAATGTCAATATATTCAGTTACATAAAGTTTAAAAAATGCATAGTTACATGTAGCTGAGTTTAATAATTAATTATGTGTAATTTATGGGGTCTATTTATTTGTTAATCCTTGGGGGGGGGAGGTGATTTGTTTTTCTTGTTATGCAACAGCTATTGTTCCCCTTCCACCCCAGGCACACGCACCATGGCAGCCCCAACCAGCACAGGCAGAGGTGTTCTGCTTTAAAAGACATCCGCCTGTAAATGTCAAATTCATAAATATTTAAACATTTTTCTTTCAATTTCAAGTCAAGTCTGACAGGACGCCTCTAATTAACCCTGGGCTTCGTTTCAGGCTGGGGCCTTATAGCAGGGGAAGAATCGGGGATTTAAGCGACGTGGGGAAATCTGTGCTCCTGGCTGGAGGAGGTGGGGGGAAGAGGGAACGAGCTGGTAACTAACTCGTCGGATTAATTTTTACCCTTTTCATAATACGATGTTTGGTCAGACATCAAGCAGGATGAAAGGGCAGTGGGTTTCTCCAGCTGAGTCGGGGGCAGTGGGGGCTGTTTCCTGAAGGTCCCCTGAGGGGACACGCCCGGGGGGGGCCGGGTGTCGCTGCCCTCTGCGGCGCCGGGTGTGCCCAGCCCGGGCCCCG